>NW_024412388.1:45045149-45085177 GCF_014898765.1 Herpailurus yagouaroundi
TTTTTTTTTTTAAATTTTTTTTTCAACGTTTATTTATTTTTGGGACAGAGAGAGACAGAGCATGAACGGGCGAGGGGCAGAGAGAGAGGGAGACACAGAATCAGAAACAGGCTCCAGGCTCTGAGCCATCAGCCCAGAGCCCGACGCGGGGCTCGAACTCACGGACCGCAAGATCGTGACCTGGCTGAAGTCGGACGCTTAACCGACTGCGCCACCCAGGCGCCCCTAAAAGATCATTTTAAACATGAATTTAATCTAATCCTCTTTTACGGGGTGGGGGCAGAGGGAGGAAGGAACAGCAATCATCAAAATTCTACAACACCAAGCAAATAAAACTTAGAAAAAAAAAATGGAAAGAGAAACCGAGGTCCATTTTCCTTAGCCCCCCACCCCGTACAAAGTTGTGTAGTTGAAAAAGCAGGAGTTTGAAATTAAACTCTGTTCTGTAACTTCCGGTCTGTGTGTGTTTGGGCAAGACACTGCTTTGGTCTGGTCCCTATTATGTCCATTTCACAAGCGAGGAAATTAGTCCCCAGGGCTGGGTCACAGAGGAAATGAACTGTGTTTAGCTTGACGCGCTCTATAGGTGTTGGAGATGATGCTGTCAGGCATTAATTGCTCCAGCTTCTTCCTTTCATGTAGCAGCAGACGTATTCTAGACTCACTGCCTGTGAAGCACGTAACATGGGCAGCAACAGTGGTTTTAAAAAGTCACCTTTAGGATTTCTAAGTAGGCATTTGAAGTTGTTAGCAGCAAACAGTCTGTGCAGAAGACAAAGCCCAGACAAACTCAGGGCATGTAGTTTATGCCTAAAACCACCGAAGAACCAGGGATGATGCTGTTGCCTTGCATTAAAAGGGCTCAAACCTTTCTGAGGTGGTAGAAAGGCGGAAGAGTTGGGAAGAGGGCAATAGAAGGAATCTCTGGGGCAAGTGCCCCCTGTCCCACTTGGAGACATAAAGCAGAGGGTGAAGGAATCCCCAGAGAGGCTTGATGGCTCCCAAAGAAGAGGGACCAGGGAGCCTCTGCCCGGCATCTGGCTCCTTGTTCTGGGATGTCATGAGTCCCCCAAGGATCTTACCCTACTTTGGCCTTGATGAGTGAGGTGAAGATGGCCACAGAGGAAGAGTAATAGAGTCTTTGCTCGGGTCCTTTAACTGAGTCCATAGTGACAGTGACTTTAATGAGAGAGAGGGTTATTTCTGTCACCTAAAAGTTTAGATGGGTAGGTGGTCCAGGGGAAAGGCAGCTCTGCTCCATGAGTCCTCTCCGGGGCTGTGGTTCCTTCTTTCTTGTTACTCCACTATCTCCCACGGTGTTGGTTGGGGCTCCCCAGCTGTGGTTAGCTCTCATCCACCCCGTCTGCATTTCAGTGAGTTGGAACAGGGAAAGAAGGGGGCGGAATGGGAAGCAAGCTGCTTCCCTTCCAGGGCACGACCAGAAGCTTCACACATCACTTCCTCTTGTATCCTATTGGCTGGAACTTTGTCACCTAGGCATCCCCAGGTGCAGGAAAGGTTTGGAAATGGAATCCCTAGCTGCACGGCCATCAGACCAGCGGAAACTTCTAGGTGTGGGACTTTCGAACTAACAGGAATCAGAATAGAAGGAATATCTGGGGGACAATTACTGATCCTGCTACGGAGAACCTACGTAGAATGGAAACTATTTCCCTAGTGGACCAGGTGGGGGTTCAGTCGAGGAAGTAGACCGTTGTGACCATAGGGAATAAAGGATTTATTATAGAAATAAGGTTTTACGCAATTGTGGGAGCTGGGGGAAAGGGGTCTGACCGGGCAACTGGAGGATCAGAGAAAATCTTGAACCAATGTTTCTAAGATGACAGGTAGGCGACTGAGAATGACACATGCTAGATCTTTGGCACCTCTACGTCTGTCCCTCACCTCACGTACACAGGAACAGGCTCAAGAGAGTAACGGCCACAGCTGTACTCCTGCTTCCACGTTTTGCACGCATTCCTCTTTTGACAAACTCCAACCTGAAATCCTATGGGAAAGGAATTCTGGGAAATGTAGTTCTAGCTCAGTCACGGCTGACACGGTTACAAAGCGCTACATTCGTGTTTTTGAGAGCAGTGGAGACTGACAGGACAGTGACATGGAGCAGATCTGGGGAGCTGTGAGGCTGGGCGAGGGATTCGGGCAGAAGGTTCTACGTGGGGAGCCCTGCTGCTGAGGATGAGATATCTGTGCCTCCCTGCCCCTCGAGGCAGTGCCTGGACATCCTGTACCAGCCCTGCCATTCCAGCACTCCTACCCGCATCAGGACTAAGGTATGATCTTAGGGTCAGTCTGGCAGGGAGGAAACTCTGGCTTGAGAAAACCCTGGTTTGTTTAAATGGATTACATTAGAACTTCTGCCTTTGGGTAGAATATGGGCTTAGAACAGAAAATAGGTGCTTTAGGGGCGCCTGGGTGGCTCAGTCGGTTAAGCATCCAACTCTTGATTTCAGCTCAGGTCATGATCTCGGTTTGTTAGTTCGAGCCCCACGTCGGGCATCGTGTGGCAGAATGGAGCCTGCTTGGGATTCTCCCTCTTCCTCTCTCTCTGCCTCTCCCCCCCCCCCCCGCCCCCCTCAAATAAACATTTAGAAAAACAAAACAGGTGCTTTGTAGAAAAATAAATGGCATTTCTTGAACTTGACCGTTTAGTGAGACACTCACACCTACTAAATACGTAATCAACAAATCTTATCTGCCTTCTGCCTTTTTGCCAGATTCCAGCCAAATCAAAGGACACCATTAGCCCCTCAGTGGGACACGCTCTGGGTTTGCCCCCGTGCTTCCTTCTTTCATGAATGTTCTTTCACTTTTGTCAGCTTGATGATATTTTAAGCAACCATACCTGCATTTCTCCTCCTCGGTGATTCAGCTCAAATGCTAACCCTTCCTGCCCTGACTTTGCTGTGTGCCCCAGGGGGTTCTGTCAAAGGCTTGTGAGTGTGCTTGACTCCAAGTGCTATCTCCCCAGCTAAATCTCGAGCCCCTTGGGCAGGGATTTCACGTTAGCACGCGTGTCTGTGTGCCAGCATCACGGAACAGGTCTCAGTGAAAACTTCCTGGCCGATTGACTGGGTGTATCGCTTTCCACATTGTGAACCAACAGGTCAGGTGATTGTCCTGTGGTGAAGAGAACACTGTTCTCTAAATATGTCGGTTCTGTGCTGATATCATTTGGTTGTGTTGATAAAAATAAAAACCTAAAATTGTACGTAATAGGGATCTTTGGTCTTGAAGGATTAACTATTAATTATGTCTCCAGCTTCTTCTGTTTCCTCTGCTGACCTCCTTCCCATGTATGTTCATCTTGCCTGAACTGCAGAGAAACATCTCTTACTTCAGGCTTGTGTTAGTGTATTAGTTTACTGTGGCTGATGTAACAAAATACCACAAGCTGAGTGGCTTAAAACAACAAAAATTCATCTCCCTCTCTCTCTGCCCTTCTCCTGGTTGTGCTCTCTCTCTCTCTCTCTCTCTCTCTCTCTCTTCTCTTGATCTCTCAAAAAACAAATAAATAGTTTTTAAAAGGGGGCGGGGTGTGCCTGGGTGGCTCAGTCAGTTAAGCGTCTGACTTCGGCTCAGGTCAAGATCTCACGGTTCGTGGGTTCGAGCCCTGCGTTGGGCTCTGTCCTGACAGCTCGGAGCCTGGAGCCTGCTTCGGATTCTGTGTCTCCCTCTCTCTCTGCCCCTTTCCCAGTTGTGTGCACTTTCTCTCTCTCTCTCAAAAATAAACAAGTAAACATTTAAAAACAACAACAATAAAAAGTTATTCTCTCACCGTTCTGTAGACTAGAAGTCTTACAGTGTCCACAGGGCTGTGGTCTCCCTGGAGGGTCTAGGGAAGCATCATCTTTCCTTGTAGCTTCTAGCTATCCCTGCTCTTCTTTGGCTTAGAGATAGATGCCTTAGGCCCATCCCTGTCTGTGTCATCACATGACATTCGTCTCCTCTATGTATTGGCCTATGTATTGGCCTATGTGTCTACTTGGCCTTAAAAATATGCTAGTCATTGGATTCAGGGCCCACCTGAATCCAGAGTAACCCCATCTTAACTTGATTACACCTGCAAAGACCCTATTTCCAAGTAAGGTCACGTTCACAGGCTCTAGAGACTAGAACTACAGCGTATGTTTTTGGGGGACATGATTCACCCCATAATTTCTTTGCATCTGGAGGCAGGTGTATTCCAAGCTCGGATTCTCAAGGGCACCTGCAGTAGGCCATTGCATCAGTCCCAGCTGGAGCCCTGACAGCTCAGGGCAGAACTGTGTCCTCATGGCCTTTGATGGGCACAGTGGCCAACAGGGCAGGGTGACGAGGCCACCGCCTCAGAGTATCCCTCCCAGCCTCACACATGAAACTGCACAATACTTGATATAATAGAGTAGGCAGTAGAGAGGCCTGGGCATAGCATTGGCTTTGTCACCAACGTGCACGCAAACAAGCTACTTTTCTGCACATCAGGTCCTTATTTGGTTGAGTTCTACATGAACAAATGAGCAGACACTTACTGAGTATACTTGCCACGTGCCGGA
The DNA here is from genome assembly GCF_014898765.1 of Herpailurus yagouaroundi. Lineage (NCBI taxonomy): Eukaryota > Metazoa > Chordata > Mammalia > Carnivora > Felidae > Herpailurus > Herpailurus yagouaroundi. The sequence goes on from NW_024412388.1 coordinate 45,049,706, forward strand.
GCAGGGGCTAAGTCCTAGGATACAGACACAATTAAAATTCGGTCCTCCATGAACTTGGCATCTAGTGGGGGATACGTCATCCATGAGGTCTTGTGAGGATCAGACCTCTGTATGGTCCATAACATGCGGTGCATGTGTCCCCAGTGAAGGTGGCTCATGGGGCTCAGGCCTGGAAGGCCTGTGACAACTACCACATTCCCTCTGAGGTCTCTGACACTGCTAAACGCAGCATCTTGACATTCAGAGGAGCACATTCACTTGCTTATTAATGTGAGCAGCTCTGAAGATACAGGGGTGACCACAGCAGGTACGGGCCCTGCCCAGGGAGCTTACAGTCTATGGGTGGCACAGACATTCCATAAGTGGCCGGTTCTGACATTCCGGCAAACCCCTGCTTTGGCCTGAAGAGTTAGGTAGTTTTCCAAGGTCTCAACCTTGGATCTTGCTTGAGTTCGGTCAGCCTGCCGTAACAGAGCACCATAGACCGGGTGGCTAATAAACTACACAAATTCATACCTCATCGTTCTGGAGGCTGGGAAGTCCAAGATTAAGGTGCTGGCAGATTAGTCGTAAGAGCCCCCTTTCTGGTTCATAGACAGCGGTCTTCTAGTTGTGTCTTCACATGGTAGAAGGGGGAAGGGGGCTCTGAAGTCTCTTTCATAAGAGCACTGCTCACACAACCCTCGTGACCTAACCCCCTCCCGAATACCATCCCATTGAGGATGACGTCTCAACACCTGAACTGGGGGAGGCGGAGGGCACCAGCATGCAGTCTAGAGCCAATCTCAATAGATTCCAGATACAAAGCCAGTTTTCTGACTTCCGTTCAAGAATCTTCTCACCTTCTCAAACTAGTCCACGTAGGAAGCAAAGGATCTGCCTCTGCTCAGAGCACGGCTATGGTGCCACCTGAATGAACTCATATCTGGGAAGATGTGTGCTGAGGGTTGCAGAATCAGCAAGGAGGGGGCGCCTGGGTGGCTCAGTCGGTTAAGCGGCCGACTTTGGCTCAGGTCATGATCTTACCAGCCCCACGTAGGGCTCCCTGTTGTCAGTGCACAGCCCGCTTCAGATCCTCTGTCTCCCTCACTCTCTGCCCCTCCCCTGCTCTCTCTCTCTCTCAAAAAGAAATAAACATTAAAAAAATTTTTTTTTTTAAGTGGAAAGCATCAGCAAGGAGAAGGAATTATCATCTGGGGGCATCTGGATACGTGGGAATGTCCCTGTGCACGTGTGTATGTGTGTGTGTGTGTGTGTGTGTGTGTGTGTGAGAGAGAGAGAGAGAGAGAGAGAGCGAGCATAACAAACACACAAGCTGTTGTGTAGTCCACGCTTCCAGACCGTGCCTGTCCTAGAAGGTTTTAGGTGTGAGTCTTAGCTGGGGGTGGCATTGCAGGGGCCTCCACTGAGGGTCCTCTTCCACAAGATGTACAAGATATTTACTCACCACAAGTGACAGGGGCCTCACTATTATCTAGAATAGTACTTTTCATTGTTGGAAAACGCTGTTCACTCCTCTCCCCTTTCCACCTCTGAATAACCAGCATCTGATGATGTCTGTGTTAAAGAAGAAGGCGGCTCCCTGTCCTTAAGGAGCCCACTGATGTCGGAGGGTCTCAGCCAAGTCAAGAGACATGACAATGTAATGTGTAAGGATGAGTTTTGGGCGTGGCGGTGCCCTGTGCGTATCTCTGAGGGAGCAGCTGACTCTGACAGGACACCCGGAGAGGCCATCATGAGGAGGTGGCCCTGGGCTGAGTCTTGAAGGATGAGTAGATGTTAGAAAAACTGAGGGAGAAGACGTTCCAGGCAGAAGACACAGTGGGCGCCAAGAAAGGCACGGAGCCAGAGAATGGTGAGATGTATCCCACCCGCTCATAGCCTCAGAGGGGAGGCGTCCCTCCTCCTTCCCCGCCTCCCCCAGCTTTGTGGCTGAGTTGTTCACGGATTGGTCAGATACTGTGACAATGAGTTAAACTCTCAAACACTACTGGGGGGATTGCTGTATAAGAAAAGGTCCTGCACAGAAGGGTGGCTCTCAGCTTTGCCCTCATAGAGCTGGGAGCAGGAGGGAAGCCAGGGTCCAACCGGGGAAGGGAGCCAGCCTCTTTTCCTCTCCTGTGCCCAAGTACTCTCCTCAAGGACCGTTTAATTAAAAAAAAAAAAAAAAATTAATGTTTACATTTTTCGAGAGAGACAGTATGTGTGTGTGTGAGCAGGGGAGAAGCAGAGAGAGAGGGAGACACAGCATCCGAAGCAGACTCCAGGCTCCGAGCTGTCAGCACAGAGCCCGACGCGGGGCTCGAACTCAGGAGTCATGAGATCGTGACCTGAGCCGAAGTCAGATGCTTAACTGACTGAGCCACGCAGGCGCCCCGGGGAAAAGTCTTAATAAACATTTATTGGACTAAGGTTCCCCAGCAGCGAATTGGCATCACATAACTTAATGTGGGCCTAGGGCTAACGCGATTTGTTCATTCATGCCTTGGACAACTGTCCACTGAGGGAAGGCAGCAGTCTGTCGGCCAGTCATAGACTTCCTGTCTCTTTAATCTCATCACAGTGCCAAGGGTTTGCTTGTATTAAGTCAGTGCCCACTGAATAGGAAACAGGGAGACTCTGAATGGGGAAGGCCATCAAATTTGCCAGTGAGGAGACCCAAACCCAGGGCCATCCGCAAGGAGTACAAGGCAGGTGTCCTGGGGCGTGGCTTCCTTGTTGGTGTTTTAATGCCCAGGCCCACGCAGCTGCCGTGCGGTCAAAGCCAACGCCTGCCACTTGTGACTGTTGTTGCCTCCTTCCCCATGTGGCAGCGTTTCTAGGTGCTGGAGAGAGACAGGCTGTGGAACTGGAGGCCAGACCAGTTACAAGAGCACTTTTTCTCCTCTTGAAAATGACCTGTCTTGCAACGTGGGATGTTTTCTCCACGTGGCCTTAATTGGAAGGTCCCTCCCTTTTAAAAATTCTTTTGAGGAGAAACCGGAGCAACACCCAGATGACCTGTGATCACCAGGAGAAGATCCACTTTTTCCATCAGCCTGACAGCCGGGAGCGGAGCAAAGCAGAGGAACAGGGTGTTAACGTGTGTGCTCGTCTCCACCACCTTCTCCCCGGCAGCTGTGTCCTGCAGCACAGCAGGCCTGGGGGGTTGGGAAGCCGCCACTCCGGCCCCCCTCTGCCGGGAAAGAACTTGGGTCCATTGTTTCATTCCCCCTGGGGTGCCCAACAAACACACGGAGCGTCTCCTCGGTGCCAGCCCCGTGCCGGGTGCTAAGGGGACAGAGATGACAAGACGTTGCCCTTGGTCTCAAAGATGTCCCCATCTGGTGGTCTGGCGGGCAAGGCAGACCTTTCTGCCAGAGTTTGAGGAGCGGGTAGATTTTCAGCAGGCGAAGAAAGGGAAGGCATTTCAGGCAGAGGCCACACAGCATGGGCAGAGGTGTGGCGGTTTGGGAAGGTGGGAAGGACAGGTGGGTGGCAAGGAGATTTCCCCAGAGGGACGGTGGCTGGAAAGGGAGGCAGGGGCCATTTAGGGATGGCTTGAATAAGGACATGGAGATGACTTTTTTCTTTAGAGGATGGAGAGACGCTGAAATATCACAGATTCGTGATCCCTGCTTCCTCCAGGGCTGGTGCAGAGAGATGCGGCGAATCTTCAAAGACATGACTACGGCCAGGCATCATCTTAGAGCAGGCAGTGAAAGGGTTTTTCCCTTCCCCTTCTCCCCCCCTCCTCTCCCCTCCCCTTCCCTTCCTCTATTCAGTAGACATTTAGTTCACTCATTCTCGAAGCTAAGGGATGTGTCCCACTGATCCCATGCCCAGGTGCCTGGGATACAGAGGGAAGGGTAATTACTAAGGAACCGGAAGCTCTTCACAATCCCGGCTTTACCTCTTCAAAATTCACACCTTCTGTGTTTTGGGCACCATGTTCTGCATTTTTGTGAACACTGCTTCTAATCCTCACAGATTCACAGGATAAAGTGACAACAGCAATCGACAAGTGTCATTTGCTTACTGACCAGTTTTAGGCACTAAGCACTATGAGAATCTTAACTAGTTGAAGCAGGTGCTCTTCTCATCCCTGTTACACAGACGAGGAAACTGAGGCTGGGCAAGGAGAGGGAAGCCCACACCTGTTCCTACTGCTTCCCAGCCCGCCAGCCCCTCCCCTGGAAAGGGGTGGGGACGCTGCCTTGCCCCTGTGCCGAGGTGGGATGAAGGTTAAGTGGGGAGTTGTTTTGCAATCTGCAAAATACATACAAATACACACTGGTCACACATACACTGTGATGTTCATCAAGAAAAAGAGTGATTCCAGATAGGAAAACATTATCAACAAATGAATCCAGCTTTGTATTTTATTTAAAAAATTCTGTAGGTTTCATTTGTTTTGTTTACTTGGCTGTCTACACCGCAGATTTCTTTGTATTCCTATAACATCAAAAACCAAAAACAATTTGGAAATGAGATAATAACCTAGTTGACTTTTATTTGTTTCTTTTTTTTAACGTTTATTTATTTTTGAGACAGACAGAGACAGAGCATGAGTAGGGGAGGGGCAGAGAGAGAGGGAGACACAGAACCTGAAACAGGCTCCAGGCTCTGAGCGGTCAGCACAGAGCCCGACGCGGGGCTCGAACTCACGGACCGCGAGATCGTGACCTGAGCCGAAGCCAGCCGCTTCACCGACTGAGCCACCCAGGCGCCCCCCCCTAGTTGACTTTTAAAGAATCCCTTGACAATGGGTTCATGGAAATTTTCCTCGGCAGTTGGCTGATATTCTGGTGAAGACAGTCACTGATATGTCCAGTTAGCCCTGGGGACAAAAGGAAGATGGCTCAGACCACAGCCACCATCTCTGGCTGCTTCCAGGAGAACCTGAAACGTGTCTCTGTACCTCTTCCTCAGAGCACTTTACAGAGTGCATTGATCATCTATGGATGGAGGTACATGGAACCAAACTGGGTCTGCTGGCAGGGAGGAGGCGCTGGGCGGGGAAGCACGCTCTGTTCCTGCTTAGAGTGTCTTTCCTGGACATCAGAAGGTGGAAAAAATGGCCCTTTCTGGTAAACACAGACGGCCTGGGAACACCCCTCAGTTTTTACTTTAAAAGGGCATAAAGTGAGCTGGACCTTCCCTCACACAAAGGGGAAGCACGCGCGCCGGGAGCTGGCTGCCCTCCTGGAGGGGCCGCCCCCTCCCTCCTCAGCCATCCCGCCTTCCCATGCCTCCTGCCAGCCCCACCGCACCTCTCCTCAGGACCCTGCCACCCCTGCCCTGCACAAGGCCCCATTTTCCCCTTTTCCTCCCCTCTCAGATACGCCTCTACATCGGGTCATTAAATAAATCTCTGCCAGCTTTGGTTCCTATACGAGAAAACCCTTATAATGCAACAGTCCTGCCGGCAGATCCTGGGGGTTCACGGGAGGCATCTGCATCGGGTGCTCACTGGTGCTGGGCCTGGGCAGCGCTCAGTATGGGCTGGGACCTAGAGCTTTTGTTCTTTTGCCTCCTGCGTCATGAGGAGGGTGGTCCTTCATCCTTCCCGAACTTCTGAGTCTGCCTCTTTCTCCCTCCCCCATGTTTTCATGAATCCCTAGGTCTTGTCATTCTCTGTGTCATTTAATGTCACATCAACCTTTCCAGGAAGATCCCCGTATGAGTGGTCTGCGGCTGTGTAACAAAGCACCCTAAGACGTAGTGGCACGGCGGAATAAGCAAGTACTGTTTCACCCAGTTTCTGAGGGCGAGGAAGCTGGGAGGCGCCTAGCTGGGTGGCTCCGGCTCAGGCTTCCTCATGAGGCTGCGGTCAAACACTTGGCTGGCACTGTGGTCATCTGGGCTGGTCATCCAAGCTCAAGCTTGCTCATAGGGCTGTTGGCAGAGGGTTTGATTCCTCCCACGTGGGCATCAGAAAAGGGCTGGTCATGACATCACTTCTGGCTTCCCCCACAGCAAGTGACGAGAGAGCGAGAGAGAGCGAGCGAGCGAGAGCACGAGCACAAAAGGGGAACCACAGTCTCTTTTGGTAACCTGACCGTATCATCACTGACATATCATCACTCCTGCCATACTCTGGTGGTCCCACAGACCAGCCCCGGTACTATGTGGGAGGGGACCACACAAGTGTGGGAACCCCAGGAGGTAGGGATCACTCACCTTGGAGGCTGGCCACCGTGGTCACCCAGGTAATAACTAGCAGTGACGGGCTTACTAAGGGAGTCTCCATTCTTTGCGTTAAACACTGATTCCTGCTTCAAGAAGTCCGTCTTTTTTCCATCATCTTCAGCCCCTCCTGCTTCTGGTCTCCTCAGGCCATGGGATGGCCGGCCTCCTTGGCTTGAAGATGCTTCATGTGCTCCCCGCACCTTGCGTCCCCTGCCCGCTCCACACTACTCTTACCCACCAATGCCACGGGCATCTCTTCACCACTTCGTGGCCAGACTTCTTGCCATGTGTCTGCCCCTGCTGGCCTCCACATCATCACCAATCTTTACCATCGTCTCCCTGTCACCTGACTGCTCCCTCACTGAAGAAGTCAAAGAGTCGGCAGTCACCTCCCTCCTAATGAGCGACAGCTGTGGTCTTGGCGTGGCCCTCCTCCTCCCTGACCTCTGCCGACCAGCAGTGTTGGCTGTGCCGGGCTCCTCCCTTGGCTTCCGGAGGAGGACACCTGGGTGTCCTCAAAGTTCACTGCTCTGTGGCTGGCTCATCTTCCTCCCGGCCCTGAACGTGGTTGAGATGGAGGCTCTGGGTTCTGTCCCTCAGCTCCTTTCCTTATCTGCTGCACCCTTAGCAGGCAAACTCTATGTGTCCTTCTAGATGCGGTGAGGGCAACCTCTCGCATCTTCTCCCTAACTATCTCTCTTATCAGCTCCTTCATTTCTAACCCCACAGCCTCTGTCTTATGGAAGCCTGTACTTCCACCCCCCTAGGTTTTTTCCTGCCCCACGTCTTCATTGTCTCCGTCTCCAAGTCTGACCTCCCCGTCCCGCTTGCACAGAAGCATGCTATTCTGACAACGTCACATCCTGGTTAATTTTTTTTTTTTTTTTCCCAGTAGTGCCCTGGAGCACAAAAGAAAATCTAACACCCTCGCAGGGAGCCCCAGGTTCTTGTGATCTAGCCCTTGCCTTCTTGCTCAGCGACATAATTCACCCTTCCTTCTCTCCCCTCTCGTTTTGCCTCCCGGAGAATGCATCGTTAATCGTACTGCCCTTCGGGGAGCCTGTGCTGGTCCGCCCGGCCTCAGGGTCCCCGGACCTGTGCAACGGGGCCCTCCCTGTTCTTCCTGGGAACCACGGAGGGGGCTTATCTCCTCCCTGCCTGGATCCTCCTCTGGAGTCCCCCTTCCCGTACACATTTCCAGCCCCTGGGACTATCTGCCTCAGGGCTTTCTTAGGCTGCAGGGCATAGCCTTTGAGCAGCCTGGCCATTCCTGTCTCCAGGAAGCGGCCCAAAGGCAATGAAGGATGGGATTTGGTAGGTAAATACCCCGGCTCCCTCGTACCTTCGGTAGGGCAACTCTGAAATGTGTCCTCACACACACTCTCCCAGGAGTATCCGGTGGGATCAAGGCTCAGCTAAGCCCAGGAGTATTAGTTTCCTTTTCCTGTCTCACTCTCCCCATTCCCTCTGAATGCTTCTTGAGATTATCTCCTAAATGAACCACGTGCCCCTAGGTCCCCAACTCTGGGCTGCTGTAGCTTGTACTCACCTCCACAGCAACAGTTCCCATGCTGAAAACCTCCAAAATGGCTGGGCACGAGACTGAGCATGCTGGTCCCAGTAAGGGCAGTAATGAAAAGACCCAATGCCCGGCAATGTGCCCAACAGACAGTTGGTAGTAAATAAGAGGCGGGTTTTCCTAACACTGCTCTGATTGTGTTCCTTTGCCACTAAAACCTTCAGTGTTGTCTGGGACGTTAAGTCCCAGTTTCTCTGGTCCGGACATCTGTGATCTTTCACAATGTCCCCAGCCTGCAGTTTGTTTCTTAATGCAAGTTTTTACTCACGTCAGTGTTTGTGCCTGGGCCGACCTGGAACTTTTGAAATACAGCAACTCTTCCAGGCCCAGCGAGTCACCCCGCCTTCTCCTGTGCCTGGTGTCCAAGGGTGGTACCTGTGCTCCCCAGGGACCCTGCTGAGCTTGCTCGAGCTCATGACTGGTGCTCAGCCACCTCGGTCGGAAAGGAGTCTTTCGGCAGAGATTGGCCAAAGGTTTGTGGCTGTGTCGCCCCTGGTTTTGTCCAGTATAACTTTCCTTGCACCTCAAGAGGACAAAGGCCCTTTTAATTTTAAGTGCTTGGCACAGAGCCTGACTGAAGGGCCTCCTTGTCCATTCTCTTGGGGTAGGTTAGTACATTATTTTCCCTCCTACCATCTCATAGGCGACATGCCAGGCAGGGCACATTCAGACGCAGCCTTCCTACGCTAGAATGAATCGTTCTGATTCCAGCGGTGAATTATTCACAGAAGCATCAGAGTTGGAGATCACCCATACAGATTTAGGGAAGTATTTGTCTAAGTACCTACCCTGGCTAGCAACTGGTAAAACGTTCTACATTCAGATGCTTTTCAGAGCTACATATTTTATGATAACAAGGTAGAAGGAGATAGTTAAAAGCTTTGAGATTTTGGTAACATAAAAAAGTGCGAGAAGTTTAAAAGTCAGAGAAGCCTGGGGGCACCGGGTGGCTCAGTCAGTTACGTGTCTGACTTGGGATTTCGCTTCAGATCATGATCTCACGGTTTGTGGGTTTGAGCCCCTCACTGGGCTTTGCGGGGGCAGTGTGGAGCGTGTTTGTGATTGTCTCTCTCTCTCTCTCTCTCTGCCCCTCCCCTGCTCCTTGCTGGTGCGCTCTCTCTCTCTCCGAAAATAAATAAACTTCAAAAAACTTAGAAAAGCCTCGACGCAAATCCCAAATGTAACCCTTTCTAGATGAGCACTTCTGGTTCAGCCACTCATCCCCATTTTACAAAAGCAGCAGCCGAGGTTTGGAGAGATGTCAATATCAGCGCAGAATCTGCACATAGGAGGAGCACAATATTCACGTATGTAAAAGTTTATGCAACGTGATCGCCTCTGAGCTTCAGCTCCCTCTTCTATAAAATAGGCATCTTATGCAGTGTATATTACACGGCGTGTATCACCTTTAACACTAAGCCTCCGTCTCCTCACCTATAAAATGGAAGGGTTTGTTTTGGTTTTTTTTTTTTTTATCCCTACTCTCCATATCCTTTGATCCTCACAAAATGTAAGATAAAGTCAGGGAAGCCCCTTTGCGGAGGGGTTTACCCTGTGATAATACCTATTGGACTCTAATCGTGGTATATGGGGCCCTAGGCTCAAATCCTGGCTCTTCTACTTATGAATTGTGGGGAAATCAGTAATTCCAGAGCTTTGGTGACCCCTCATTTCCTCCCGTGTGAAATGGGGGTGGCTGTTTGCAGACTCACTGTGAGGAGTAAAGGGATCCTGAGTGGAAGAGTGCCTGCACATGGCAAGCCCTTTCCATTCACTGCCCCCCCACCTGCTCTCGCCCCGTGATGTTGGTGCTTTGCCCAGCACTTACGAGAATGGATGAGATGGATGTGTGAGTGAATTTTCCCTGGAGATGAGCATCGCAGTTTCTTCTCTAATTTTCTTTTTTTTTTTTTTAATTTTTTTTTTTCAACGTTTATTTATTTTTGGGACAGAGAGAGACAGAGCATGAACGGGGGAGGGGCAGAGAGAGAGGGAGACACACAGAATCGGAAACAGGCTCCAGGCTCTGAGCCATCAGCCCAGAGCCCGACGCGGGGCTCGAACTCACGGACCGCGAGATCGTGACCTGGCTGAAGTCGGACGCTTAACCGACTGCGCCACCCAGGCGCCCCTCTTCTCTAATTTTCAATTGGTAAATCACCATACCTTAACAAAGTGACAGTTACTGGTGGGCGGGGGTGAAGTAGAATTTAGATACTTAGATCTGTGCTCTGGGATGTCACAATGTAGTCAAGTCCTATCTTTATTCCCTGATTGTCCTGAAAGAGAATAACAGAAAAGCCTAATTTGTGGCTTATTCTCATTCCAGAGAGGAACAGTGGGTTCTTTCTCCAGCTGTCCCTGTTCTTAAGCAGGGAGGAGCCCGGGGACGTATTTCACAGCTAAGTCAAGAGCTTTTCTCCAAATTCAGATTCAAGCCCCGAGCGAAACGAATCACTGAATGTCTTGCTCAGTTAAGACTATCCTCTGCTCTCCTAATAAAGCTTCGCTTCAAAGAATGACTCCTTTAGCCCTCAACGATCTATTTGGAACCTACTATATACCAAGTGCTGCTTTGGCAGTTTAGTGGAATAGAGCAGGCAGAGAGTGGTCACCAAAGCAGGGTGGTGTGGTGGAAAGAGGCACAGTTCCAGAGCTATGAAACCCAGGTTCTCCTCCTGGCATTGAATTTACTTTCCACGCAACCTTGGGCTAACCCATTTGAATCTGAAGCGTAATCAATCCCTATTTCATCGGATTGTTCTGGAGCATGTGGTATGCTGGCCAGGCATCCCGTTTCAAACAGACCCGAGACAGAATTCCAGCTGGGCCACTAACCAGCATGTGGCCTTGGGTGAGTCGCTTTACTTCTTTGTGCCTCAGTTTCCTCACCTACAGAAGAGAAATAACAAGTCGCCTCTTGGGGCGCCTGGGTGGCTCAGTCGGTTAAGCATCCAGCTCTTGGTTTTGGTTCAGGTCACAATCTCATGGTTTGTGACTTTGAGCCCTGTGTCAGGCTCTGTGCTGACAGTACAGAGACTGCTTGGCATTTTCTCTCTTTCTCTGCCCTTCCCCTGCTCGTGTCCTATCTCTCTCTCTTAAGTAAATAAAAATAAAATACAAATAAAAATAAAAAAGTAACGTCATCTCTTACAAGACCGTTGGGACGGTTCAGAGCTAAGAGTAGCAAGTGAAAACACTTTATGAAGTTCAAGGCAGGGGGAGGATTTTTCCAGGTCGAACTGGAACCCATTCTGAACCTCCTAGCTTTTCTCGAGCTTAATTCTTTCACTTACTGCTCGAAAAGACCGACCTGAAGCAGGATGCAGGAGACTAAGTCTTTGAACCTGTGCTTTTCCATTGTTTGCCAGAAAAACCCTTGGTTGCAAAAGCAAACTGACTTATTAAGGTGACTTCTGGCCTTCTGCTTTCCTTTGTCACAGGTCTACCCTCCTCGAGGTGGTAGCCACGGAGGGCTTTCTCTGCAAGCCTACAACTGGGCTTTGTTTGACCCGAGAGACCACGGTCTTCGCCTCTTCTAGAAGGCTCTTGCCTCTCCCAACGTTTGCTATCAGGTTATTTCGGCGAATGCGTGTCTGTCGTGGGCGTTCCCTCTAGATGGGGACATAGCTGCAATTCTTTGGCTCGCCCTACACATGCAGACAGGTCCACTAAATCCTGGCATTCTGAATTATGTGTCGTCTGGGGCCCAGGGGCCTTTCTGGGCAGGGTACTGTGAGTCACAAGTGGAAATTTAGAGTAGCTGGTGTCCTGGATCTCTGTGTCTCTATCCTACCCTGAGAGGGTGGAGGCCACTCTACGTCCTTGCAAAGATTTTCCTTAGGGCAGCATAGATCAGGGGTGCTCTGATGAAGCCCAGATCTGCACTGCAGTAGGGCCAATGGCAGAACCAGTGGCACGGTGATCCTTCCAGGGATCTGTCTGCTGCAGCTGATATGCGTGGGCTTTTTAAAGGTGACTGGAAGGAGAAGGGAGTTTATGTGTGTCCCAGAGCCTGAAGGCAAAGGTATTGAGGAGGGTGGAAGGGGCAAATGGGGCAGCTGTGTCCCTGCTGTCTGTTCAGCTGGGACGAGACAAGTAGACAGTAGGTATTTGTAAAGTGTAAAACTGAGATTTGATTCACCGATGCAATAGGTGGGGGTGGGGGGGTGGGGGGGGGGTTATTTCTGGTCCCTAATCCCCTGTGATCATGAGCTTTCACGGCACCAATTTTATAGGGTCTTGCTGCCAGCTTCTCAGGCATGACACCCCCTTGGGAGGTTGTAGCTCTTCTCTCTGGAAGCCTCGTTTGTAAAGTGGCGACGATGGTAGTTTTTGCCTCAGATCGGTTTTTGCAGACTTTAGATGTCAAAATGGACATTGCTCAAAAACCCCAAACCCCTTGGAGTTTGTTAGAAATGTGGGTCTGCAGGCTTGTGGAAAGCCTGAGAGAGAGGGGTAACGGGGCAGTTGTATCTGTCGGCTCCGGATCATGGGTGGGTGGAAAGACTGGCTGCCAGCGGGCCTCTTGGTTCAAAACAGAACATTCCTCCTTATTAGCAGACTCTGGAAGTGGTCCCTCCCATGAGTGTCCACTATGGTGCCAATCAGTGAAGGTGCTAGCCTGTGAACACTCCCCAGGATGTCGGATTTGAAGTCTATTGGCGATGAATGGGCCATCGCACACATAGATAGGCTCTTCCATCCCATGGAGGCGTGATCCCACAACTGGAGCTCTGAAACTAGCTCCCGTGTGTCTTAGAAATACTTGAGGAAGCAAAGGGTTTGCTTTCTTTCAGCTTTCGAAAGCCTCCTTGTGACACGTCTTTCCTTTTGAAAACAGAGGTTTGTTTTGAGTTCTTAGAACCGTAAAACGTTGGACCTGGGTGGGGTGGTGGAGGACTTTGAGTTCATCGGATCCAATCCTTTGATGGTACACAAAAGGAAATTTGAGCCCAGAGCGGGGCAGGGGCTTATGTGAGGTTTCACAGGCATGTCATGTTGGGCTGCAAGGCCCACGGGATCTTCTCAGTGAAGATCCTATACCATGTCAAGAAGTGGGTCCAAACCCTTCTTTTACCCTTTAGGTGAAACCACCCCCTCCCAGACATGTAGGGTTTCTTGGGAACTATACATCAGTTTTGTTAGGAAGGGTGAGCAAGTGAGTGTCTGTGGCCTTGGGCTTTCTGATTCCGGTACCTTGTGACTCTAGTGACCACTCTGGGGCCTGCTGCCACTGTCCACATCCTTCACTCAGCTCCTTCCACTGGGGTTTGGACTTAGATGACCCAGGAATGGGAGGAGAGTGGCTTGGGCACAGGATGCCAGGAGATATTTACTCTCTGGGTTGGCAATTGCGTGGCTCTGTGAATGTCTCCTTCAATTTGCACCTAAGGACTTGCCTCACCCCGGTGACTTGCCTCACCCCGGTGCTGGCCTTGACCTCATGGCCATTTGTGTCATGGCCTCTCCCACCTCTGAGGCCTTCTGCCCCTGGGACCTGCATGGCTCCCCTCACTGACCTCTGGACTCAAAGGTGGCTTCGAAGGGAACTTCCCCGAGGTAAGGCAGCTAAGCCCTTCACTTTCACTCCTTCGCTCAGCTTTATTTTCTACCTCGGGACTTCTCAATTCCCAACCCATTTGTCTCTTGTCTCCTCCACCCTCCTTCCAGCACCCAGCACATGCAGGAACGGAGCAGACCCTCAACACCTATCTGTTGGCTGGAACACCAAAAGGATAAATGGGAGACACCTGTCTTCCCTCTTCGAGATGTTATTTTTCCGTCCATGGGGCCCCTCTGGCCAAATCTTTGCTTCCACTGTCTCCATAGAATCTCCCCCAAATATTCAGCCACCAAGTGCTTTGATGTACCTGGTCCCTAACACATACGTCTCATTTAAAACACTGAGGCTCACCCAGTTTTTTATATAGAAAAAATTCGATAATCTCACAACCCACCACCTAGAGGCCAAATGTTTACTGAAGTCGTTCCCTGTACTCTGCACATGTCCGCTAAAATCCCAGTGCAATGGTTATACCTGGTGGCTGATTTTTCGTCCGGACGAAGTGGGCACCCCTGTGTCACCCAGAGGTCCTCTGGTAGGACAGGCAGATTCCTCATCACCCTCCTGCCCATTCGGAACCGTCCAGGGCCCCTGACTATCTGTCAGGTAAGATGTGAACTCCTCAGCGGGACTCCCACCCGTCTACAAGACCTTATCCAGTCTGCCTTTCTATTCTTTTCTCTCCCTTGTACCTTAAAAATCTTTGCTCCAGACACACTGGTCTCCTCAGTATCCTTCCAAGACTTGGGTCTGCGGCTTTCACCCTTAGAAATCTCATCCAGTCCTACTGTTCCCCCCCGCCCCCCCTGCCCCCGACTCCCCACGGCGATTCCTGGTTTCTGGGCCTAACTTCGGCTTGAATTTCAAATTGCTTCTTGGCATCTCTTTCCACGAGCCCTGCCAGCAGCTAAAATTCAACGCAGCTAAAATCTGCCTTTATCTCCCCTCTCCATATGCTCCTCCTCACTCTGCCCCCATTTCTTTTTTTTTTTTTAAAGATTTTTAAAAAATGTTTATTTATGTATTTTTGTGAGAGAGAGCAGCACGCACACAAGGGGGGGAGGGGCAGAGAGAGAGAGAGAGAGACAGAGACAGAGAGAGACAGAGGGAGACACAGAATCCGAAGCAGGCTCCAGGCTCTGAGCTGTCGGCACAGAGCCCGACGTGGGGCTCGAGCTCACGAACTGCGAGATCATGACCTGAGCCGAAGTCAGACGCTTAGCCCACTGAGCCACCCAGGTGCACCCACTCTGCCCCCATCTCTCTCTGGAGTCACAGCGTTGTCCTAGTTTCTCGGGTGTGAAATCGCAGAGTCTGAGGAGCTTCCCCTTTCCTGGCCAGCCATACCTAGGGAGTCACAACATCCTACCAATGCATCCTAATAATAGCTGTTAATATCAACTCATCACAGATCCACTACATATGAAGAAGCTTTGGATGTATTATCTACCATCTCCAAAATAAGGCTGTGGGTTACTTAGGGTGCGGTGCACAAAGAGACCCAGGTATTCAGTGGTATAAACAAAGCACGTGTTTATGAATAGTCCAGAGGTGAGTGGCCCAGGGTGGGCGTGACTTCTCTGTTTTTCTAGGGCGTCCAGGAACCCCTGCCGGTAAGGTCCGTCCGTCCCCGGCACGGTGTGACTTTGGGACTGCTCGCTCGGCTTGCTTCCATTTCCCAGCCCTCAGAACGAATGGAAGCGGTTCCCTGGCAAGTGGCTTAGCTCTCTTTAAGGAGCGACTGGGGAGCTGTTCGTTTCACTTCTGCTCCTGTCCTTGGTTCTGAGCCGAGTCGCATGACCGCCACCGCGGCAAAGGAGGCTGGGACGGGCAGCCCGCAGCTCGTGGCCGCGTGTGCCCAGCTAACGTGGGATGGGCTTCCGTCATCGAAAGGAAGACAAGGAGGGTGGACACCGGCGGGTATTGTTGCCTTCAGTTCAAAGAGAAGGGAAACAGAGGCTTCGAGCGCTGAGGAGACTCAACTGAGGTTCCAGACCTTTTCAGGACTGGCTCCTAGGTCTGCTTACTTGGAGAGTCTCTGCTACCCCGAAGGGGTAGCAGTAAATAGCACAGGTGAGTGGCCACAAGGACAGGCTCTGGACAGGTGCCACAAAAGGAGAAGTCCTGAAGGAGGAAAGGAGGGGCCTGGTTGGATGGAGCAGAGGAAGAAGGGAGAAGGGATTATTCCTGCTAAGCAGGAGGGTCTGTATAGCATGGGTAGGGGTATGCATTTCAACTCAAGTCAGCTAACACCCCTCGAGTGGCTCTTCCGTGGAAGGCTGAGTTTCGAGGGAGATGCGGCGTTAACACCTGAGCAGAATGCTGCTGCAACCCTTCGTGTGTGCGTTAGCTTCAGCTAAGAGCCAGCTGCCTCCCTGGGCCCTCACGCGCCCCCCATGACCTGGCTCCACCCTTGGCCTGGGGCCTTCTCTCTTCCTGTTGCCTCACCTGCACTGACTTGCCACGGCTGGGCCACTCGGGGCCCACCGCCTGTGCGCATGCCCGGAGTGGCCTGTCCCCACCCTCTCCTGGGTAACAGCTCTTTGTACTTCATGACAGTTGGGGAGTTTCTTCTCCAGGAGGAGGCCCCTGCCTCTGCCCCTCCCCTCGCTGTTTGGGGGTTTCCTTCGTGCCCTGGGGCATTGCCATCCCCTACCACAGCACTTAAACCGCCGTGGCTAAGACGTCGGCTTGGCTCCTCACCAGAATACCCTCTGAAGAAGACCCGCCGCGTTCTCACAGCACCTAGGACCGAACACAGAGGAAAAGTTGCCAGTCTCCCCTTCAGACCGCAGACCTCCTGAGGGTTGGCCCACGCTTGTTTTTTTTTTATCATTATTTTTTAACTCCGTAAACACAAAAATAATTCTTACAATCCGCAGGTCAGAGTCCAGGCTTTAGCCGTTGTATGAGTTTGCTGGGGCTCCCATAACAAAAGCCCCAGACTGGTGTTTTAAACAACAAATTTATTTTCTCACAGTTCCAGAGGCTTGCAGCATGAGGTCAAAGTGTTGTAGGATTGTGTTTCGGAGGCCTCTCTCCCTGCCTCTCTAGATGGCCTTCTCGTCTCTGTGATCTATTTAATTTAATTTTATTTAAAAAAAAATTTTTTTTTCAACGTTTATTTATTTTTGGGACAGAGAGAGACAGGGCATGAACGGGGGAGGGGCAGAGAGAGAGGGAGACACAGAATCGGATGCAGGCTCCAGGCTCTGAGCCATCAGCCCAGAGCATGATGTGGGGCTCGAACTCACGAACCGCGAGATCGTGACCTGGCTGAAGTCGGACGCTTAACCGACTGTGCCACCCAGGCGCCCCGAATTTAATTTTATTTTATAGAGAGAGAGCAAATGGGGGAGAGAGGCAGAGGGAGAGGAAGAGAATCCTAAGCAGGCTCTATGCTCAGCGTGGAGCCTGACACAGGCCTCAATCCCACGACCCTGGGATCGTGATCTGAGCCGAAATCAACAGTCAGATGCTCAACCAACTGAGCCACCCGGGCACCCCTGTGTGTGTGTGCGCACGCGCGCGTGTGTGTGTGTGTGTGTGTGTGTCCTAATCTCCTCTTCTTACTCTGACACCGGCCATATTGGATTAGAGCTCACTCATCCAACCTCATTTTACCTTAATAACCTCTTTAAAGGCCCTGTCTCCGAATACAGTCCCATTCTGAGGTGAAGGGGTTAGGACTTCAACATATGAATTTGGGGTCCACCATGCAGCGCCTGACTCTGGCATAAATCATGGCACAGAGAAGAGAGAAGAAGAAGTTCTGACCAGAAAGCACAGGGGGACATTCATGGGGAATGTTATCCGAGTCCTCAGGAAGGTGTGCTCCTCGAGGAGCAGCTATTCCTTTGTATTCTGTATGCCTAAAGCAGGGTACGACTTGCAGAATTCTGGGGCTCATACGACGGCCTAGAATAAACAAATGGACAGGAAAACGAATGAACTAGCACTTGATCTAACAATGCTGCTATTTGGATAGCTTCACTGCTAGCAGGGTGACTGCACTTGGTGGTTTTCTTGGGCCCCCTTCTCCTCTCAGGGTCAGAGAGCAAGGCTCCACGTTTCTCGTTTGCCTGCAACAATGGCCATCGCGATCAAAACTTTCCAACCCAATTAAACATTTGGGTGGTTGGGACCCGCCCAAGGAAAACAAGAGTGCGTTCAATCAAATCTTTTATTTGGAAAATGTTTTTCAGCTGACAGACTTGGGCCCCTGGACATTGGCTGGCTCTGGGATCCTGTTGCTAAAAGCCAGAGTGGAAATTTAGAAAAATACAACAGTTTAGGATTGAAACGGTCCACCCTCAACTGTGTTACCTCCTTTACAGTTTCTACAGGAGGCTTTGGCGTCCGTGATTTGATTTGATGCTCAAAACAACTCGGTGAAGAGAGTAACGGGAAGGGGGGGGGGGTGGGGCTTCAATGTCCAGGTAGGTTCCAAATCCAGGGCTCCCACTCGCCAGTGGTGAGAACTCGGGAGAGTTGCCAAATGTCTTTAAGATCTGATTTTTCTCCTTTGTGCACTGGAGATGATGATACCTACCTCTTCACGGAGGATTAATTGATTTCTGGGGTGAGAAAGAGCCTGGCACATTTCAGTCCCTCAAAAAATAGAGCAAAAGCTGAAACCAGAATTTGAATCCTGTTCTCCCTCTCCCCCCCCCCCCCCCCCCGCCGGCTTTAAATTTTTTTTTTCCTTCTTTCTATTTCATAAAATAGAATACAGTAAATATAACGTAGAATTGTGGTGATTAAGTGAACAATGCGTGTATATGATAAGTGCTCAGTAAAGGTAGTCATGGCCATTCTCTTTCGACTCTGATACTTTGTTAAAAAAATAAAATCAGGGCACCTGGGTGGCTCAGTAAGTTAAGCGCCCGTCCGACTTGGGCTCAGGTCATGATCTCACAGTTTAGGAGTTCGAGCGTCGGGCTCTGTGCTGACAGCTCAGAGCCCGGAGCCTGCTTCGGATTCTGTGTCTCCCTCTCGCTCTGCCCCTCCCCGACTTGCACTCGGTTTCTCTCTCTAAAATAAGTAAAGATTAAAAAAAATTTTTAAGTGAGATCAGTAACTAGCTTTCTGCTGAATGTGTCCCACTTTAAATCACCTTTGACCTTGAAAAACATCTTACAATTTCCAATTTAAAGAGAAATTGACAGGGGCGCCTGGGTGGCGCAGTCGGTTAAGCGTCCGACTTCAGCCAGGTCACCATCTCGCGGTCCGTGAGTGCGAGCCCCGCGTCAGGCTCTGGGCTGATGGCTCAGAGCCTGGAGCCTGTTTCCGATTCTGTGTCTCCCTCTCTCTCTGCCCCTCGCCCGTTCATGCTCTGTCTCTCTCTGTCCCAAAAATAAATAAACGTTGAAAAAAAAAAAAAATAGAGAAATTGACAGAAGTGGGGAAACACCACCAGGCCAGGAGTGAAGAGCCCACGCTAGGGTTTGGTTCTCATGCTTCCTTGCCAGGAGGCCTTAGAAAATCACTTTCCCTCTCTGGGCCTCTGGTTCCTCATCTCTGCCATGAGCAGAAGTTCCTAGGCACCCTCCACCCAAGAGTCTATGGTTTGTCCCGAAACCTTTTGCCCGAGCCCAGTAAAAATCCCTAGCACTTAAAAGGGGAAATTTAATCGGAATGTTTTCTGATTCATGTGCACTTAACCAAACAGAACCCTACTTTCTAAGAGCTCTTTGATGTGTAAGCTGCCTTAAGGAGATTTTTTTAAAGGGGCATTTTAAAAGTTTTTTTTCTTAGAAACAGGAAATCAGGTTTTGGCAAGAGGGAAAGAAATCCGAACACACCAAGGTTTGGGGGTGGGAGCAGTGGGTTTGTTTTCAGTGGGCAGGATCTGAGAGGGTAACCGAGATTGGCAAGAGGCGGCCTTGGCCACCCTGGAGCAGCCTCCCCAGGGTCTGCCAACTCGAAAGGCTGTGTGAACGTCTGGGGGCGGTGGCAAGGGAGCCGTCCCTGAAGCTTTTCCCAAGCCTCTCAGGACCAGCTGAATGTTTACTTTTACCCTCAGCCCCACATCGGACTTCTTTCTCTCTTGCGATGTTTGGCAATCCCAATTGCCAAATACCTTGAATGATCTCTAAGGAAAATATTTTTCGCTAGCTGATCAGTTTTCTCTTCCAGAAAAAAAAGAAGGAGAAAAAAAAACCAACAACCAGAGGAGCACACAGATGAGCGTGTGTGGCGGAGAGAGAGTTCCAGTTACCCCTTTGAAAGACTCCTAAAAGCTCCGTAAGCCAAGTGATTTTGCTAAGTAGTCATCAAATGGGCAACCGGGGTGGTGGGAGGAAGTTCCAGGTCAGCGTCCCGTCGGCTGGTGGGGGGGAGGGCTTGGAACAGGTCCCTTCACCTCCTCCTTCACACAGCCACAAGATGGGGAAGTGAGGACTATCAACAGTGTTGCTGAGGTCAGATGAAGTCTACTTTGAGCCCCCCGGTCGGGGTTCAACGAATGCCCCCTTTCCTACTTTACTGGCTTCAATGGATGGGCAGTGCTTTTGTTGAGGGACCAATTGGTCCCTTGTCCTTTTGCAAAGTATGGACATGGAAGGCCTTTGTTGGCAGTCTTGGGCATTCCTTGGCTTCTAGATCCATCACCACCCAGATCTCTGCTCTCAGGTCCCCACGGCATTTTCCCTGAGTGGCTGCTGCCAGCATGGAGAGGTGGAGTACCATGCAAAAGAGTGCTGGGCCAGGAGCCAGATGACCTGGCCTCCAGCTTCTCTTTCTTTTTCTTTTTAATTGTGGTTAAAAAACCACATAACGTAAAGTTTATTCTCTTAATTTTTAGGTGTGCAGTTTAGTAGTGTTAACTGTATCCACATTATTGTGTAACAGATCTCCAGAACTTTTCACCTTGTGAAACTGAAACTCAATACCCGTTGAATAGCTCCCCGTGCTCCCCTCCCCCCGGCCCCTGGCAAACATTCCTCTGCCTTCTGTTTCCATGATTTTGACTACTGCAGATACCCCATGTAAGTAGGATCATACAGTATTTGTCTTTTAGGGACCGGCTCATTTCACCCAGCATAGGGTCCTCAAGGGTCAACCATGTTGGAGCACGTGACAGGACCTCCTTAATTTTCTGGTTGACTGTGTATTTACCACAGTGTATCCATTTGTCTGCGGATGGGTACTTGTGCTACGTCTACCTCGTGGCTATTGTGAATAATACTGCAGTGGATGTGGGTATGCCGGTATCTCTTCAAGATCCTGCTCTCAGTTCCTTTGGGTCTATAGCCAGAAGTGGAATTGTTGGATCATATAGCAATTCTGGTTCAGTTCGTTGAAGAACCTTCATACCGTCTTCCGCAGCATGCCATTTTTACATTCCCACCAGCAGTTCACAAGGATTCCGATTTCTCCGCATCCTTGTCCACACTTTGTTATTTTCTGGGGTTCGGTAGTGGCCATTCCGATGGGTGTCAGGTGATAGGCTCATTGCAGTTTTGATCTGCAGATGACTTAGCTTCTGCAGTGCTCTTGCCAGCTCTGTGACTTGATGGCCCAGTGACCCTGGTGTGATGTCTAGTTTCCCCGTCCCCGGGGGGCTTGTGGTAGCACCTTCTGGAACGATGGCCAGGATGCAGGCTGTGAGTGGGCAGGGTTCCCAAGTGTGTCAGCTTGGGCTGTCATAACAAAGTACCACAAAGTGGGTGGCTTAAACAACAGGCATGTATTGTCTCATGGTTTTGGAGGCTGGAAGTCTAAGATCAGAGTGTTGGTAGGGTTTGTGTGACGGAGAATCTCTTCCGTGCCTCTCCCCTACTTTTTGAAGGTTTGCTGGCAATCTTTGGCATTCCTTGGCTTATAGACACATTACCCTGCTCTCTACTTTCATGTCCACGTGGCATTTTCGCTACGTGGGGGACCGTGTCCAAATTGCCCCTTTCTATAAAGACACCAGTCATATTGGATTAGGCCTGCCCAAATGACCCCATTTTAACCTAATTACTTCCGTAAAGACCCTACTTCCAAATAAGATCACATTTTAGTTACTGGAGGTTAGGACGTCAACCTATCATTTTTGGGGGACATAATTCAAGCCGCAGTACCAGGTACGTCTGAGCTTGCGCGCAGAGGTTCCCTGACATGTCTAGGGGATGAAGGACTCAGAGTGATGTTGAGCAGGAAGCGTGGAGAATGAGGACCCCGACTGGGAAATTCACATTCCTCTAGCTCTTCCCAGAGGCCAGCAGGGTGAAGGAAATCTCCAAGCCAGGCGAATGCTTGGATCTGGGAGCCAGAGTAAGATCCTGAGCAAAGTGAAAGGGGTTGGAGTACTTACGATTGTCCATGGTGGTGTTAGTGAGTTGACTGGGTGAGTTAGTCTGATTTAAAGGCACAGGGCGGTCTATAGCAGCAGGCTTTCTGTTAGCTGACATCAGCTTTCCAGGAAAGGGATCACAAGTGTCAGGCCAAGACAAACCTATTCCCAGCTTGCACTTACAGGCCGGTGCAAGCTGGGCACTGGCCAGGGAGGGACCGTGTGTTATGGAGTTTAGGGAAGGATCACAAACGTTGAGGGCGTCACTGGAGTCCTAATCTTTATTGGGGTACAGCGTCCTTATGATTGCCTGAGTTACTCAGTTCTGCTTGACCACAGATCACCCATCTTTTTGTCTAGTGCTCATTTGGTCCAGGGCCACCCCATGACATCACATTGCCTAACTTGAACTCTAGCTATGGATATAAAATATGTAGTGGGTGCTGTAATGTGCCACCTAGATCCCCCTTCAGCAATGAATGACTTTGGGGTCAGCCGGAGCCTTTTCTGCGGCCTGGCTTTTCCTTCGCCCCTTCGCCCCATCCTGCATTGTTTCCTCCCTTCGACAGCTATAGATGGAGAGTGCCCTAGTAAACCTCCTGCGTGCATCTTTCCATCTCAGAGCCCACCTCCCAGGAAACCCCGCCTGCAGCATCGTTTCTTCCAAATAGGAGAGACCTGAACTTGAAGCCAAATATTCCAACCCCACAGAGAAAGGCCCTGGAAAAAAGAAATGCCTGTAACTAGCACGTGATTGTAGTCAGGACATGTTTCTCTCATAAATTAAACACAGAAGGGACAGATCCAAGCTCTAACTTTCAAAGCCACATGCCTAGAGAACATCTTTTTGGCTTTGATTCAAGATCACGAAGACGAAGGGGATGGTATTGTAGTAGAAAAAATATCTAACTGCGTATTTGTTTGGAAATATTTTCTTAATCAGGGAAGTCTCTTTCACCAAAATGCGTGCACACACGGGGCTGTACATCTGACAGGTGTGAAAAGCAAAGCCTCAGACGATGTTTTCTGCCCAGCCTGTGGCCACGCACAAAGAGATGGGTGTTCTTTTTGGCCCTGGTTCTGTGTAAATGCATCCCATCTGGTGTGAACTTCTCAGCACTTGGCCAGAGTCACTTTCCGAGAGAAGAGGAATTTAAGAGGGGCTTTTGCAAAGTCAGCAAGTAGAACCCCCAGCTGTTTGGAAGATGTTTTGGCAGTGCTGGGGGTACGGGCAGTAATAACTGGCTGGAGGCGGGGATGTGACTAGAGGGTTCCCACCTGCAGAGTTGGGCAGATAGACCTGTGCTCACCGTTACTTACATCAAGATGAGATGGGTCTTTGCTTTACATTCAAATGCTTAGATACAGAGGCGTATGAGTTCACAGGCGTCAACGCCATCAATATTTGTACGTGTTCCCAGGTTGATATCAGGCCTCGTGGGATTAGAGATCGCTGTTTCAGGGCTTCACGGAGCCTTAATTCTTGACAATGCCACTCAATGCTCCAAACCTTCCACGGTTGTACACTGGCTGTTTAAGGTCCCCTCACTTCAGGTGAAGTGACAGGTCTTCCACGATTGAAACCTGAGAAAACCTTCACTAGTATTCCTGTTCTCCTCCTTGCGGGTACGCGGAGTGACTGTTGCCCTTTCAGCCCCTTGACATTAGCCAAGGCCATGAAGTTTGATTTGGCCGATAAAACATGAGTAGAACTGACCTAAGTGATTTCTAGGTTGAAAATGTTTCAGAACTAGAGATCCGTTCTCCGTGGTGCGTCTTACGAAAGAATGCATCGAAATGGAGGTGCCGTAAAATTGAAGAATCCTTGACTGTGAACGGACCCAGAAGAAAGCTGTCCTACGTAGGTGCTTGGGTTGACAAGGGAACTTGACGTGAACTAAACTTGGTGCTTGATCACTGAGATTTGGGGCTGAATATGGTAGCATAACTTAACTTATTGTGGCTGTTAACAGAAGTCTTTCTCCTGTTCTAGCTTTACCTGTAGCTACTCCCCCCTCACTGGAAAGAACATGGATTTTGACATCAGAAGGCTTCCTCAGCTTTCACGTTTAGAGAGAGGAGACAAACACCATTCATCATACACGGTGGTTCTGCTTCGCTCATAGATCAACATAAAACATTATATCATTTCTTCCCTCCAACCCAACACTTCATCCATGTCGGAATACTTGCGTTTGCCTCCATGGGCCCTCCATTTTTAGACAAGGAATCTCTCCTGAATTCTTTATTTTAAACTTGAGTTTTTGATAAATTACAATATCATAGGGGGCATCACGGGGACCCAGTCAGAAAGCAGCCTGGAGTTTATATATGTCAAGGAAGCTGATCTTGGCTTGTCAACAGAGAAAAGTAAGCATTCCTGAAAGTCAGAAAGATGGATGGATTAAGAATATGGATTAGGAAGATAAATGCTCTAAAACCAAGCTCTCTTACATGTCTAAAGTGTTAATATTTAATGAAAAGTGAACACTTTGTTGGCTTTTATTCTCAAGACTTCAGTGGTGTTCTGAAATCAGTCATTTGTTCAAAAATATTTTCGAAGCCTCTACCATGTGCCCAGGAATAATTTAGGCACTGGGGATAAAGCATTGAACAAAGTAGAAAAGAACCCTTCAAGAATGGATTTTTTTGGGGGGGGGGAAGGAGAGCTAGATAGTAAATGTGTAGTAATAAATAAGCTACTTTCAGATAGTGATAAATGTTTTGAAGGAAGGAAGCCCTTCATGGCAGAGGGGAATGGTGCTATGGGACCTATTTGATCTGAGTCTTGCAGAAGATCTCACTCAGGAGTGATGGGTGTGCTGAGCACTGAAGATGAGAGCCGGTCAAGGGAATGTCTTGGGGAAAAGGTGAAAAACAGGTGAAAGTCTTTGGAGTGTGAAAGCGCTTGACGGGAGGAAGAGGGAGGCCATTGTGACTGAGAGAACGTATGAGATAAGGTGAGAAAGGTTACCCACGGGCCAGGATAGGTAGAGTCTGTGGACCACAACTAGGCGTTTGAATAATATTCAAATGGCAGTGTGAGGAGATGAAACCACTGGGGGACTTTTCTTTCCTTTTTTTTTTTAAAAAAAATTGAGGTATAACTGCCATAACAATAAACTGCATGTACGTAAAAAGTACACTTTTGTAAGTTTCGACATATGTGTGTATCCATAGGACCTTTTCACAATCAAGGTAGCAGATGCATCCATCACCACCCAAAGTTTCCTCATCCTCTTTTGTAATCCCTTCCTCTTGGCTCTCCTTTCTTTAAATCTTTACCATCCTAGACTTCCACTGATCTGCTTTCTGTCACTATAAATTTGTTTACTTTTGTAGGAATTCTACATAAGGGCAATTATATAGTGTACTCTTTTTAAAAATCTAGCTCATTTTACCCAGCATTATTGTTCTGGGATTCATCCATGTTTTATCACTTTTTGTTCCCTTTTATCACTGAGTAGTATTCCGTTGTCTGGATAGACCACAGCTTTTATATTCAATGACCTCTTTGCTGATAAACATTTGGGATGTTTCCAATTTTCGGTTATTGCAAAGAAAACTGCTAGGAACTTTCATGTACAAGTCTTTGTATGGATTAAGTTTTGTTTTTCACATTTTCTTTATGTGGGATTTCTGAAGTGGGATTGCTGGATCATACAGTTCTATGTTTATTTTTTGGAGGAAACTCCATATTGTTTTGTACGGTGGTTGTACCAATTTACACTCCCATCAACAGTGTACAAGTGTGCCCTTTGCCCCACATCCTTGCCCTAATACTTGTTATTTCTTATCTTTTTGATAATGGCCATTCTAACAGGTATGAGGGAATATCTCGTGATTTGCATTTCCCTGATGATTAGTGATGTGGAGTGCCTTTCCATATACCTATTTTTTTCCCCTTTGGAAAAATGTCTGTCTAGTCGCATTGCCCATTTTAAAATCAGATTATTTGTATTTTTCTATTGAGTTGCATACATTTCTTATACATTTTATATATTAGCTGCTTATCAGTATGTGGTTTGTAAACATTTTCTCCCATGCTAGAGGTAACCATTTCATTTTGTTGACTCTTCTGTTGTGAGGAAGCTTTATAGTTTGACGAAGTCCCACTTACTTATTTTCGGTTTTGTTGCTCCTGCTTTGGTATCATATCCAAAAAATTATTGCCAAGACCAATGTCAAGGAGCTTATTGCCAATATTTTCCTCTAGGAGTTAGTCTTTATATTTAAGTCTTAAATTCATTTCAAGTTAATTTTTGTGAGTAGACGGTTTAGGCTTTACATTAGGTTTTCATATCTGAGTTCATTTTTCTATATGGTACGAGGTATAGACAGAAGTTCACTTTTTTGCATGTGAATGCTGCAGCAGCATTTTTTGAAAAGGCTATCCTTTCTCCAGTGATTTGCCATTGCTTCTTTGTAAGAAAATCAGTTGTCTATGTATATGCAGGTCTATTTCTGGACTCTGTTTGATTCCATTGATCTATTTGTTTATTTATGCCAATATCACACTGCTTTGAGTATTTGATTATTATTTATAATAACTCTTGAAATTAGATAGTGATAGCCCTGAATCTTGGTCCTTCATCAAAGTTGTTTTGGCTATTCTAGGTCCTTTACATTTCTCTACGAATTTTAGAATCAGCCTGTCAATTTCTGCAAAAAACAACAACAATAAAACAAACGAAAACCTGCTGGAATTTTGGTTGGGATGTGTTGAGCCAATAAGACAAATGGGGAGAATCGACATCTAAACAATATCGAGCCTTTTGAACTATGAACAGGGTGTATCTCACCACTGATTTAGGTCTTGTTTAACTTCCACAGTATTTTGTAGTTTTAAGTGTAGAGGTTCTTCACAGCTTTTGTTATACTTATCCTTACGTATTTCATAAATATACATTTTGATGCTATGATAAATTACATTAAATTTTTTTTCTAACTGTTCATTGATTTTTGAATATAGATAATTCTTCCAGCTTGCTAAATGCAGTCGTTTTAATAGTGTTTCTGTAGAGTATATAAAATTTCCTACAGAGATGGTTATGTTATCTTTGAATAAAGGCAGTTTTACTTAATCTTTTCCAGGCTGGATGCCTTCTATTTGATTTTCTTGTTTAATTATACTTCCATGAAGCTCCAGTTCAATGTTAAGAGTAACGTAAGAGTAGACATCATTGCCTTGTGCCTGAACTTAGGAGGGAAAGTGTTCGGTCTTTTACCATGAAGTGTGATTTTGGCTGCAGATTTATCATAGATGCCCTTTTTTTTTTTTTTCAACGTTTATTTATTTTTGGGACAGAGAGAGACAGAGCATGAACGGGGGAGGGGCAGAGAGAGAGGGAGACACAGAATCAGAAACAGGCTCCAGGCTCTGAGCCATCAGCCCAGAGCCCGACGCGGGGCTCGAACTCACGGACCGCGAGATCGTGACCTGGCTGAAGTCGGACGCTTAACCGACTGCGCCACCCAGGCTCCCCCACAGATGCCCTTTAATAAGACTGAAGAAGTTCCATCATTTTCATGGTTTGCTAAGAGTTTACATCAGAAATGGATGCTGGATTTGGTCAGACGATTTTTTGGTATCTATTGAGATAGGTATGTATATTTTAGTTTATTCATACAGTGAATTACATTGATTGATTTTTTTGAATGCCGAAACAACCTTGCATTTCTGGGATGAACCCATTTGGTCAGGATGCATTGACTTTTTAAATATGTTTTTATTTATTTATTTTTTTCAACATTTATTATTTATTTTTTGGGGGGGACAGAGAGAGACAGAGCATGAACGGGGAAGGGGCAGAGAGAGAGGGAGACACAGAATCGGAAACAGGCTCCAGGCTCTGAGCCATCAGCCCAGAGCCCGACGCGGGGCTGGAACTCACGGACCGCGAGATCGTGACCTGGCTGAAGTCGGACGCTTAACCGACTGCGCCACCCAGGCGCCCCTTAAATATGTTTTTAAATTTAAGTTGTTAAAATTCTGTTCATAAGTGTGCCGGTATGTTTATGCAGATATGCACATTTAATGTGATTATTAATACACTTAAGTTTAAGTCTGTCATCTTGCTTTGTGTTTTATGTGTCCCATCTGTTCCTCATTCCCTCTTCCCTTATTTTCTGCCTTTTTTTTTTGGGGGATTGAATATTTTTTTATGATTCCATTTTATCTCCTTTTTGGCTTATTAGTTATATCTTTTTGTTCTTTGTTTTGTCATTTTAACGGTTGCTTTAGAGTTTATAGTATACAGAACAGCTCCCTTGGGGAGCTTGGAAAAGGAGTGAAGAACAGTCTTAATTTCTTCCCTAGACACCCAGATCTTTTTTTTTTTTGCTTTTTTTTAAGAGAGAGAGAGAGAGAGGTAGAGTGCTAGTGTGTGAGTGGGGGAGGGGCATAGGGAAAGAGAGAGAGAGAGAGAGAGAGAGAGACTGACTCTCAAGCAGACTCCATAGTCAATGTGGAGCCCAATGCAATGCAAGGCTCAATTCTATGACCCTGGGACCATGACCTGAGCCAAAATCAAGAGTCAGACGCCCAACTGACTGAGCCCCCCAAGTGCCCTTCCCCATGCCCTTTTCCAGTGGGTCCAAAGCCCAGGGGTACCTTGGGTTCCAATACTGTGGGTGGGTATGGGATACTCAGTCTAAGTTTTGTACTCAGGGGGGCAGTTTAACCCCATTTCTCTTTGACCACCACGCAAGGGGAGGTTGTGGGAAAACCACACCAAGAGGCAACCAGGAGGGTCGAAGGAGCAACCTGGAAATACAAGGATAACACCAGACAGGGTGCCAGAAGGCTGGCTCAGACCTGTTCCTGGACTCCTCCCATGTGGATGTTCACAGCTACCTCGTTGCTCAAAAGGGGACTTGCATCTCAGGTGAGGCCTCCGGCCATCTGCCCAACCTAGTATGTGGCCTGTGTTGACACAATTTGACAAAACCCAACAGAGTTGAAAGTGCTGGTGTGCCAAATGTTGCAAACCTTCCAGACTGAGTCTTGTTCAGTTCCTCAAGACTTCCAGGCTTCTCACTTAGGGGCCTTTCCCATGCGGGCATCTTAGTTCGGATCATTCCCCCTGTGCTTGCCCATTCCATCTGCCCAGATCCTAGAGATCGGAACTTAAGAACAAACTCCCCCTTGGACAGCTTTCCTCATGCTCTTCCCACCCTCACACACCTCACCTTGTTGGGTCCCCACCCCCGTCACGTGCTTCCATCGCACTCCCGCTTCCATCTAACTCCCCTTTCCTTACAGAGCTTAGGGTCCGGCAGGGAGAGAGAAAAGAAAACAGGCCATGAAAACACGCATGACATCTTGTTCACATTTGCTATTTAATTCCCGCCAGACATTGTTCATGGTACTGCACACAGCCAATTATACGGCGGGACGGACGAATGGGTGAGATTGCAAGTAAGTCAGGTGCAGTGTTTGTTCAGACAGAACTGGGGCCCTGGGTTAACCCCCAGGTTAACCTATAGATTCTGGAGTATTCAAAGGTTTGAGGGCAAGGGGAGTAAATCATCCTTATTGGCACAGGAAGAGTTAAGGCCTTCTCCCTCCACCTGTCCCACAGTTTCTCCTATAGCTGCATCTCAAAGGCATCCAGTGACCCATCTATGATGCGGACGGTCCCTCTCCCCCAATCAGAGTAATTATCATCTTGACTTCTAACACCATATATTGTTTTGCCTGTTTCGTTGGAATTATGTAGTGTGGATATATATAAATATGTTTATATTTATACCAATGGGTGTGTACATATGTACATCTTTTTTTTTTAATTTTTTTTTCAATGTTTATTTATTTTTGGGACAGAGAGAGACAGAGCATGAACGGGGGAGGGGCAGAGAGAGAGGGAGACACAGAATCGGAAACAGGCTCCAGGCTCTGAGCCATCAGCCCAGAGCCCGACGCGGGGCTCGAACTCACGGACCACGAGATCGTGACCTGGCTGAAGTCGGACGCTTAACCGACTGCGCCACCCAGGCGCCCCCATATGTACATCTTTTATGTCTGATGTGACCCAGGGATTATGTTTCTTGAATGTCGCTATAAGAACACATTAACAAGATAAAGAAAAATGTTAAGGGAGAGATAGATGAAGAAAAAAAAAAATGAAGTAGGAAAGAAGGTAATTTTACATTTCGATGATCTTATTTTTAAGTAAAAGCACACCCGTGAGAACTAAAAAAAAATAACAAAAATCCAGTAAAATGAAAGGATAACAGCTGAAATATAATAATGAGCTAGTGTGGACAGGAGTTAAGATAAAAGGCAAAAAAAAATCCCCAATGAATAAAAATATGAAAATAAAAGAGATAAATGATGATGATTATAGGCCATACCTATGAGTTAAAAAGTGAAAAAGAGGGGGCACCTGGTTGGCTCAGTCAGTTGAGCATTTGACTCTTGAGATCAGCTTAGGTCATGATCCCAGGGTTGTGGCTGGGATCAAGCCCCGTGTGGGGCTCCAAGCTGAGCGTGAAGCCTGATTCAGATTCTCCCTCTCTCTCGTTCTCTACCCCTCTCCCCTTCTTCTCTCCTTCACACACCTGCATGTGCGCTCTCTCTCTCTCAAAATAAAATGTTAAAAAGAGGACTTTTTTTAAAGTAAAAATAAGAATGAAAAAGCTAAAAACAGGAAGGTAAAAAGTAAATACATAAATACACACACATATATATGTGTTGTTAAATGATTAAGAAAATATCTTTAAAAGAAAATAAAAAACTTAAAAATATGAGCAAGAAGAGAGGGGAATGAAAGCAAAGCATACGAATCTTAAACCAAAATCATTGGAGAGGCTGGGCATCTCCTGGTCTGGTGTTTGAGCAGCAGAAACTCTGATGGTCCGGGGTTCAGATGATGGTCTCAACCCTGCCAGTCTTCCAGCAGCCCAGAGGCAGCCCTGCCTTCAAACAGTTGGTGGGAAAACCGGAGCATCCTGGTCTCTGCTTTCTTCCCAGGCGCGTAGGGTGACTCACCAAGTCTACTGATGAAGTCCACACTCGAGATGCCCTTAGCATCCTGACGCCCTAGTGGATATTTGCTAAGTGTTCTAGGGGGTCGGGAGGCGGGTGGAGAGAAGCCAAAGGGGATGGGGCACAGCGACATTGTCAAACTCCACTTCCCAGGAAACTGTATTTGTTTAAGGTTTAGTTATTTATTTTGAGACAGAGAGAGAGAGAGAGAACAAGTGGGGGCAGGGTCTGAGAGAAAGGCAGAGAGAGAATCCCAAGCAGCCTCTGTGCTGTCAGCACAGACCCTGACATGGGGGCTCGAACTCATGAACTGTGAGATAGTGACCTGGGCTGAAGTCAGACGCTCAACCAAGTGAGCCACCCAGGCGCCCTGAGGGCTTGATTTTTTTTTTTTTTAACGTTTATTTATTTTTGAGACAGAGAGAGACAGAGCATGAACGGGGGAGGGGCAGAGAGAGAGAGGGAGACACAG
This sequence comes from Herpailurus yagouaroundi, assembly GCF_014898765.1. Classification (NCBI taxonomy): domain Eukaryota; kingdom Metazoa; phylum Chordata; class Mammalia; order Carnivora; family Felidae; genus Herpailurus; species Herpailurus yagouaroundi. Next base: position 45,080,764 of record NW_024412388.1, read on the forward strand.
AATCGGAAGCAGGCTCCAGGCTCTGAGCCATCAGCCCAGAGCCCGACGCGGGGCTCGAACTCACGGACTGTGAGATCGTGACCTGAGCTGAAGTTGGACGAGATCGTGACCTGAGCTGAAGTAGGACGCTTAACTGACTGAGCCACCCAGGCGCCCCGGGCTCGATTTTTTAATGATGAGAATGATAATGGTAATCATTAAATGTGTCTAGCACCACACTGGGTGGACATTGTCCCACAGACGGTCTCACTTTTAGAGCTCGCACCGGCCTTCTAAGTGTCATTTTTCATAGATTCATATTTCATAGATCCTCTAAGATGTACCTGTATCTTACAATCTCTGTGATAAGAGAGCTTTATCTTGCGGTTTGATGGCCCATGGGTTTTCTTAAAGGCACATAAAAAATGGTGGCTCTGACAATTTATGGTGTGTGTTCGATTTGATGGGATACAGTAGATGCCACTCTCCACGTTTTCCGGATGAGAAAAGTGAGGGTCCAGGAGACCAAACAAGCTGCCTGAGATCCTACGCAGGTGCAGGTACATCACCGTGGTTGGTGATCACCATGGCATCTGCTGGTTACGGATACCAAAACGTGTTCATTTTTTCCCCTGGAAATCATCTGACCCACCCCGAGGAGGTCCAACCCCAGAACGTGCGAGCGGACAAAGCTCCCAGGAGACAAGCTGGTAGAAGCTGGTCGTGGGCATGGGAGCGAGGTGCGGGGTGGGGGGCGGGGCGGATCTTACCTGGGTTCTCCACCCCCACCCAGTGCCAGGCACGAGGCACGAGGCTACCCCTTCCCAAGACCTGCTTTTTGTTTTCTCGAAAGGTGTATTTGTTGTTGTGAGAGAAGGGGCAGCGTGCAAGCGGGGGAGGGGCAGAGAGAGAGTGGGCAGAGGATCAGAAGCCGCGCCGACAGCGAGCCTGATGAGCCTTGATGCGGGGCTGGAACCCATCCACCGCGAGATCATGACCTGGGCCAATCACAGTCGGTCGCTCAACCGACCGAGCCACCCAGGTGCCCCTGCCTTCTGCTTTTAACATCTTTCCTATTTCCTTATCCCCCCCCCCCCCCCCCGCCCCCGTTTTTGATTCATTTTGGTTTGTTTGTTTTCTTTCTGCTTTTGTCTTCCCGGCTGCTGGTTCCATCAGGGAGGTAAGGAGACCCTCAGCTGGAGGGAAGTATCAGGCTCCCATATTATTTTTCTCTTCCACTTCTCTCTCCTTAGCAGACAGCTGGCTGGCTGCCTCGGAGATCGGCAAACTGGAACAGGAGCCGCAGAAGCACTGTGTCCACTGCACCGCCAGGCCAGGAGAAACAATATTATCTCCTTGTGAGAACAGTTTGTTCCCGTCGTGCTTTGACTTAACCTTACAAGGAAAAATGGCCAGTTACGGAGGCATTTTCCTGAATGTTGTTGGAGCTGCCTGGCGGTCCTTCGCGCTGGATGGTAATGGCCCACATCTGGAGAAGCCTGGTGCGATCTCCCTGGACACCTTGGCTTTCTGGTTTCAATCAAAGTGCCTTATCGGTCTCTCCCGAGTGTTTACAAATGTAGAAATGAATTTGTGAAGAGCCCATGGAAATGTAGAGCTGAAAGGGATCGTTTGATCCAAGCTCCTCATTATATAGATAAGGAAAGTGGGGGGGGGGGCGCAGAGAGGGGTAGTGGCTCGCCAAAGCCACACAGGACTGCAAGCCAGGTCACTGGCTGGAGGTCATCCAGGGGTTTTCCTTAGGATAAGTTACAAAAGATTTGCAACAGTGTTTGGTGGTGACAGCCCGTTGACCTACAGCAGGCTACTTGTCTGTACTGTGCATTAGCCTTCTAACTAAATCTCCTTGCCTCTGGCTCTCCCCTCACTAATGAATGTGTACGTGCTGCAAGTACATCTTCGGGGTTGAGCCGCTAATCACATCTCTCCCTGCTCAAAAATTAAAACAATAGAATAGAATAGAATAGAATAGAATAGAATAGAATAGAAAAAATAGAATAGAATAGAATAGAATAGAATAGAATAGAATAGAATAGAATAATACTTGGAAAGATGGGAAAAAAAGTGAATAGACTTTGAAAACTTTCAGGAATGAATCAGACTCCCTCATGGAATCAAGTCCCATTTAAAATGTTTGGTTTCCTTCCTCCTTAAAACAAAGAACAAAGAAAAGAACATGATCTCTTACTGGACTCGTGAAACAATCACCCAAGTGATCTCCCTGCTTTTCTTTTTGCTGCTCTGTTAATGAAGTGTTCGCACCGTGAACCGAAGCGAGCTTTGAAAACATAAACCAGACCGTGCCACTCTCCCGTTCAAAGCCCTCCCTCCCAGCGGCCCCTCAGCACACCTAGAATAAACCTGATTCCATACTGTGGCTGACGCCACTCTCCAGGCTCAGTCGCTTGCCACCTCTCAGACCATGTCTTCTACCCTTCTCACCTCCTCTAGCCCCACTGTCTCTCCTTCTGTTCTTTGGCTCTACTAAGCGTATTCCTGCCTCAGGGCCTTTTCACTTGCTTTCTCTCGCATCAATACCCTTGTATTTTATGATTTATGGCTGACTTCTTTTTTTTAATCTCAGATGTCATCTCCTCAAAGAGACCTTCCCCAATCGTGCTATATAACATAGCAACCTCCCCTCCACTGATTTCCATGTTCTATTTTCCTCCATAGCTCTTACTACCTAAAACTATTTTTTCTCATATACTTGTGCGGTATCTGTTTACCTACTTGGTTACCGTCTGTCCTTTCTTAGTGTCCACCCATCTCCACACACTAAAATGTAAACTTCCTGAGAGCAGAAACTCCCTCTTGCTTGCTTTTCTGTTTCCAGTATGTGAAACGGCATCCTGCACCTAGCAGACAAAATTGAATTCAACTTTTTAAAAGCTTACAAAAGCCTTGGTCTCTGTGCCCTGGGAGATAGTCTTGATTCCAAAGGGTCCTTAGTGCCACCTTTTCTTGGAGCAGAAGATGGTTGGGTGGTAGTAATTGAGCAATGTAGACCAAATGGACTGGGTGTGATCACAGGGCTCAGTCACATATCAAGGGGCCAGGACATTTATCTACCAGCATATGATGAGGAGATTTCCTGCCTCCTGAGTCCCAGGGGTCTAACATAGAAGGTATCTTTGTAGACTGACACAAGTCTGGGAAAGGAGTGGTCCCGGGTATTTCATTTTCTCCTGGAATTTGAGTTAAGAGGATTTATGACTGCCAAGCAGATACGAATTTACCTTGAGATTACCCTTAAGCTTTAGGGCTCCTCATTCGTCCAAGTGCCTTCCAAGGCTCTGAGAAGGGCTCCAGCAATGTGCGTCATCATATAAATCTGCACAATGTTCTAAAGGAAGCCATTTCACTTAAATCAGCTCAGGCCCCTGCCTCTGCGCTACACCTTCCAATATGTCACGCATCCCCTGGTGTGAGAAGGCCTCGGGCATCGCTGGGAGTTGGCTGAGGGGACGTTGGGTTGGCAGCACCTTTGGCTTGGGGTTAGTGAGAATAACTGCTGTGAGCCACTGTCCCCTCCACGTGTAGCGAAGTTACGATCGCCATCCTGGTGTAGGAAAGACTTCTGGGACTAGTTCTACCACTCACTCTGCTCTGGCGGGGCCAGGGGAGGCATCCCGACGTGAACACAGGTGCTATTCTGCAGAATAGCAGTGTAGCACAGTATAGCACTGTACGGACAGTGGAGGAGAAACAATATTTGCAACCTGTGGGGCCAGAAGCTAGTCTGTGGAAAATACTGAAAACCATCAGATGTCCAAAATTGTTAAGTAGGAGATTTGGTTCTCCTCGGCACCTAGTCAACATGGAAGTTCTTCCCTGTTAGGCATATACTCAACGAGGCCGCACGCGCAATGATAAATGCCCCTTGCACGAACTGCGTCAGTAGAATTTATGGGCATTCCTGCAGTCACAGGGCACAGACCTCTACGTACCGGTACTGACAGTGGGTATGTCAGTGCCACGTCTCCTATCTTTGGCATCCCAGGGTCTCGGATCCCATCTTAGTGTATCTGATCTAAATGGGGTCTGACCCATCTGGTTCGCCCAAAGTGTGTGTCAGTTCCGGAAGAAATTGTACTTAAAATTATCGCCCAGGCCACAAAATAGGCTGTATGGACAAGTATTTCGAGGACACCATCCCTGCACGTATCAACAAGTCGCTGTATGTAGTTTGAGAATAAGTTGATTCTGTAATTATGTAGCTCAATCAAACATAGAGGCAATTTTTAAAGCGCACTGGAATTTCTCTTGGCATGCCCTGATTTGGGATTGATTTTGTACGTTTTTTTTTTTTTTTTTTTTTTTTTTTTTAAAAAATAATTATATAAATTAAAAAAAAAATATTTAATAGTAATATAAAGTGGAAAAAAAAAAAAAAAAATAAAAAAAAAGGGGT
>NW_024412388.1:45085277-45189137 GCF_014898765.1 Herpailurus yagouaroundi
TTTTTTTTTTTTTTTTTTTTTTTTTTTTTTCAGAATTACTGAGTATACCTGAATTCAAATCTTATGAGAAGGAGCTATCTTGGTGGAAGCCAGAAATATGAACTGAAAAGGATACCGGTTGAAACTTTAAGTGTCAAAAACTGTCGAGGGCTTACTAAAATCTCTGCTGGTCATACTGGGCGATGAGTAAAGAATCGTTGATAGCTGCGGAAATATAGAGAGTGAAGTTGACAACACAGCCAAAGAGAAGATCCTGAGGTTCGGGATACCCTTAAACAGAAATTGGAGGAGAAAAGATAAAAATGGTGGAGAATAAGATAATTTGCACTCTCAAGGGAATGCGCAAAGGTCAAAGGTCAAGTGTGGCTTCATATTTATGGATTCATTGTGCCCTTTCATTGGGCTCTGTTGACATGAGCAGTAATTTCATTCAGCTTGATTTGGTGGAAGGCCCGTTTTTAGTAACACAAAACTCTTTATATGACGTACAAGGACATCAACGTCAAACTGGTTAATTAATGTCATCAATTCAAAAAATATTAAAGATGAGTCATACAGCATAAAACTTGAAATGTTCTGAAATCCCAAAGCTCATATATGAAAGAAACTTTGTAGAGACCTACCCGAATTTGATGATAATCCTGATAATTTATAGGACATGCTCAATAACAAGGTGTGAAGCGGAGACTTTCTCTAACTTATCCATAATAAAAACAATTTTGAAGAGTCCATGCTGGAGGAAGACAGTCTTAACTATCTTTCTGTTCCCTCTGCAGAAGATATTACAAAATTATTACTCTACGGAGAGGTCATAAAAGAGGATGTAGCCAAAAGTATAGGTAAAAAGCTGATTAAGGAAAACAAAAATTGAGGCTATTATGGTCTTTGCCAGCTTTTAAAAATGTGTCGCTTGTGGTGATTTATTTTCTCATGCTAAATAAATATCCACTCTCGAGACTAATTTTGTGTTCAAAATTTTGTGTTCTTTTTTCCTAACTGGGCCTTCACAAAGGCAAACCATGGGAGCTTTAGGCCACACCAAACGTGAGTTAATCTGTGGCCCTCAGATGGAAAAGCATGGGACGCAAGCCTCTTGTAGCAGGACCAAGAGACTGAAGGGGTAGGAATGTCCTGTGTAATGTACTACGGAAAGTTTTTACTTGTTGAAACACTTAGTTACACCTTGCAACGAAGCAAGGTTCACTATAGGGCGGAACAGCTCATGAAAAAAAAAAAAAGCATCCCTTTATCTGTCTGCCTCAAAACATCATTTTCATTTTTTCCTGGTCGGCTGGGTTGTCCACATGGAATCTCTGAAGGTGACCTCATTTAGAAATAGAGTCTCTGTAGACATAATCGGTTAGGTTAAAATGAGGTTATGCTGGATGAGGGTGGGTCCTAAATCTGGTGATTTCATAAGAAGATGGCTACGTGGACAGAACAGAGACACAGAGGGAAGGGGCCGGTGGGGACTGAGGCAGAGATTGGAGGTATGCTGGAACAAGCCTACCTTCCAGGTATGCTGGAAGCTCAAAGAGGGAAGAGGGATTCTCCCCTAGAGCCTGGGGAGGGAGCATGGCTCTGCCGAATGCCCTGATTTTATACTTCTTGCCTCCAGCACTGTGAACGAATGTATTCCTGTTGTTTTAAACCGCAGCCACATTTGTGGTAATTTGTTACAACAGGCCTAGGAAATTAATACCCCCTGGTCACTGGTATACTGTGGGTGAGGGGTGGCAGGTGCTAAAGGTCAGCGTTTCAAGAGAGGTAAGCAGAAAAAGCCCCTGTCCTCTATCACTCCGTGACTTTGCTGCAGAAACAGACATTCATGGTGCTTTACTATGTACTAATTGCCACCAGGCAACAAGAGGGGACAGAGAGAGCAGTTAGAGGCAGCCCTGACCCCATGGAGTTTCCAAGCAAGCAGAGAGATACGTCATGAATAAAAAGATGGCTGCTTCCAGGAGAGACAGAGCAGAGCAGGGATCCGGACCACATCTCCCAGGGAACTTCCTGTGGTGGCATGACGACAGGTTAAGGGGGCAGGAGTGGTATGGAACTGGGCCAACAGCACACCGGAGAAGCACTTGGGTGCAGAGAGAGAGGGAGAGAGAGAGAGAGAGAGAGAGAGAGAGAGAGAGAGAGAGAAGGAGGTGGAATTTCAGTATTTTCTATGAGGAGGAAATTTTGAGGAGAGAGGGATACATCTAAAGGTGATTTTTCAGAAGGATTTCTGCTTGGGATGCTGTGCAAATTTTCCAGTGTGTGTCTTTGACAAAATGAGCAATGCAACTGTCCATAACTATTCAAAGTTTGCAGAGCGAGACCAAGGTTTCTTTGATGTGGCATCTTATATATACAGGACCATGAGACCTTTTGGCTTTCTGTGGGTTACCCACGGACACAAATATTTTGTAATGGAAGGTGGGACATGAGCTGGCCAGGAGAGGAGCAGCAAAGTACCAGTCAAGACTAGCGAAGGTGAAGACAGTCTATTTGGGAGCTACTCTTTGTCTCACCCTATGGTCCCCACGACCTGACGCAAGCACCTCCCCAGGGAGCAACTTATTGTAGAGAGGGCCATCATCTCTCTGGGGCGTTGTGACTACTGGTCCCAATATTGCTGTCCCCCTCTCTTGGCCCCGCCAGAAGTATGAAACAGCCAGAGCCCCCTGGCTTCAGAGCACACTCTGGGGATCTTTTTAGTCTTCTCAAAGCTCCATGGAGACCCTTGCTAACTTCCTCTCTTCATCCAGGTGTAACCTCAGAGAACCCTCTGTACTCTCTTCCTTCTCACTGGCCCCCCTTTCTACTCTGAGAGTGCATTTGTCACAGGACCTGAACACATCCTTAGCTGCTAATGTGGTATGTTATTTCTAAGACTTTTATGTTATAAAGTTCATGATGAAATTCGATCCCAGGGCCCAGGTGGTTTAAAGAATGTTTCCAATGTTCTACTTATTTAGAAGTGAGGGGGGCTAGTCTTCAAAAAAATCCCTTTACGTCTTGGCCAAGTCCCTGATGTACAGTTGGACCACATCATAAAAGACTCTCAAATGGTTATGGCCAGTGTCATTGGATTGAATCATCTCCCTACCCCGATGATGAGTCTGCGGGATTGGGCCCGTTCCCAAGCCCAGAGAAGTTTCGACTGCACACTCGGGCACCTGGGGAGTTGGCTGCCGCCATCTGCTTTCTTGGAAACTAAAGAGGAAAAGGCATCTGTCGGGCTGTGCTCCCTTGGTATTAGCCCTACTGACTCTAAACAACATTCAATTGAAAATAAGCTCCCAAATGATGTCAGATTTGGGAAGAAATCACATCCTGAGCATCACTCATGGCTGGCAGTCAAATCTTGATTTTTACTTTTGTCTCTCTCTTGTCTTTCCCAGAAAACATATTCTCTTCTTGCCGGGGCTCAAAGCCTGCACTTTGCACCTCCGCATGCACTTGGGGAACTCCAGGCGCTTTCACACAGGGTAGGAGACGGGGAGGGGGTTAGACTTGGTGCTGTTTCTTGAGGGCTGTGTGAACCTGGATGGGTCACTTTGCTCTCTGTTTGCATTTTCTCCACATGCACAGTGAATGTGGAAATGCCCAATCATGAACTCTCCACATTCTGATGGGAAGGAGACTGCTTTCTTCCAGAGACCAGTGATTCTCATCATCTATAATGTATTACCTCTTATTCCAGATGACATTGGCGATTTTAGCAGCAGAGGATGGTTCCAAAAGTCCTGTATCTTTTTTTTTTAATTTTTTAATGTTAATTTTTGAGAGAGAGAGAGAGAGAGGGAGTGAGGGAGGGGCAGAGATAGAGGGAGACACAGAACCAAAGCTGTCAGCACAGAGCCCGACGCGGGGCTCAAACCCACAAACTGTGAGATCATGACCTGAGCTGAAGTCAGATGCTTAACTTGACTGAGCCACCCAGGCGCCCCAGTCCTGTATCTTGTATATTAGCCTAACTGAATAATTCAAGGGCCTCTGCGGGATCATCACATCAAATAATTCTTGGAGAGTCGATCACAGTATATTATTTATCTAAATGGTACCCCAGAGTTGTGCAAATTGGCAGGGACCGAGGATGTGGTGGGGATCATGATCATCATTATGGTATCTCCCAGTTCTTCGATCAAGACACTAATCTCAGTGACTGCTGCCCCCTTTGCTAGGGACGGGAGAACTTTAGAGGCTTCCCCTTGGCCTTTCCTTTGGCTCCTTCTCCACGGATTAAGAGGCCAACGTGTGGATCTGTGAGTTCCTGAGACTATGTTTCGAACACTATATTTAGAAATTCCGGGACAGATTCGGAGTTTCCACTGAACTTACCATGGAACAAAATTGAGTCAACATTCCATTTATCACCTGGCCTCTAAATGGATTTAATAGTTCTCATTCTACCTGCTAGGCTGCAGGAGGTTCTGGGTCCTAGGACTTAGTGTTTAATTAAGGCCACTGCCTAGTCATTCCTCAGAGGTACATACACCCTGTTGAAAAGACACAGGTCTCTTTGGGGAAGGCTAGGAGAAAGAGTTACAGGGCCTACTTTCAATATTTTTACATGATTCATGCTTCCCTTTTGAAGGCTACTTGGCCATACGTCCATGCAAGGAGCCCTGGGTTTGTTCAGATACCCAAATTGCATCGGGGATGGCAACAATGTTAGTAGCATAATACCTTGGTGTCATAAAACCTAGAAGTATGCGAATCAAGTAGGTCCTTATTGAGATACCAGTCTCTTTGGGGCTTAAGGAATCCCAAGGTCATGGCACCTTCCACTCCTGTCCCTGCAAGTCAGCCACTTGCTGCTTATTATGGTAACCACGCCTACTTTACAAATGCAGGTGAAATGCTTCTAGTTGTCCCCACTGGTGTTTCCTCTTCCCAGTGAAATTTGTGACTCCATTTTACCCGGAACTTGACCCATCAGTATCCCCGGCCTAGAGAAAAACACCATGAAACCACTCTTCAGTGATGCTGGCACTCGCTTCATCAACATGGATCTTAAGTTTTGCTAAAGAGAGTGTGTTCAGATCAACAACGCAATCGCTGGTAGGGAGTGGGCGGTCACCCCTGATGAATCCACTCGAGCATTCCCGTCCCCCAAAGACTTTGAATCCAGAGTCCCTGGAAGGATAGGCTACTGATAACGTCAGGGAGATATGTTAACGTTTTTCTCCCTCTGGCTGAGGCACTCTCAAAGTTCATCTCTACACTTGTTCTCCAGCGTTTTGTGCTTCTCACCTCAGGTTTGACTTTGAAACTCCCTCCTTTTCATTCTCTAAAGCACTCATGTATTTACTTGGTTCTAATTATGAATCTGAAGACAATGGTGGGAGAAAGGTAGTTACCTTGATTGGTGCTTCTGGACTTCCAGGGTACCCTTGAAAGCATTCCTTGCATTCCTTTGCAATTTCTAGGGAAGCCTTCTCTTTTCATCTGTACCCTCACTTTTACACAAGAGACAACGGGTATGGTGAGGCTGGGAATTCATTTTATACGCCGCTTTGTTAGCCCAAGGCTTGGGCTGAATTTGCTCTCTCTCTGCCTCAGCTTTGTAGATGTACATTACAAAGGACTCTTTTCTTGCCCAAGGCATGAAAGCTTCCCAGATCTTAGTTTGTACCTTGAGCAGAGAATTTAGGGATTTGAGTTTGTAATTATCTTTCTTTGAGCTATTGGTGGCTTTCCAATGTGGTCCTTGAATTCCACATGCATGTTTTATGGTCCTAGCATTATGGGCCACGGGCTAGTATGATGGTCCTCCAAACTTTGCTCGTAGTGTGCCCTCAGCCAATAGTTTAGTCATTGTTGTGATTATCCTTTGTTACCGCCTGCCATAAATTTCTCAATGTCTATTCCTAGCGATGAATGGCAATTACTCTGCCTTTAGCTCCCTTAGATTAGATAGATGATCCAAAATTCCTGTCCCTCTAGATGTCCATCCCTCATCCTCTCAAGCTTTCTGGATTGCAGCTCATTCCTGGACACTCAGTTGCAAGTAACAGAACTCACTCTGGTCGACTGTGGAAAAATAATGCACCGGAAAGGGTATTAGGTAACAGAATTCGGGGGAAATTCGGTATAAATAAAGGAGGCAGGGGAGTAGGGAACACAGCCACGCTCATGTCCTGGGCACAGACTGGTTAAGATACCTCAATGGCACCACCACTGTTCTCACTGCTCCCCCATGATGGCCACTTGACATGTGCTGGTGCTGGACTCTTGCTGCCGTCATCTGGACTGAGGATAATTAACACCATCTCCATGTCTTTGGGTTATTTCTTTGAGGTTCCAGGTTAGGTGGAATCATCTGATGGGATGTGTCCATTTCATTTGCCTTTCCAGGGAGTGCGGGGTTGGGGGGAAGGGTTTCTGCTATTCAGCCTCTGGGGAGGGCAAGATGCTGGATCTTACCAATACGCCACACTGTGGAGGACTACCCACAAATAGGAAGAGGGCTTGAACGCTGGGCAGGGTAAAAAAAACCAAGCCAAAAGTAGGACCACTGTGACGTTTTTCACTCATTAAATAATCATTGGTTGAGTATTCTCTCTGTTCTATGCCAGGCTGTGGTTTTTAGTCTACTAATATGGGTGAACAGAGTATTATGTACAGGTGCTTCAAAGAGTTCTATAAACAACGAGCCGTTCAAATGTGTAGTTCATCGTTACTTTTATCATGTCGAGTGTAGTGCCACCTCTGGGCCTTCACATCTGCTGCTCCCTCTATTGGAAAGTCTCTTCTCCCAGGGGGCTCATGGCTAACTCCTCACTTCCTTCCCTTTTCTGCTGAATTAAGCTATGCCAACTCAGCTAAGATGGAACCCGCCTTTTCCAGAATCCCTGCTCCTATACCCTTCTAGGTTAGAGTTGACAGAAAAAGAATATGCATGAGATTTGGACAAACGAAGTAGAGCAGCGGCCCTTCCTTTAGGAAAGTTGTTATGGGCAGATGCGGTAATGGATGGATCCAGAAGTGCCTGGCAAGTCCCACCTGCACCAACTCTTTGGCTATGGCCTGTACGGGTGATAGCTGTAGAAGCAACAGCTCTCCGTCGACCTTCTCCTGAGCTTTCTTCATGGTCCCCTTCCATGGCTGCACACCTGGGCTTCCCAGAGTCCCTGTAAGCTGCAATTTGTCACCACATGCTGATGCTTCAGGAGGACCAATGAATGACTCTCGCCCAACTATAAGTCAGACCTTCCCCGGCTCCTCCCTTTTCTGTGTAAGGTCTAATTCCTATGATAATTTTCTTATTCCAATAATAGTCACAGTGGCTCTGATGAACCCAGATGGCTATATCTCTGCTCAAAGGTTGCCTTACCTTTGTACAAAATTAGTAACCCCTCTGGCTCCAGGACTCTTTACCCTCTTAACTGTGCCTTACTTTTCTCTGTGGTCATCTACGATACGACATGTGATTTGTAAGTTTCGTTGTCATCTCTTTCTCCCAGACTACAGTGTAATCTCCATTAGGGCAGAGACTTGGCCTGGTATACTGTATCCTCAGTGCCTAGCACGGTGCCTGGCACTTGTAGGTGCAATATTTCGTATGAATGAATGAGTCCCTTACTTTTCATCTTCTGCTAAAGAAGGTTTTATCAGAAAAAAAGTTCTGGCGCTCAAGAAATTTAAAATAGCTCTATTGGACTCTGTTTCAGGGATTGGGCATATAAACGGTGCCTACCAGCACATAGCAGGTGCTTAATAAATATTTGTTATATTAATATAAATGAATGAATGGGTGAGTGAGCAACTAAATAGCTTTTACCTAAAGGAGCCCACACTATCCGCAGATGTTGGAGGAAAGGACATAAGAAAAAGAAGATACTAGAGGTTCACAAAATATATTTTGACCAAACGTCAAATGGCTAAGCGTTAAAAATCTGCTTAAAGCATGGTATCACCATCACAGAAGGAGAATTTCTGAGAGAAAATTTTGAATATGATTATAAATTATTATCCAATTATCAAAATTTCTAGCATCAAACTTCAAAAGTTTGATAAGAAAGGGTAGAAACAATAATGTCTCAGCACTGCTAGCTGTCCTATTTTTGCTTAAGCTTCTAAAAAAGTTTTAGGTTCAAAAAATATAACCTGCTTTCCTAAAGCCATTTAGCTAAAGATCGCTGTCTTAAGAAATACTCTTATAGAAACATCAATCTATTTCCCTTTATTACTATTGAACATTTTGAAAAAAATATTAACCGCCTTAAAAAAAAAAAACATTGAATATGGCAGCATGTTAGTCTTTTGGTAACAGACATTACTGAACTATAGATTGACTATCATACAAAGCACAGGAGATTTCTTTTGTACTGAGTTACTTCTAGAATGATTATACGTGTCTGAAAATAGTTAACCAGATATTAAAAATTCATCTGGAAGACTTGCCCTGTTGGAATTATTGACGTTATCAGATACCATGTTGACCTGTGCAGGCATGCGATCACCGGTCACACACCAGCGCCTGCCAGAAATGAGACCAAAAGGGTCAAAACCCTGAACTTGAGAGTCTCAGCAAGCTCTCATCTTCTCAGCAACTCTGTCGGGGGAGAGTGTACACAGGGCAGCTCTCATTTAACCCACTTCATGAAGGGGGAGAGCCTGAGGTTCAGAGACTTGACGTGAGTTGACGGCATGGGAGGTACCAGCGCTGGTTTGGGGATGGTATTTTCTGGGTTCTTTGCTCAGTGTCCTTCCTATAGTACGGGCCCTTCACTCTCATATCCAGTGAAGCAGAACTTGAGATCGACTTGAGCGCCGGTAGTTCTTTGGGAAGTGATCCTAGGGAGCACTTGGAGTGATCGAGGAGGGACGCCAATGCAAGGGTGCTCCACGGAGTTCACCACCACTTTGGACCACTAGCCCGTGACCCCACAAAACTTCTGAGGGGCCTTCTAGAGTGCACATCTGACATTTAAACACTGGATCAATGGTGGCCCCGTGGGCTCCAGCCTCCGACCCCTGCTTTCTTTGATGCACATATGACAGTGCCCATGGCTTTCCACAGGCTCCCCGTGACAAGGCAGAAGAGAAGCTCATGGGACCGGAAGTGAGAAAAATGGCCAGGGGCTGATCCTACAGCCAGAGCACCTGGGTCAGAATTCTGGCACTGCTCTCTATGTGACCTGGAGAAAGCTGTTTAACTCCTCTGTGCCTGCTTCTCTCCCTGGAAAATGGGAGGAGAGGAACAGTCACTTCACCATACGGTTGACTTGGTTTTACCCGTGAAAAAGCGCGTAGACACATGGGAAATGCTTCGAGGGTGTTCGCTCCACGGCGGGGTGTGGGCCGATGGTATGGCTTCTGGAAGTCTAGGTTTAGGACGTGCCCAGGGTGATGGAAGCGGTGTGCTCAGCCAAGGAGTGATGTGGTCAGAGGATGCTTTCGGATGATCAGCTGCCAGCCTCCTGTGCCCGTGCTCATGGGCCCCAGAAGCGAGAGCAGGGGCCTGCAGGGGACACCGAGGCTCTGACTGACAAGTTTCATCATCCCAGGTGCAGCCAACTACCGACCACGTCCCTCCTAAGGATCAACAGAGAGATGAAAAAGAAGTCCCTGGCATTGCCTGCCTGGCCTCCGTCCCAGAGGATATTGATATCAAACGACAATGGTCTGGTGCCTTAGGGACTGGAAAATAGAAGGAAGCCTGCTGTTTGTTTACATTATTTAGTAGTTTGGCGTGGTTGAAGGAACCCAGGTTTAGACTTTCAGATTCTTTTTTGTGTCCTGGCTTCAGTGGCCCTTGGTAAGTTCTTGACCTTGACCTTGAGCTTTAAGGGGGTCCGTAAAATAAGGAAAATGTATCTACTCCATAGGATTTTTGACAACTAATTAATTTTTGAGATCATGCTATACCAAACCTCAGTACTAGTTAGGGCTCTTAGTAGGCCTTTAGTAAACGGAGTGTTTTGAAGTCAATATTAATACGATGATGATGATGATGGTGGTTATAGAAGAAAGGAGTAAAAGGCATGAGGTATATACATTCACCCAGCATGGTATTTGGTATATAGTAGGTGCTTAATATTGGCTTGCATCTGTCTATCCTCCCCTCTCATAGGACCCCTTGTCTTTTCTCTGGAGTCTCCATTGCCACAGCAGTCGACGTCTGCACATCCCATCCCTGGCTCACAGTCCCACAACCAAGTGTGAATTTGCATTTCTCCTCAGTTCTCTCGTGCCCCTGATGACCCTTTAGGGAACCCCTTGGAGGTTCCCACTGACTTACCAGTGGCACTGCCTCTCAGTGACTTGCACATTAGCAGCTGCACTTTCTCATGGGCCCGGGCCCTTGTGATCTCAGCGGGACACCCCCCCACCCCGACCATTTCTTTGGCCCATCTCAGGACGGTTGAGACAGAACCCACTCTGTTGTAGATTCTCTGCCAGAGCTCTCTTCCACCACCCACAGTTCAGCCTGTCACGAGGCTTTGAGAGTAAAGCCCATTTTCCGTACAAAAGCAAGGACTGGTTTTAAGCACCACTCTTCGTTTTGTGTATGGCTTCATGTTTTTAAAAGTCCCTTCCCATCATTCGTCCCCTTTGTAAGCAGATTTATTGGTCTGCAGTTGCTAAATGGGTACTTGGTCCTGGAGTACACAGTGTTGTGTTAAAAGATCTGGTCTTCAAAAAAGGGAGCTTGCAAATTCACTCACCAGATTCGGATTGAGGAGTTAATTGAAGTCAGCTGGAACGCTGAATGCTCTACAGCCTTTTCCCGTCTTGTTTTCACAGACAACCGGAGAGCTTAGCACAAGAAGCTCTCAGAGCCCTGGACCTGGAGCCCTCAGAGGAGAAGCTTTTCTCCCCGTAGTCTTTCATTTGGCAAATATTTATTGAGCAACTATTACATGCCAGGCATTGTTATAGGTGCTAAAGGAAAAAGGGGGAACAGACAGAAATTCTTGCCCTCACGGAGGGCATCCTAGAGTGGGGGAGCAGGTGGAAAAGAGACAAAATGAATACGTGAAATGCATGTGTTGAGTAGTAGCAAGTATTAAGGGAAAAGTGAAGGCTGTAAATTGTGGGGATTGGCATTGTGGGCGCTTGGGGATGGCCTTGGTGTTGGTGAGAGGGTTGAGCTGTCCCCAGCACTCTGCTGGGCATTGCAGAAACACAGACGAATGAACAAGGCACAACCACTGCTCTCACGGGAAGGCGGCAGGCGCTGTGGACTCCCACCCAGATGTACCCAGGGGAGCCTGAGGAGAGGTGGCATGAGTCACACCCGGTAGTGCCCCCTGTGGGTGCTCTTCCTCCGTGCCTTCCCCTGCACTAGAATGACAAATACCAGAGCCACCTTGGAATGTAGGCAGATGTCGCAGTTGCCAGAGCCAAGGTCAGCCTGAGTCCTTGAGGCGAGCTGCCCACTGACCTGGAATCCCCACTCAGGACTGGTGAGTGAGAAAGAGAGAAGGGGAGACAGAGTATCCAAAGTGGGCTCCGTGCTGGCAGCGGAGGCCCCGACGTGGGGCTCGAACCCACGAACCGTGAGGTCTCGACCTGAGCCGGAGTCTGACGCTGAACCGACAGAGCTACCCAGGAGCCCCGGAAGAAAGAAACTTCCATCTTGCGAGTGCCCTTCTATTTTGGGTCTATCTTGTTTTGCTATAGCAGCTTAACGCTCATTTATGGAGTGCTGAGGTAGCGTTTCTTAAAGACTAAATAACATTCTTCTATTCATTTATGCCACTGATTGCTATGTGGGGTTTTTTTTGTTTGTTTGTTTTGTCTTTTAAGCGGGCTTCACGCCCAGCGGGGAGACCCCCACGGGGCTTGAGCTCACAACCTAGGATCAAGACCTGAGCTGAGATCAAGACTTGGATGCTCAACTGACTGAGCCACCCAGGCGCCCCAGCTGGGTTTTAACCACGTGGGAAAAAGCTCCGGGAGCAGAGAAATGTTTCATTCTTTCAACAGGGGGTGGGCCAAGTTGGGAAAGGTAGGACCAAGGAGAAGATACTGGAGCTGAAGGGGAATGGACAAGGATCAAGGATTCACTCTGGGGAAGAAAAGGAGAAAGAGCAACAGGAATTGAAGCCACAACTTGAATAAAAGCCCAGGGGCATGAAAACGCCTATTTTGTGGTGTGTGTGTGTGTGTGTGTGTGTGTGTGTGTGTGTGTGTGTATGCGAAGTCCCTATAATCATGAAGAAATGAAAGCAAATGGCATAGTCCTAAACTGTTGTTCAGTTATTTCAATTTGAGTTTACATTTTTGTATGTGGGAAACACGATGTGGTAAAAAAGCAATGTATATGTTTGAAAGGTAAACATAACTTTTTTTTTTTAATCTTTTTTAATGTTTATTTATTTTTGAGACAGAGAGAGACAGAGCATGAACGGGGGAGGGTCAGAGAGAGAGGGAGACACAGAATCTGAAACAGGCTCCAGGCTCTGAGCTATCAGCACAGAGCCCGCCCGACGCGGGGCTCAAACTCACGAACCGCGAGATCATGACCTGAGCTGAAGTCGGACGCTTAATCGACTGAGCCACCCAGACGTCCCTAAACATAACTTTTATTAACATTTCCAAAGGTTGCAAAGATAGCCTTCCCAAGGTTGTAAAAACAAAACAAAACTTTTTTTTTTCTCTTCAAAATGTCTGAGTGTTCTCAGTTGTGGGGCTTAGACAGTAGGTTCCCTATAGGTCCACTTCTCTGAAACCTGAAGTCAATCACAGTGGAGATGGTTTCTAAAAAATAGATGCCTATAGTCGCAAAAATACAATTAAAAATGGCTACAAGGATTACATAGACACAAAGGAATGGGACCCATCTCTAGCTGTCCGATGGTATAAATTGTATCAGTACCTCTTAGAGACTGTACATTATGTGTTTAACACTGTCTGCCCATTTCCTTTTGGTTTGAAGCCACAAATCCTTGCCCTCGGCCTCTGAACTGTGTGTCCAGCACAACGATAAGAGTTTCCAACACTGGCAAGTCAAGTGTTATGTATCCTTGTTTTCCGGATGAGGAAACTGAGGCACAGCGGTTGAATACTTGTTCGAGGCTGTGTGATCACTAAGTTCCATAGAAATCTGACGAGGTCTGTTTGACTCCAAAGCTCACTTTATTAACAACAGCAGTCCTTCTTTGCTTCTCTTTATTTTTCATTTCTAGAGTATATATTTTTAAACCTTGTTCAGGTTTTGGAGATATCAAACTATTATTTTGGGGATTATATGTTTAATCATCATGTTTTCAAAACATCCATCAACAACAAGTATTCTTTTTCAGTTCTGCCCTCCGGGGCCATGCTGACCTTTCTTTGAGCCATGACTTCAATACAACAGCACGTCTCAAGTGTTTCTTGGTATGGGGCAATTTCCTCTGGCCCAGAATTACCTTACTGGGTCACAGGACGCCCAGATTATGCAGGATTTCAAGGCATCCATATATCTGCATAAATCTCCTGAAATCTCTGGGTAAAACAAGGTCAACTCAGTCTTAATTTTGTCTCTAATTTTTGGGTTGAGTAGTTAAGCTTTGATATCCACTGTCAGGAAATTGGTGGGCTTCCTAGGGAAAAAAATGCCTCAATAGTTTGTGTTCTCCATCACAGTTGGAAAGGGATAAGGAGGGGCTCAGCCCTATGTCTGCTGCCATGTTTATGCTCCTTTATTTTATGATCCCCACAAACCTGGGAGTAAAATACTATTATTTTCAATTGTTACAGCTGAGGAGTCGGAGACTCAGACTTGACAAAGGTCACCCAGTTCATGGATCTAATTCTGGAATTCAAACTGAAGCCTGTCCAATGTCTTCTCACAACTTGCTGCTTGCATGATTAGAATAGATTCTTCCATTTAAACCATTTTCTGTAGTTTATCGTTTTCCAAACTCTGGAGGCATGAAATCGATTTTATGAACTGCTATTGGCATTAGATAAACAATAGAATAAAAATAGGACGGTGCATTCCACACAGTAAGGACAAGCATTGTCTTGCAAAACTTTTGTTTCTGTTCTACATACGGACACGTATTGTGCCTAATAAGGTGTGGCCTGGCTGGCCTGGTAATTGGCCTGATAATGGTATTTTATCATGGCTACAGTCAAGAGTTCTCTATCCGCATCCCCCCGCCCCCAGCCGCCCCAAACTCCAGCCCCTTGTGCTTCGGTCCAGAGGCTGTCTTATAGACTTCTCAGGTTCTCAGGTTCAAGATGGACCCTCCCCATTCCTTTGCAGCCCTGCTCTTCTTTCTGGGGTTCTTTGTCCCAGGTAGGGTATCATGATCCATTCCCGTCATGGTGACCCTCAACAACTGTCACTTTCTCAACTGTCACATCTAATGCGATCTTTAGTTATATCAAATTTACTTGTGAACTAAACCTCAAAACACTCCCTTTCACTCCATCCTCCTCTGGTGTTGACTTTGGAGGTAAGTGTGCAGTTTAATCCAAACCCATGTCCTGGGCAACTTAGATACCTGCTACCCCTCCTCTGTCTTTTCCTTTCCATTCTGTCTTTTGCAGTGTTTCCAGAGCTTATCCCTTGGATTTTTCACTTAATTATTGAAGAATTCATTTGTGTTCTTATTTAACATGGATTGAACAGACAGCACATCTGAACATATTACCCCCCTGTTTAAAATCCATCCATAAGGGTGCCTGAGTGGCTCAGTTGGTTAAGCGTCTGACTTCAGCTCAGGTCATGATCTCACGGTTCGTGGGTTCGAGCCCCTCATCTGGCTCTGCGCTGACAGCTCAGAGCCCAGAGCCTGCTTCAGATTCTATGTCTCCCTGTCTTTCTGCTCCTCCTCCTCTCTCTCTCTCTCTCAAAAATAAACAAACATTAAAAAATTTTAAAAAGTAATAAAATAAAACCCTTCCATAGACTTTGTGTAGAGCAGAGGCTCTGCAGTAGGTGGGTGTGTGTGAGTTTCTCAGAAAGCACTCAAGACCATGCTTTGGAGTGTAGGAAGAAAGTATTACTTCTCGTGTATAGTTTATTAGTAGAGGAATAAACATATATAGTTTATAACATGTTATAGACATAGACTCATTTCTCTTTTCTTTACAAAGAAGGGGGTACAATCAAAATGTTTGGCCACATAACATGGACCAGGATTTGCATGCTCCTTGGCTTTCCAGGCAAAGTCCTATATGTCATCTGGCACCAGCTTCACTTTCCAGATTCGTGTCTGGTTGTTCTCCACTCCTTTCTCCCTCCACTGGAACTCTCTGCTCCAGCTATACGAAGCTAGCATATTTTCTAGATTTGAAGATGTAGTTTTTTTCACATTCTAACATTTCTGAGATGTATTTTGTAGTTAAAATAAATTTGCCAGCGGCCAGTTAGGGAAGCAAATTGTTATAAAGTGGTCCCTGCCCGTGTGTGTGTGTGTGTGTGTGTGTGTGTGTGTGTGCATGAGAGAGAGAGAGAGAGAGCGCGGTCTCCAAATCTATTATACCAATCTCTCCTTTTTTTGAAAAAGCTATCATCCAAGAACCAATTCCTATCTGTCCAAGGCTTCCAGCCACTTTTTGTACGATTTTAAAAACTTTTTAATGCGGTGGGATATAAAATAATCAACAACAGTCATCTATGGATAGAATTGGAAGTGAGGTTTTCTTTATGCATTCCTGCATTCAGAATTTGTGTAACCCAGATATTTGTGTACTCAGATAGTACTTTTGATTATGACACGTTTCATTCACACAGAAGAACATATCATGTGCATATCAGTGTAAGGAATAACAAAACAAATGTTTGTGTGCCCAAGCCTCAGGTGAAGAAATAAAAGGCTCTCGATGCTTTTGAAGCCCCCCCTTCCCCCCGCCAGGGTGTTCCTTTTCAGTTGCGGCCCTCTTTCTGGCCAGAATTTGCATTCCTCGTAACTTTGTTTTTCACGGTAGCTTATTATACGTACACACCCCCAAACGATATACTGTGAACACTTATGTATTTGGGGCTTTATAATAAAGGTGTCATACTACGTATATCATTCCTCAACTTGCTTTCTTCAGTGTTACATTTTTGAAACGTATACATAAAGCTGCCCCAGTGTTCTATAGGAGGAATGCCTACTCAGTTTTCTGTGTTTTCTACTGACAAACATGGGGGCTGTTTCAAGTTGCTTTTCTCTTCCCAACAATGTCGTCATGAGCCTTGAGAGCGTCTCCTGCTGCAAAAATTCAAGAGCTGCTCTATGCTGTGCCTTGGGAAAGAAATTGCCAGGTCCCCGTGTACGTGTATCTTTACCATACAGAGATCGTGCTGGATTGTTGCCCTGTGTGCTCATGCTAACGTACAGGGAGCTATCACCAGCGTATGAAAATTCCCATCGCTCCCCACTAGCCAGCTTTCAGTGTTGTCCTACTTGCAAGTTTTGCCCATCTGTGAGTCGAAAATAATTACTGTGGCTTTCGTTAATATTTTTCTGTTTGCTAATGGGGATGAACATTTTCATATGTTGATAGGCCATTTGTGTGTCTCTGATTGATGTGAAATGTCTGTTCATGCCTTTTGCTCACTTTTTATTTATTAGATTACTTATTTCTTTATTAAGAGAGAATTCCTTAATGTATTTGGATAATAATGCCCTATAAGTTATTTATATGGCAAATATTTCTGGTAGTTCATGCTTTGGTCTTCCACTTTTTTACAAGCACTTTTGATAGAGGCTTTTAATTTTAATGTAGTCACATTATCAATTGTGTGTGTGTGTGTGTGTGTGTGTGTGTGTGTGTGTGTGTGTGATTACTGCTTCCTGGCTTTTTTTTAAAAAAAAAATTTTTTTTTTAATGTTTATTTATTTTGGGGACAGAGAGAGACAGAGCTTGAATGGGGGAGGAGCAGAGAGAGAGGGAGACACAGAATCGGAAGCAGGCTCCAGGCTCTGAGCCATCAGCCCAGAGCCTGACGCGGGGCTCGAACTCATGGACCGCGAGATCGTGACCTGAGCTGAAGTCGGACGCTTAACCGACTGAGCCACCCAGGCGCCCCAACTTCCTGGCTTTTTATGGAATCTTTCCCTATATCAAGTTTATAAAGACCTTCTTCTATGGTCTCCTTTAAATTTCTAAAGTTTTTATTTTATTTATTTATTGAAGCTTTATTTATTTCTGAGAGAGACAGAGGCAGCGTGAACAAGGGAGGGGCAGAGAGAGAGGGAGACAGAAAGAATCCCAGGCAGGCTCTGTACTGTCAGCACAGAGCCCAATGCGGGGCTCAAACTCATGAAACCATGAGACCATGACCTGAGCTGAAACCAAGAGTCGGACACTTCACCGACTGAGCCACCCAGGCGCCCCAAGTTATACTTTTTATACTGAAGTGGTGAATCCACCTGAATCGATTGTTATGTATGGTATGAGGTAGTACAAATTTCCTATTTTCCCCCAGAATGTATCCCCCATATTCCCGGCACCATTTGCTAAATAGCACATCTTCCCCCCATATCTGCAATGTTGCTTCTGCCACGAGCCAAATTTCCATACCTTCAGGAAAGCAGCTTGGCTCTCAGTTCTGTCATATTGGTCAATTGGTCTATCCTTGGGCCATTATGTTAATGTCTAACGGGTTTTTTTTTTTTAATTTTTTTTTTTTTAACGTTTACTTATTTTTGAGACAGAGAGAGACAGAGCATGAACAGGGGAGGAGCAGAGAGAGAGGGAGACACAGAATCTGAAACAGGCTCCAGGCTCTGAGCTGTCAGCACAGAGCCCGACGCGGGGCTCAAACTCACGGACCGTGAGATCGTGACCTGAGCTGAAGTCGGACGCTTAACCGACCGAGCCACCCAGGCGCCCCAATGTCTAACGGTTTTATAAGCATTCTGGTAGAGCAAGAGTTCATTCAAGATAGGTGCAAATCTTTTCAAAATTTTCAAGAAAGTTCTTGTTGGGGTGTGGATTGAAATAATTTAACTCTATAGACTACTTTTGAGAAAATGACATCATTATGATATTGAGTCTTCTCATCCACAGACACAGTAAAATTTTGTCGTTTCTTTTTTTGATATCCTTTTGAATGGTTTTAAAATGTTCTCCGTGGAGGTTTGGTACAGCTTTTGTTATACTGTATTTCTCAAGTATATAGTCACAGCTAGCATAGACAGGACGTCCAAAATGTTTCTGTGTGCATTTTGTGACTGGATAAACACTATCTTTTAGAAAGTTTTTTATTCTAAGTGTTTCTTCAATCTAAACAGGCAATTGGCTTTCGCATATTTATGTTTTATCCAGTCATCTTGCTTGATAATTAATGATAATAATTTGCATTTTTTCAGGTTTTGGTATAGACAATACAACATCTATGAGCATTTCCCATTCTTATCCTTTTTATTTCTTTATCCTGACTTATTATGTTGGCTAAGACTAATATTGAAGAAGAAATCTTCTTGTTTCTTGTTCCTCCGTCAAGGGAAAAGTTTCCAACAGTTTACCCTTAAGTCTATTTTACTGTAGATTTTTGATAGAGGCCCTTGAGCAGTAAAACGTTCCCTTCTACGCCTGGTTTTATAAAAATTGTAAATTATAGAATTTCAAAGTTTATTGTACATTTAAAAAATCTAACAAGAAGGAGATGAGTTTTTTCTTTATTATTAACAGAGTGATTTATGCCATCAATTTTTTAAAATGCTAAACCAAACTTGCATTCCTGGGATTAATAAAACAGTGTCCAAGTGCATTACATTTTTTTATTCATTGATGAAACCAGTTTGAAAATAGGGAGTTGAGCATATTCGAATCCCTGTGCCTGAGTGACAACAGCCTGTAATTTTAATTTTTTTAAACCACCTTTGTCTGGATTTGGCATCGAGATTATACTGACCTCATAAAACTAGTTGGGGAGTATTCCTTTTTCTCCTCTTTGACAGCATCTGTATAATACTGGAATTATCTGTTTTTTGAGAGTTTGGTAGAATTCACTTGTAAAACCATCCATCTGAGCCTGAAATTTTCTTTGTGGGAAGATTTAAAACCAGTCATCAATTTCTCTAATGGCTATGGTAGTATTTAGGCTTTTTATTCCATTTCGAGTCAGACAAAATGAATCCCTAAGAAACGTAATAATATAATGAAACTAAGGGAAGGTTCATTTTTAGTATCGTGTCGTTCAATTAAGGGGAGGAGCTCTCGGAGTATTATCAAGTAGGAAATGCAAATAAAATTCTATTCTGTTTCTAAACATTATCCTGTCAATCATAAAGGTACAACTGAGGTCAGGATGTAGAACACAGGTCACAAAAAGTTGTGAGTCACTGTGCTGTATATAGCCCCAAACGTCTAAAAGTAATTCAGAAGAATGAATGCGGAATGTACAGAAGACATAGGGAAACCTACTGTGATACGAAATCAGAAAATGGCTTAGAGAGGTGGGGACACATACGGGCTATCGCGGATGGATAGATTGTATATGTATTTCTTTAACGTCCTATGTCTTTTGTTTTCATAGCCCCTCAAGAAACTATAGTTAGTGGTGTGCCTGAAAACCAATGAGTTTTTGGAATCAAGGAAATATGGTCCTTGTTATCTATGACAACGTCTCACTTCTCATAAGCATACTTCTGAGGAGCAGTTTCTGCTCTTCCTTGATTGCCTGGTAAACTCTCCTTTTCCTGTTTTTAAGACCGTTCAAACCAAACGTCTCCTGTGACAACTTTCTGAATGCTCTGTGTACATAAAACCCAGGCTATCGGTAAGGACAAAAATAAATCCTAACAGAAGTTTCTGCTGTGCTTTTGAGCCACTCTTCCCGACGAGGCCGCGAGCGCCTCACGAAGGGGCCACGTCCCAGTCGTCGATAGGGCCTTGTCCTACACAGAGCAGGCAATTATTTTCCAGGGCTGTTTATTAGAAGAATAAGCTGTGTTTGTGGTCATCTCCCACCTCCCTGACTCTTTCTTAGCTTATCTGGATGTAATCAGAGATGCACGTCAGCAATGAAACAGAGTGTAAAATCTTAGCAGACCATTTATCTTTCTTCTTTTAAATCCCTCATTATCTGGCTCTTCAGTTTGGTAGCTGGGGACTCGGGAGGGGGGAGTGGCAGGCTTTTAAATCTCTCCCGGGTTTCATTCTGGGCAAGGTCTCACTTGTTCTTGTCTGGTCTGATGCTGTTGGATCTGATCCCCGTGGGTCCAGTAACCAGACCTGTGGTGTAATCTTACACCTAATTAGACAATCAGGCAGCAAGTCCTGGCCCCTGCCATTTGAGGGGTGATTTATTTTTCTTTGCTGTGCTCAGGAAAGCAGAGCCTGCAAAGTCATTGCGAAGTCAGGCTACTCCTTTCCCAGCCCCCAGGCATGTCCTTGACTACCCACCCCGCCCTCCTTTGGCACATCTCTCTGGGGGCCCCACCGAAGAGGAGGGTGGGTGGAAGGGGTGGTCTCCCAGTGTGGCATTCCAGAGCCAGGACCACACCTCTGTCCTCTGTTAAAGCTTCCTCAACGTGTAAATGATCTCCTCATTCTCCCACTGAAAATCAAAACATAACTCCATAAAACTCCCGAGTTATTATCATTTCCCCTCAAGGCCCTGATCCTGCTTTCTTCTCTAACCTCACCTCTCAAGATTATGCCTTCGTGGGCAGTGCCATGCATTTGTTCAAACACAGCACCCCATCTCCAGTCCCCTATTTCGAGCATACTGTTCCTCTGGAATGCTCGCTCCCTGCCTCCACTCCTTCCATAGTATTCAGGTAGTCGGTTCAATAGGACTCTTCAGAATTGTGTGTCTCCTCCTCCTGGAAGCCTTCCATGACCCCCGGCCTGGGATCAGTTCCACTCTTCTTTATTCTCCCCGTGTCCTTTTGTCCCATCCCCTAAGCACTTGGATCACATTTTATTGTAATTTCTGACTTAGAGGTCTTATCTTCCCAGGAGAGTGTAAAATGTCAGAAACTAAAGTAAGAATGCTGTCAATGTGTCCGAGTACCTGGCACAGAGCAGGTCCTAGGTAAATAGTCGTCTAATAAACTAATTGGTCAAAGAGTAGTTGAAGGGAGCCCAGATACTGTGTAAGAAGCAGAAATGTAGAAGACACTATTTATTACACTTGAATTAAAAAGAAATGAATATACTTATTATATATTAAGAGAAAAAAAAGATGCAGAAAATGGGGCCAGGGAGAGGCCAGGTGTATGTGTTGGACAAATGGGAAGGTACACCGACCAGGGTCAACCAGGGTGCTTTTTAGGAGACACCATGACCAGAGCTATTCTGTCTGCTGGCTGATCCCAGGACCAGGATCCCTTTTAGTGAGAAGTCATGGAATATGGACAACCTCATATTCTGCAGGGAAGTGTAAATCCTGGACAGAAAAGGAGCTCACTTTAAGGGCAGCAAATGGGTGCATAGCGTTGGCCTATTGTCCTTGCAACCAGAGAGCCCTGATTAGGAGGTCTCTCGCTGAGGATGTGGGTGGGATGGGATGGAAGGCCGTCCGCTGGGGGGTCTGGGACATCAGAACTCAAGTTTGATGGTCATTTGAGATGCACAGGGTGAGTCTGGGGAGGGGCGGTTTGGCAGAGAGCAGCTGCGCAGAGTAGGTAAAAAGGAAGGCTGTCACGGTCTTTTGGGACCACGAGGGTCACCACCACGTGGACCCTATCTGCAGAGCAAGGACTGGAAGGGGACTTCCACATGGGGCTGGAGTTGTTCCCGAGACCCTTTTCTTGGCTTTCCCCCAGGCTGGCGTGGCCCGAGTAAACCCTCAGGGAACACGCACCAGCCACTGGGGTGAGCTTTACATGCACGAATCTGTTCATTCTCATTTTGAAGTCTATCTTACCCAAATGTCCATTTCACAGAGGGTGGAACCAAAATTTAGGAAGGGTGAGCTACTTGCTCCGAATCACACAGTAGGAGGGCCGGAGCCAGGGTCTGAGAGCGGGTCGGGATGTGCCCAAGCCCATGCATTTTAGCCTCGCTCTGTGCCTCCTTCACACGCGGGTCACAGCATACTTGGCTTGGAGCCTGTCTGATGGCTCTCCAGCTTCCAAATGACCGCTTTAAAAAGACGCATATTTTCCCATGCCCTCCTCCTCTGTCTGCAGCCAGGTCATGCTGGATCCTGGAGGTGCCTGTTGACTGCTCCCAACTGGCGTTGCCAGGAGGCATTACCAAAATGTGAAATGATGTTCTTCGGGAGGAAAAAAAAAACCCATGAGTGATAGCAACGGGATTCCAAAAGAAACAATTTGGACTATTTCTTGTTCTTGAAGAAATGTTAAACTTGAAAGGGCAAGGCTCTTAAATTGCCGTTTGAAGTTCAGACTCCTTTTCGGCCCTTCACACTTTAAAGGGTGAGGCTAGCGTTTAAACATGGCGGACGCCCCGAGCCCGTGTCACCCCGGGAAGACGGAATGGCACAGAGTACAACGTGAGGGGAAGCCGAGCTCCATTTTGCTGGTTACAGTGATGCCGTCGTCTCCCGGCTGCCAGGGTGGCATCAGGTTTCTCAAGGGAAGCAGGAAATTTGAGTACAAATTTAATTTATTTCATGGTAATTCCAAAAGCTGTGGTTATTCGTTGAGGTAGGCTGGGCCCATTGGAGCTACTTGCTCGCAGGGGGAACTTGGTCAAGACCCTGGCTTCATTTCATTTGGCAGAGGGAGCAAGACAGCGGAGCCCACACCGTAGAGCCACTTGCGGGGAGAAATAAGATAAAAAATATAAAGGCTCGTTAGATTGTGAAGGGCTCTTTAAATGTAAGGGATTATCATCACACATTTTTCTAGGCCGTGTTTTCCATTAAGGATGTGGTTTTGGCATGCAGAGATGGCAGCCAAGGACATTCATTCACTCAAGAAATATCCATTGTCTTCTATTATATCGGAAGAGCCTAACACGGTGACTAAGACCAATTCCGTGCCTTTCCTCGTGGGGCTGAGCTCTGGCTGGAGACGCAATTCATTTAGCTGCAGAAGTGAATAATAAGGGAAATCCTGAACAATTGGAGATACGTAAGGAGTGTGCAGCAGGGTCTGTCTATTCGGATTTGGGGAGTGGGAACTGCTTTGCATTCTGGTGCTGTTATGAGCTGAATTATGTTGCCCACAGATTCATAGACTCAAGTACCAAACCCTCATATCTCAGAATGCGAGTGTCTTTGGAGATAGTGTTTTTGAAAGTAGTTAAAATTAGTTCACGTGGGCAGGTCTTAATCCAGGATGACTGGTATCTTCATAAGAAGAACAGATTAGGGCAGAATGCACAAGCACAGAGGAAAGGTCATGTGATGTGAGAGGGCGAAGGTGGCCACCTGTGAGCCAAGGAAAGAGGTCTAAGGAAAAACAGTCCTGTTGGCACCTTGATCCTGGATTTTGGGCCTCCAGGACCGTGAGAACATAGATTACTTTTGTTTAAGCCCTCTAGCTAGTGATACTCTGTTACGGTGGACTTAGCAGACTAATACAGGCACTAAAGTTGACACTTAACAAATATTTTTGGAGCGAATGAATGCAGAGATGAAAATCATACTAGGGGAGCCTGGGTGGCTCAGTCAGTTAAGTGTCCAACTCTTGATTTCGGCTCAGCTCATGATTTCACAGTTCGTGGGTTGGAGCCCCGCATCCGGCTCTTGGCTGGCTGTACAAAGCCTGCTTGGGATTCTCTCTCTCTCTGACCTTCCCTTGCTCTCTCTTTCTCAAAACAAATAAACAAACGTAAAAAAAAAAAAATGATACTCAGCTGAGATCTGGTCCCTGGGTAGCAGCTAAGAAGGGTAAGGATGTGTGTGAAGGAGGATAAGGGATGGTCGGAGTATTCTAGGAGAAGGGAATGGTACCTGGAAGTTATGGGGGCTTGTAAGAACAAAAGGTCTTAAGCACAGCTACAGAGAACATGGGGGGCAGGAGATGAAGGTATGGGGGTTCTTAGGGACTGGGTCAAGCTGGGCCATGTAAGCCAGGCTAAGGAGTGATTCAAATACTTCCAAGGGCCCTACCGTACCCCTCCCCCCCACAGACAAGATGTAGTTACACATCTTATGCATACGTTCTGTGTTAAATTCAACAAGGACTAGTACCCCAACTACCAGGTGCCAGACACATGAATGATGTCATCCAAGCTTCACAACAAACCTATGGGGTTCTAGTACTATCTTTACTTTATAGACGAGGAAGCAGAGGAACACTGAGATTGAATAGTCTCCCTAAGAACTAATGACTTGGGGTAACAGGGCAGGATTCAGACTCAGAGTATGGATGTCTCCATGTGGCTGTTAACCCTCTTCAGGATGTACCCAACTCTGGCCAGGGCACCCCTCGCTGGGCCACTGGGAGGCCTAGATCCTCAGAGTTTGGGTTAGGAAGTGGTTAGGCATGAAGGCATGTTCTGTGAGCTTCATGAGGGGTGTGTGTGTGTGTGTGTGTGTGTGTGTGTGTGTGTGTGTATGTGTATGAGCCTGTGCACAGGCACATGCACACCTGTAGAGTCTTCTGTGGACAGCAGGACTGGAAGTTAATCTTCCCACTGGGGTACCCAAGTCCTGTCAGGGAGAAGGAAGAGGCCATGGTCCCAGGCAAAATCAGCAGCAGCTGGAAAGCCCATTGTCATCTGGGTCAAGAGATTATTACACGGATGTCGGCAGGAACATTCTTCCTTGCCTCTCCTTTGTCCAGGTGGAGGGCCTCCAGCAGGACTCTCCAGGCCAGCTCTTCACTCCTCCCTTCCCTTCCTGCGGGAAGGTGCTCCCTCTGATGAGGGCCCGGGGGAGTCCCTCCTGCCCCAGTTCCCAGCCGCCCCTGGGCCAGCAGGGGGAATTTAATTCCCGGCTGAAGTGTTGACGACTTCTGACGTTTTGACCAGATCTCAAACCATATTCTCCAATCTAGCTTTTATCAGCATAGCCGCGGGGGTTTTCCTTTACCTCTGCCAGGCTGCTATGTTGATCTCCGTCGTCGGCTCTGAGGCACCAGAAGAAAGGTGTAAGTTGCCAATCCCCTCAAGCTCTGATGAGTTGGGTTAAAAATGAGGAGGTGCTTAATAGGGATTCAGGGCACTCCAGCAGTGAAGGGCGGGGATGTTCTAGTTAATCCCCCACCTGTGCGTTTCCCGCCCCCTCCTTACATTTTCCAGAGGTTTCTGCTCCACCCAACGACAGTGGGCATCTTGAGAGGCCTGTATGCCGCCTGCAGATTTGTTTTTAGGCATTTTCCCTGTTAAATGTTTTTGATACATCTGCGTTAGGAATGCTGATGAGAGAGTAGGTGACACGCTGACCGTCTTGGAAAACAGATACATGTTCAAGTGCTGTGAGAAGGGGTGAGGAGGGAAGGTGTACCAGTTGTCCATGGCCCCATAGTGATGGTCCGTAATGAACAGCCAGAAGCATTTATCAGGAGCTAGCTGGGGTTCAGCTGGGAAGCTCTGCTCATCTTGCCTGGGCTTGCTTGCATGTCTGGGCCATCGGCTGGCTATTAGCTGACCCAGCATGGCCTCAGCGGGGGTCACCGGGGTGACTGTGCCTTGCTCCGTATGTCCCTTATTCTTCAGCAGACCCACTTACGCGTGGCCTTATGACGATGGCACAAGTGCAGAGAGCAAGAGGAAACATGCAGAGCCTCTGTGGTCTAGGCTCAGAACGGGCACACCATCACTGCAACCCGCTTATGTTACCCAAAGTGAGTCACATGGGGTGGGGAAATGTATTCTGCCCTAATGAGCAAACCTCCAAAGTCCAAAATGGTAGGGAGGAGCAAGAAAGGTGGGGCATTAATTCAGTCCAGCCCAGCAGGGGGAGAAGAAATCCTGGTGAACGACATGCCTCCCCCCCCCCTCCCCCCGCCGGCACCCTCGCCAGCAGGGTGACCTGGAAGAGTGTAGACCTTGCCCAGGGCTGTTCTTGGCTGGATGCAGTTTGTCTCTGCCAACGGTGTCTGGCTGGTGTCCTTTCTGATTGGTCAATGCCTGGTTGTCGGACCTTGTGAGTATCACCCTTGCCTGGATCCATCCACTAACCAAATCTTATGACCTTTTAATTCTTGAAGACTTCTATGATCCATGACCTCCTGTCCATGGGAGGTTCAGGGTGGTCTTTTGTTCAGCACGGCTTCCTGCAACAGCCTTTGGACATTTCTCCCTCTCTCTGCCCTGGTCTCTACGGATTTCACACTATGACCAGAGTTGTCTTTCTAAAACACTCCCTCCTCTGCTTCAGATTTTCCATGGATTTAAGTTTATTTTATATATATATTTTTTTTATTAAAAAAATTTTTTTTTCAACGTTTTTTATTTATTTTTGGGACAGAGAGAGACAGAGCATGAACGGGGGAGGGGCAGAGAGAGAGGGAGACACAGAATCGGAAACAGGCTCCAGGCTCCGAGCCATCAGCCCAGAGCCTGACGCGGGGCTCGAACTCACGGACTGCGAGATCGTGACCTGGCTGAAGTCGGACGCTTAACCGACTGCGCCACCCAGGCGCCCCTATTTTATATATTTTAAGAGAGAGAGAGAGAGAGAGAGAATGCGTGTGAGTGGGAGAGGGGCAGCGAGAGAGAATCCCAAGCAGGCTCTGCTCGGTCAGTGCAGAGCCCATTGTGGGGCTTGAACCCACAAACCACGAGATCATGACCTGAGCTGCAATCAAGAGTCAGACACTTAACCGACTGAGCCACCCAGACGCCCCCCATGGGTTTCTGTAACTTTGTCTATTACCTGCCCACGTGCAGCCTCATCTCCAGTGACTGAGAAAATCCTAGCTGTTTCAAACCACTGGGAGCTTTAGTTGTACCAGACCCGCTACTTAGAAGCCTGGCCCAGCCTCCCTTTTCCATCTCACACCTACATGTCCTTCAGGAGGTGGCTGAGGCACCCCTTCCACCAGGAAGTCTACCTTTCCTTGTCCCCAGCCACATGGAATGAGGCTTGCTCTCTGTGATGCCGTAGCCCCTTACGCTCCCTTGAACAGTGCATAGACCATGTCTATTACACCTGTCTCTTTACAGGTCTGCCTCCAACTTCACGTTGAAGCTTTTGGCAGAGTGGGACTGGGTCTCATCTGGGTGCGTGTCCACAGTGCCCTCAACAGAGACTGACACTACAGGTACTCACTAGATTCTTTTGTTTCCACGAAAATAGGTATTCACACAATTCACAATGTATATGATGCAGAGGTTCACACTCACATGCACACACTTGCACCCCGCCTCCCCTCCCCCACCCGCGCCTCGCAACCCCAGTTCTCTCTGATGTGTTACAAACACACACGTACCCAAAGGGTTCATACAGGGTACTAAGCAAAGTAATTGAAAACTTCTGCTTTGATGTTTTTTATTTCAGGAAGCTACTTGAACACAGGGTAATTATTGCTGTTAATAGCAATAATTTCCCCATAATCTGGTTACATGTCCCATTTCATTTTAACGATCAGAACAGCTGTCTTTAAACAAGTCTGGACGGGCCTCTGGGGACAGGGCTTCCTGAAGCATATTCTCCTTAGTCTAATTACTCCACTGCTGGAACGTGTCTGAGGAGAAGCCGAAGGTGGGGGCCACAACTCTCCACCAACCCCAGAGTCTTCTAGAACTTTCTGGTGCTTTTCCACAGCAACTCTGCTGTGCCCCAGGAGGACAGGCAGAAAGGGTTTCTGACTGCATCGTCTGCCTTTCCGTTAGAAGCAATAAGATGCTTTCGGGGGGCAGGGCCACAAGTCCAAGGGAGTACGTTTCCTTTTCTCTTAACCGGCAGCTGATAACATGGAAACCACCAACTATATCTGTGCTTTGCAGTCCCTCTGATCTTTTTTTTTCTTCCTCCCTAAAACTTGCTTTAAAGAAGGATATGGGCAGCTTCAGATGGTTTCACTTTAAAACAAAAACACAGGATTCCGTACCCTGTACATTTGCTAAACATTTGCTAAGTCGATAGCTGTGGGCTCACTGGTTCCGCATCGGCGTCTGCGCATGCTCCTGCTGGTCTTCCTGGTCTGGAGCTCCCTCTCCACACACGCTGTTTCAGTTAATAGCACTGGCTCCGGAGCCTGCCACTTCTAGATTCCAACCCTTTCTCAGCCACCCACCAGTTCTGTGACCCGTGTCTTTGGCGACTCTGAATTGTAGTTCCTTACTTGTACATGTGGCTAAGAATACCCATCTTGTGTCATTGACTGGACGATTAGGGGGACGACTTAGGCCATACAGGTAGTCAAGGAATGCTTCTGGTCATTATTTTGCTGGTGGTCTTGATGAGAGACTTAATGACCTGATAAAACCCACCTGGGCAGAAAATACAACTTTCAGGTCTCTGGTGAGGCAGGAATAATGGCTTTGTGCAAAACGACGGATTTCAGCTTAAGTTCATCTTTCCCAAACTGCAGAGGAGCAGAGATGACCTGGTGGTCAATGGGCAGGCTCATGTGGGAGAGAAAAGGATACCCTTGGCATTTCCCCCTAGCTCTTTGCACCTAACTGACAGCTGTTTTCAATATGTTAACAATTTAGGAAAACAGTCAAAATGATACCTTGGAAATTTTAGTCCCACAGTTATGAAAAGACCCACAGGAGGAGACGCGTTGTCTTTAACCGGGTCATTTCATTTGATCCATGGTGGGTTTTATTTTATTTTTAAGTGAAATAAACCTTAAGAAAAATTATTGTTCTACACACACATTTTTATGCATACTTCCTGGCTTTAAAAGGGCTGGCTCCATAATTGAAGCAAATATAAAATATATAAAACAACAAATGGAAACATGTGCTGGCATTACCCATGGTGAGTTCTTTCTTGATAAAAAGTATTTCCAGGGTGGATTACACAATTTTCAAGCCACGTGAGGTAGTTTGGATGGGATATGGAGGCCATCTTCTTTCTCTTACACAGTATTATTAATGTTCTGCTCT
This sequence comes from Herpailurus yagouaroundi, assembly GCF_014898765.1. NCBI lineage: Eukaryota > Metazoa > Chordata > Mammalia > Carnivora > Felidae > Herpailurus > Herpailurus yagouaroundi. The sequence goes on from NW_024412388.1 coordinate 45,114,081, forward strand.
ATAACTATAAAACATGTTTATTTATATATTCATTCTTTCCTCCCTAAGTCTTTTGCCTCAATGTTATGAGACTGTAGAATAATAAAAATGAACAGCTCAGGAAACAACAGCTGTTGGTGAGTATGCAGTGAAAGGGGAACCCTTTGCACTGTTGATGGGAATGCAAACTGGTGTAAGCACTCTGGCAAACAACATGGAGGTTGAAATTAAAAAAAGAACTACCCTGTGACTCAGCAATTGCACTACCCAGTATTTCTCCAAAGGATGCAAAATGCTGATTTGAAAGGGCACATGAACCCCAATGTTTATAGCAGTGCTATCAACAATAACCATATTATGGAAAGAGCCCAAATATTCATCAACTGATGAATGGATAAAGAAGATGTGGTGTATGTGTGTATGTATGTGTATACACACACATACACACACACATATATACATATATATACATACATATATATAAATGTATGTATTACATATATACGTATGTATTACATATATATACATACATATATCTTACACATATATACATATATACACATATATATATTACATATATATATATACACACATATTTACATATATATATATAATGGAATATTAGCTAGTGATAAAAAAGAATGAAATCTTGCCATTTGCAACAACATGGATGGAACTAGAATGCATTACGCTAAGTGAAATAAGTCAGAGAAAGACAAATATCATACGATTTCACTCATATGTGGAACTTAAGAAACACAACAGATGAACATAGGGTAAGGGAAGGAAAAATAAGATAAAAACAGAGAGAGAGAGAGAGAGAGAGAGAGGGGGGGGCAAACCATAAGAGACTCTTAAATATAGAGAACAAACTGAGGGGTTGCTGGAGGGGAGGTGGGAAGGGATGAGCTAAATGGGTGATGGGCATTAAGGAGGGCACCTGTTGAGATAAGCACTGGGTGTTATATGTAAGTGATGAATCACTAAACTCCACTCCTGAAACCAATACTACACTAATTTGAATTTAAATACAAAAATGAAATTAAAGAAATAAAGGCAACAACGAAAAAAAAGAAAGAGGCTACGGAATCATAGTTGAAAGCAATGCCTCACAGACAGGTGTTTAGAAAGTGATAATTAATAATCCCCCTCCCTCCAACTCTGAACCAATTGATAAACACAAAAGACAGGAGGATAAAGGTAAAACTTTGGGCTTCATTATTGAGACTGGTGCCTTGGATGGCAAGGCTTGGACCTGAGGCCATATTTTTTCCATGAACAGGACTTTGGATGACACGTTTGAGACAGTGTGAGTCTACAGAATGGGCCAATGCTTACATGGCCTTGTTGTTAGAAGAATCACTGTCTCTCAACCATCCAGTTTCAGTAGCCAAGACCAAAGCTCAAAGCTCTTAACCCCACCTGGTCTAGAAACATAGACTCGTGACTCAGATAGTAGAGGAATCATTTCTTCTCCATCAGAAAGAATGGAGGATGGCATGGGGAAGATAGGGTACCAGTTGACTCGGAGGCAGGCAGTCTGCTTGGGAAATACATGGACAGAAGAAAGAATATGTGACAATGGGTTCTTTTTCCCCTTTGAGCCTCGTTTTACCCATTTAATAGATGAGACACCGAGATCTTTCCAACACCATCTGGGTGTCTTAGAGCTCAGTCCTATTCTCGCACTAACTACCCGGAGTTAGCATCAGACTCCACAGGCTTAAGAGCTCAGCCCCACAAGACTGCCCTCCCTTCAGACACCAGTAGCAAGTCCCAGGTCCTCAGGCTACCTGCACTTCTGTCCAACTTGGCTATAAATTCAGGGTTTCCTTCACTGCTCCCCCTCCCGCCATCAGGTCCAATAAATCACTAGAACAACTCACAGAACTCAGAAAAGTGCTATCCTTATGATCACCATTTTATTATAAAGGATACAACCCAGAAACAAACAAATGGAAGAGATTCAGAGAGCAAGGTCAGGAGTGGGGGTGGTGTAGAGCTTCCATGACTTCTCTGGCCACACCACCCTCCCAGCACATGGAAGTATTCATCAGCCCGAAAGCTCCCCAGACTTCTAGTGTTCAAGTTTCTATCGAGGCTTCACCATGTAGGCATGGTTGCTTCAATCATTTGTCATTGATGATTAAACTTAATCTCTAGGTGGTTCTTCTCTCTAGAGGGTAGAGAGTAGGCTAAAAGTTTCAGCCCTCTAATCAAGTACATGTGGCCAGCCTCTCCCTTGAAACCATCAGAGGGCCCAATTTGAATCATTATGTCTGCACAAGCTCAGGTATGGGATAAAGGGATCGTTGTGACTATCAAAAGACACTCCTATTACTCAGGAAACTAAGGGATTTTAAAATTTTTGCCAGGAACTGAGGGCAAAGACAAAATATATATTTTATCATATCACAGTATCCTATTGATACTAGCTAGTTCTGTAGAGTGTTTTGAAGATTAACTGGATAAAGGTACATAGTAAACATTTTTGAACATTAATTACCTTCTCCGACCAACTGGTTAAATTAGGGCACTAGCCCTATTCATGGGTTCTCCAACTTTTTTATCAATAAAGACCTCATCTATTAAAATCCCAGAATGGGGGCGCCTGGGTGGCGCAGTCGGTTAAGCAGCCGACTTCAGTCAGGTCACGATCTCGCGGTCCGTGAGTTCGAGCCCCGCGTCGGGCTCTGGGCTGATGGCTCGGAGCCTGGAGCCTGTTTCCGATTCTGTGTCTCCCTCTCTCGCTGCCCCTCCCCCGTTCATGCTCTGTCTCTCTCTGTCCCAAAAATAAATAAATAAAACGTTGAAAAAAAAATTAAAAAAAAAAAATCCCAGAATGGAGCTTATGTTTTGAAAGATTTTGCTTCTTGGGCTGATACGCTAAAAGTAGGGGAAATCTCAACACATTATTTATAGGTTAAAAAATAATGGAGACAGAACAGATGGCCTCATGTCCAGCAATATGACCCCACCAAACGAATAAACTTCCAACCAAAATTGAACACAAGGCTTATCTATGGGGCTTAACCTTTGGGTAATGACTATCTTTGTATTATGCATCAAAAATGTCTCTGAGTACAAAGAAGGAATACAGGAAATATTAGAAGTCTATAGGTGATGAAATGAGGAATAATTTGTAAACACAGAGAATATAAGTAAAAATGGAATGAATGCATGTCCATTCCGAAAACCTATACATTGGAAAAGTAACTGTTAAATACACAAAAATAAATAACTAAAGTGGCTAATATTTTGGTAGACTTCTAAGAACTCAATTTAGAAAATATCATCTTTAATTTTTTTTAAACGTTTATTTATTATTGAGGGACAGAGCATGAACATGGGAGGGGCAGAGAGAGGGGGGAGGCACAGAATCCGAAGCAGGCTCCAGGCTCTGAGCTGTCAGCACAGAGCCCGACGAGGGGCTCGAACTCACGGACCGCGAGATTATGACCTGAGCCGAAGTCGGATGCTTAACCGACCAAGCCACCCAGGCGCCCCAAAAAGAATTGAGTTTCTTACCCTCATGGAGGTTATGCTCTGTGGCTCAAAATGATTATCGTGAGCATATCACATTTATCATATACCATATCATTACATTAATAACTATGTGATAAATGTTACATATATTAAACCTGTGCTGTGTTTTACGTGGATGATTTTAGTTATTTTTCAGAGCATGTCATGAGGTTGGTACTACTATTATCAAAATCTGAGACCCAGAGGGGTTCAGTTAACCAGCCAGGGTCACATAGCTCCTAAGTGGCAGAAATGGGGTTCGTTCCCAAGTCTGACCGATCCATACTTTTAACCCCTATTTTTAAGATAGGATTTTCTGTCTGTACTTCTAAGCCCTTCTTTTGTTTTTATTTATTTTTTTAATGTTTATTTTTGAGAGAGCACAAGCGGGGGAGGGTCAGAGAGAGGGAGACAGAGGATCCAAAGTGGGCTCTGTGCTCACGGCAGTGATCCCGATGTGGGGCTCAGACTCACAAACCATGACCTAAGCCATAGTCAGACACTCATCTGACTGAGCCACCCAGGTGCCCCTCTGTGTCGTCCTTTTAAAGAGGAGGGCTTTGAAGCACAGAAATGTGTGTGTGTGTGTGTGTGTGTGTGTGTGTGTGTGTGCGCGCGCGCGCGTGTGTGTGTGGGTATGTGCAAAATCAATTTTAAAATTAGCAAATAAAAATAATAATTGTTGAATCTGGCCAGATGTTTGGAAACTCTGGGTGCTTCTGGCTCTATTGGCAAGACATCAAAGCCTCTGCCCTAATGAGAGGTTATCCCTGAGACACCGCGGTAAGCCATTTAAGGAAGGACCAGCGGAAAATTTCAGGTGCAAAATTGTTGGTAGGGAGGATACAGGAGGAGCTTGGAAACCCAGATTTAGGCAAAGCAAACCCTGAAATACTTGTTTGAAGGGGGAAAAACCCTTGTATGGGGCTGAGTCAGGAGTTTTGCCTTCTGTTTTTTTTTTTTTAAGCAAAAAAAGTGGCGGGGAGAGAGAGCTTTTGGAAGTCACTGGGGCAGGGGCAAAATACAACCCATCTGCCTAGCTTCACTTAAGAGCCCTGCAAGCCAAACTCAGTGCTCCTGAATGATGGCCTTGGAGTCTGGGGCAGCTGTCGCCCTTGGCTGCACTTAAGTCAAAAACAAAACAAAACAAAACAAAACCAGCCAGCGAAGCTTCCTTCTCTCCTATAGACTCCTATTTGGTTTGAGCTGTAAGACAAGATGAGAAATGGTTGGGCAGGGCGATGGAGGGAGAGAGTGAGGTGGGTGGGTAGATTTTCACCCTGCCACTCTCTTTGAAGTGCATGCCACATGCTTCACGAATTCCTTCCCTCAGGGCAATGGAAATAAAATTACCGACTCTAGCAATTTCAGAGTGAAAAATGGACTCATAGCCAGGATGCTAGGATCGTTACTGACACCGACACTTACTAGGGAGAGAGAGAGGTGACTCGGGACAGGGAGCTATAAGGGACCAAGTGGCAGGGAACCTGCACTTTATGGAGTCTAGAGACCTGGGCCCTACATCCTGAGGAGGACGCTCTGCATCGTGGGGTCTCAGTTTCTCCATATTTAAAACAACAGTAGCAGTAGTAGGAAAGATCAGGATTCTCCATTAGGAAATGGGAGGATTCCAAGCCCTGGCAGCAGTAGGAAGAGCTTTTTGGTTCTTAGTGGAGGCAACGTGGGCATCAGTTGGTAGAGAAATGATCAGTGCCCCTATTTCACAGCAGCCTGGGCTGAGGGCTGGCTTGGGGCACCTGCAGAGCACAGGCCTCGATGACCTAGTCGCTGAGGTCCCTCACGAGGGCAGGAAGTTGGACCATTCCCCTTGATGGTGAATGCTTTCCCAAAGGGACCTGAGCCTTCATCTTCTAGAAAGTTAGAGAAAACTATTGCCTTCCTTGGTCTTTTCCGATCTCCTTCATGACACAACGAAAATTATAAAAAGGGAGCCAGGGGTATAATCTTGATTTTACTCCCCCTCCCCTTGTCTCCCTCCACCACCACCTGTCCCTCATGCCACCAAATGGGGATTTGATTTCTAACACGAGGCCTCCTTTGAGCGTCTTCAAGACCAGTTTTTAAAATCTGCAGTCTGTCGTGGACCAACACTTTTATAAAATTCAATAAAAATGAAGTAATCGAGGGGCGCCCGGGTGGCTCAGTCGGGCAAGCGTCCAACTTCGGCTCAGGTCATGATCTTGCAGTCCCCAAGTTCGAGCCCTGCATCCCGCTCTGTGCTGACAGGACAGAGCCTGGAGCCTGCTTTGGATTCTGTGTCTCCCTCTCTTCTGTTCCTCCCCCACTCATGCTCTGTCTCTGTCTCTCAAAAATAAATCAACGTTAAAAACATTTTTTTTTAAATGAATTAATGGAGAAATACAGTGGGGAAAAAAAAAGACCAACTATAAACCTGATTTTTTTTGTGTCATTATGAAATTCAGCAGGCATTTAAAAAGCCTGCTGTCAAATTGCTCCAGAACTTTCTAAACGTTTGTTCTGCGCTCTGGGGCTTGGTCCCGTCCCCTGGACCCATGTTGAGCAACACTCGTCTCTGGTTCTCACTGTGCCTTTTCTTTTGGACCCAAACACTCCTGGAGAGGTAGCCCGGCTCGGAGCAGAGGGCCTGGGCTTTGGGGTTACCTCAGATTAAACCCCACTCCACCCCGGGCTGCCTGTGGGGGCCACACATGGTGCCTCTGGTTTTTCATGCTCATTTTCATCGGCTGTACAGTGAGGAAAATCGTGCCGACCTTTTGGGATTGCTCTCAGGGGGGCATACGAGGTGAACTTTGTGAGGCCCCCCAGCACACAGAAGAGACAGGGGCTGACCTCACCGCTCCGACTCCTTGAGTGCACCACACTTTCCCCTCAGTCTGGAGTGTTGCCCCGCTCCACGCCCTTGACTGCTCGCCACCACCCCTGAATCATCATCCCTACCTGCTCTCGCACCCACGCCTCAGCTGCCACGAGTTGTTTCGTCCCCCCTGATGACCGGAAGAGGCAGTAGCTACCTCTGCTTATTCACTGCTGTTTATCTCAGCTCCTAAGAAGGGGCCTGGCGCTCAGTAGGTGGCCAATCGTGGTTTGCTTTAAAAAAAAAAAACAAAAAAAAAAAACAATACGATGTGCTTGTGAAAAATCTGGAAATCTGGGCTGGTAGTCAGGCTGAAGGAGCAGCCTCTATCCTGGGACTGACTGGCTAGAGATCTCAGCAAGTTGTAAATGTTATTTTCTACTAGCAAGACTCAGTTGGCAAAGGGAAGGCCTGGGCCCTGAGTCTGCTCCCAGGAGATGTGAATCAGCCGGCCTCGCCTGCCTCCCACCAGAGCCTTGAGCTTCTGTGAAGCTGAGGGGAGCGGGGTTGGGGGTTTCTTCCTCTGCAGGCCAGGGAGGGTCCTCACAACCCCATAGGGAGTGTGGGAGGGGGTGGAGGGACATGGGAGCCGAGAGGGCTACGCAGAGCGTGGAGGGGCGTAGGGAAGGGGAAAAGGGTAAAAGGGTGCAAAATGATTTAGCAGCATAGCCCTATCGAATGTTCAAGCCGGGAGAGTCCTTAGAGATGACCTAATTCAGCTTTTTTCAGGGACCTTAATGCCATGCTTAAATGTATGGACTCTGGGACCAGACAGCCTGGGTTCAAATTCAGCTCCATCGGTTCCTGGCTGTGTGGTTTTGGGGCCTGTTTCTTAACCTCTCTGTACGTGTAGACAGGCTTGATGATAACAGGTCTACCTTGTAGGGCCATTAAGGACTCACATGCATAAACTCACGGAAAGGGCTTAGGTGAGCGCCTCGTACACAGGAGGCTTATTTAAGAGTTAGCAACAATTCCCTTTTCACCTTTTGGGAAAACTGAGCCCCAGGACTTGCTTAAGGTTATAGAAGTCGTGGCAGAGCCTGTCCCAGGATCCCATTCTCTGAAATTTCAGTTCTGCCCCTCCCCGCCTTTTGAACAGAGACGCAACATTTTAGAGCTGTAAAGTAGCGTAGATATCACTTCTCTTCCGGCTCCCATGTAACAGAGAAGGAAACCAACACCCAGAGAGGTTAGATGAGAGGCTCACAGTCAGCCAGCAAGATAGAGCCAGGAACAGACCAGAACACGGTCTTCCTGACTCTGCTGCCTCCGGGCCATGCAGAGAGGCTCTTCATGATGAAAAAATAGAACTATTTCACGATGAAATAGACACTCAGGTGCCACACTCAGTCTTTCTCTGGGACGTCTGTGCCCGCAGGGAGCCAGTCAGGCTTCCCAGTGTTCCTGGTGGAACAGAAACTAGGTAAAAATGAAATTCAGCTTTGGAAACGTTGGAATTGGAATTTGAGAGCAGCATTCTCCCTAAGGAGTCTACCCGAAGAGGACGGGAGCCCAGGAATGAGCCACCCACGTGGCCAAGGTCTGGGGCTGGTCCGGCACCTCTGTCTGTGGCTGTGAGACCTGAGACCTGCAAGGTTCTCCTTTCCCTGTCTATCCACGTACACGTTACAGGAAGTATGCAAGCACACGAGAAGCATTTTGAAAAATGGGGACATATAACAGCGCCTACCGCATAGGTACGGTTGGGAGGGTTAAATGAGTTATTTCATATCAAGTGCTTAGAACAGTGCCGGGCAGGTAGTAAATGCTCAATATAGCGCTGCAGACTCCGTAAACAGTGCTTTGTTTACAACATTCCAGAAGACGGAATGTTCTACTACTGTGTTGACGCGATTGTTGAATGCCCATCATTTCCCTAGCATCGGCTCTGATGTCTCAGCCTTTCAGATAATGCGTTCGTTGGTGGACCACTTCATTCCAAAGCAGGGGCCTGCTCCCTAGGTTCCTTGGGCCAAATCCAGGCCACCCCTTGTTTTTGTAAAGGCGGTTTTGCTGAAACACAGACACTCCACTGGCCTAGTGCCTGTGGCCGCTTTTGCCATCTCATGGCAGCGCTGAATAGTTTCCACAGAGCCTGGTGGTGCTCTTAACAGGTTTTGGCCTTTTTCAGAAAACATGGGCCAGTTCCTGTCCTTAATGAATGACCTTAGATGCATAAAAAGCTATCGTCTGGGGTTTTGCCTAGATTATGAAGACTATGCATAGGCCTGTGTACATATACACATATTGCTTTCCCACTAATTAAATTCCTGTAACTCTCTTGGTCCGTCCTCAGTGTTTCTTTTGCCCAGGGCAGGGTGGGTAGGAGAGGAAAGGAGGAAAGACAGCGGAACCCAAGCCCAGCCCTGATAGGGCTTGCTCAGTGGTTTGGAGCCATTGTATGTGGTTTATTCCTGAGTCCCTTTATCAATGGGCTGCTTCTTCTTTTTTTTTTTTTTTTTAATTTTTTTCTTCAACGCTCAAGGCTTTGTTCAATGTAACTTTTCATTGATCTTACGAAGAACACTGTATTAGACAGGAACAGCAAAGAGGAGAAAGGGCCCTGGGCTGCCAGCCCAAGACCTGGGGGCGATGTCCCCCCAGGACATCGGACTGTTGCCAGTCCGTCCCCAGGTTTCCTGTGTGGTCCAGCTCTAGTTGTTTTCCTCTGGACACTTGTAATAGCCTCCCTCCTCCTGGCCTCTCTGCCCTCACCTCACCCCCTCCACCTACCCTCCAGCCTTCAGGGAAGTCACTCCTCTCCTCAAAAGTTATCCTGGCGGGGGTGGGGGTGGCGTGCCTCGGTGGCTCAGTCGGTTAAGCATTCGACCCTTGGTTTTGGCTCAGGTCACGATCTCACAGCTCGGGAGTTCGAGCCCCGCGTCAGGCTCTGGGCTGACAGTGCAGAGCCTGCGGGATCCTCTGTGCCCCCCTCTCTCTCTGCCCCTTCTCTGCACTCTATCTCAAAAATAAGTTAAACACACACACACACACACACACACACACACACACACACACACAAACTTAAGAAAAAAGTTATCCTGGGATTTCACTGTATATTTCAACCTCTTTGAGACTCAGTTTCTCATAGAAACAGGATTAACAACAGGAGGCTATTATAGCATTCTTGTGAAGGTCTGATGAGATCTGTAACGTATTTTTCTCAATTCAAGAGATCATCACCACCACCGTGGAACAGACCCTGAAACTCTGCCCCCTTGAAACTTGGGCCAGAAATTTCACTCTTGGGGAAACTCAAGTGCTGAAGCACTTTGCAAAGTCTTTTTTCCTCTATCCAAGCTTCTGCCCACTGGCCTGGCATGGTGCAAATGCTTTCATGGGCGGCTAGGGTTTTAATCCACGCCAAGAGACTGCTCGTCCAGGGTCACCTGGCAACATTTGATCCTCTGAGCCCCCCACCTCCACACATTTACTCTTTCACCATTCGGTCTTTCAAAGGACATCTACAAATAGATACTTAGTTTATCTTCAAACAAACCTTAGAAATAGGCACATATTGGGGCACCTGGGTGACTCGGTCAGTTGAGCATCCAACTCTTGACTCCAGCTCAGGTCATGATCCCAGGGTTCTGGGATTGAGGCCTGATTGGGTCTCGGTCTCTCTCTCTCTCTCTCTCTCTCTCTCCCTCTGTCCCTCCCTCCCTCTGCCCCTCTCCCACTTGCGTGTGCTCTCTATGCCAGATAAGGGCACTGAAGGCCAGAGAGGTAAGGAGACCCATCCAAGGTCACACAGCTATTTTGTAGCTTTGGTGAAAGTAGAACTCTCATCTTTTAGTTCCTGGTCATGTGCCCTTTCCTCCACTCTACCCCGATTTTTAAATGGCTTTTTGTCTTAAAATTTCCCACACCTGGCCTTAACCCCAAATAAAAATGTTTGTGCATAAAGTCAGTATTATGGAGCTGAGAGGGAAGTTGGTGGGAACGAAAGCTCACGTTAGTGGGCTTGATGCTAGGCAGGAACCTTTAAACGCAGAGAAGAAAAAACAGGATGCAGATGAAATCTCTGCAGAGGAAAAGAAAATAATGTTTTACTTATAAAAAAAAAAAAGAAAAAAAGGAAACTGGGCCATGCTACCAAGGTATTCAGCTCTAACATATTAAATTCAAGGAACACAAATACTGTTGACATGAGAACTTCTGCAAGGGTAGGAGAAAAAAAACCTCATTTTAAGATTTGAAAACCTGGAGATAATTTCTCTTTCTGACTTTGTGTCCAATTTATATTCCCAGCTCTCAGTTTCCCCCTCCATAAATGAGAGGGTGGGGATGTGACTTGCTTCAGGCTGAGCTTGGCTGCTGTCACAACGAATCCTCGAGTATTCGTGGTTCGCAACAGCAAAGATTTATTTCTCGCTCGGATTGGCTGTGGCTCTGTTCCAGGTCTTCTTTTCGCCCCGGATCAAAGCGGAAGGAGCAGCCCCTCCCCGGGACAATGCCAGTGTCACGGCTGAGAGAAAAGAAACAAAGCAGAACTGTTGCTTGCTTATTAAAGTTTTTGCTTGGAAAGAACACGTATCATTTTTTTTTTTTCACATTTTGTTGGCCAGAACAAGTCACGTGGACAGGATTTGTTGGCCAGAGCAAGTCACGTGGACAAGATTTGTTGGCCAGAGCAAGTCACATGGACAAGACCAATGTCAATGGGATGGGAATTATGGTTCTCAAGGACAGGTCCGATAAAGAAGGGCCCTACAGGAAGGAACAGAGAGGTTTCTGGCAATAAATACAGTCTATCAAAATGGGGTTACGCTCTGTCTCTGTCTCTCTCTCTCAAAAAATAAACAAACATTTAAAAAATTTTTTAAAAAGGTGGGGGGCGCCTGGGTGGCTCAGTCAGTTGGGCATCCAACTTTGGCGCATGTCATGATCTTGTGGTTTGTGAGTTCAAGCCCCGCGTCGGGCTCTGTGCTGACAGCTTGGGGCTTGGAGCCTGTTTCGGATTCTGTGTCTCCCTCTGTCTCTGCCTCTTCCCTGTTCCTGCTCTGTCTCTCTCTCAAAAAGGAAACATTAAAAAAATTATTTTTAATTAAAAAAAAAAGGGTTAAACTTAGTGTATACAACTATTTCCTGAGCATATCCAACATCTGCATTTGGGTGCTTTACCTCAAATTCAACGTGTCCCAGACTGAACTCATCACCTTTACCCCCAAGTGAACCCTTCTTTCTAAATCTTTTTCCCATAGAAATGGTGCCACCGTCTACTTACCCCATCACCCAAACCAGAACTGAGGGTCATCCTATCATCCTTGGTCACCATCTATGTCCAATTGTTAGCCAAGTCCTGTAGATTCTGCTTCTGATTACCTCTCACACTTAGCTCCTTCTCTTTGTTTCCCCACGACTGTCAAAGTCCAGGCCAAGGCCGATGAAGGCCTGACCTACTACAATAGGTTCATGAATTTCTCCACCTCTAGTCTCTGGCATACAGTGTGGGGAATAGATTCGAGGGGAGAGGACATAATAAAACCCAGAAATTATTGCAAGACCAGTAAATTATTCCTGAATAAATAACCAGTAAATTTTTCATTCAATAGGTTTCCTTCGCTCTTTTCATGTTTTCAAGGAGGAAGGGACAGAAGTCAAATACATTTAAGAGTTGGCATTACCCTTCGTCGAATATCAACGAATTCTTGCGTGACGTAGTCTTGCGTTTTAAAATATAAACGAAGATGATGGGAAGTGCAAGTCCAACAACAACAACAACAACAACAACAACAACAAAACAGGGCTTCCCATTGTGTGAAGCTCCATTTGACTGGTCTATTCATTCTGGAAAGCTGCCCACTGACGGGAGGAATTCAAGTCATCTTTGTTCACTGCTGCTACACCTGTACCTGGCTTCCCAATTCCTAGGCTTTCCAAATGGAAAGGCAGAAAGGGAAGGACAGTGGGTGGTGAGGCAGTGGGTGGGGGCTCAGGCAGGAACGGTGGGCCTAGGAACAATTTCACTCCGGCTACTTCTCCAGGTAATTGGTGACAGGACATTAGAAAGACACACAGCAAGAAGGGAACTCAATTACCAGAGAGTCCAGCTGTGACACTTCACGGTGGAGAATTGGAGGCTCAGAGAAGGAAAGTGGCTTGCCCAAGGTTGTCTAGCAAGTTAGCAACAGGACTGGGGCCAGAAACCAGGACAGCTGCCTAATAGTGATGTCTCTGTGTACTGTGACAGTCCGTGACATGGTGCTAGAGAGGCTTAAGGAGAGCCATAGGCCTGGTTTTTGTTGCTCTCCTTGTGCATTTTCTTCACCTATTTCATCTTCTTTTCTACCATCAATGATCTGACCTATAGTTGGCCTTTATTCAGACACAACACATATTTCTAGAACTCTCCACTGGTACATTTGCATTCAGCTTGAGAGCTGGGTGGGCCACATTGGTGAAAGCAGGCTGGCTTCTGTATTAAAAGACCTGAGGCCAGAGCCAGGTTCTGTTACTCACTCGCCGTGTGACCTTGGGCTCTTGGTTTCCTCATTTAGAGAAGGGGCATAACAACACATGCCTCTCAAGCTGCCTCTTGTAAAAGGTGAATTAAAAATATGTGTAATGGGGCGCCTGGGTAGCTCAGTGGGTTGAGCGTCCGACTTCGGCTCAGGTCATGATCTCACGGTCCGTGAGTTCGAGCCCCACGTCGGGCTCTGGGCTGACAGCTCAGAGCCTGGAGCCCGCTTCAGGTTCTGTGTCTTCCTGTCTCTCTCTGCCCCTCCCCTGCTCCTGCTCTGTCTCTCTCGGTCTCATCTGCCCCTCCCCTGCTCATGGTCTGTCTCTGTCTCAAAAATAAATAAAAACATTTTTAAAAAATGTGTGTAATTACCCAGCACTGAAATTGATAATTCAATTATCAAGTGGTCACATTTCTACTGAAGTGTTTGCTCACTGCAAGATACGAGGACCAGAAAAATTTTCCAGGGTCAGCCAGCAAGCACCAGCCATAGGGAGCCCCCTGATAACATGTTGGTCTTCTCCACCCATTGATCAATGGGGCAAAGAAGTAAGGTAAGAAAGGAAGGATCAATTCTTTCTGAATTTTTTTTTTAATGTTTATTTATTTTTTGAGACAGAGAGCATGAACAGGGAAGGGTCAGAGAAAGAGGGAGACACAGAATCTGAAACAGGCTCCAGGATCTGAGCTGTCAGCACAGAGCCCGACGCGGGGCTCGAACCCACAGACCCCGAGATCATGACCTGAGCCAAAGTTGGACGTTTAACCGACTGAGCCACCCAGGAGCCCCAGATCAATTCTGTCTAGACAGTCAGAGGAGACTCTCCAGAGGAGGGGATACTGAAGAGTAAATTTTCAAAGATGAGACAGAACTCTCTATGTGAGAAATTTGGATAAAATTATTTGGGAAGACTGAATCCATGGGACTTGGTCAAAACAAACAAAAAAATTAAGATGAGGATAGGAGAGAAAGGAACTCAACTGAAGATTTTTGAGGGTAGACTGTCTCGCGATGAGTGTCCCTGGGGTCCTGCCTCGCGCCTGATGTGACATAGAGCCCAGTACTTCTGGAGTACGTAAATAAGCGGGTAAAGGATTTCAGAAGGTTCTCGGGTTTCCAGCTTAAAAGGAGGCATAGAGCAGGTATCCAGCATCTCTTCGTTGAATGTGAGCAGCGCATTTCCAATAATAATGAAGTTTTGGCTCCTGTTGGAAACTAAACACCAATTCCTCAAGATCCAGATAGCCCATGGAAGCCCACTGAAGGAACTCAGCGGGCCTATGAGAAGCATAAATTAGAGGTGCTTGTTAAGGGGGATGTTGTTTGACATCTCCCTCAGGAGGCCTAAGACCACGAGAGTTCACACACTGAGTTCTTTCGCTTTTGGAGATAAAAGTTAGAAAATGTCCAACTCTGGTGTTGCCAAGACACTGGGCGCCTTCTCCTTGCCTCGCCCTCTCATCGTTGAAGCAATAACAAAGATATAACCAACAAAATAAATAAGTGCTCTGTGGATTGAAGAGATAATACTTTCATTGGCCAAATATTAAAATATCAAAGGTCCAGGAAAGGATACAGTTATGGGCCTTTGATGTGCCATAAAGGCTCATTTCATGCACCAGTCGGGACTATTTCAGGGCAAAGATGGAATGATATTTTATGTCACCTCTGAGGCATAAAGGACACTTTATGAGTCAAAGGAAGCCAAGTTCTCAAACGGCCGGAGACTGGCAGGTTACTAGTTTAAAATCTAAACAGCAACCCAGATTCCAAAACAAAATTACTCCCAGCACCCCTTGCCCAGGAGCAGTTTGCTCAGGTTGTCAGAGGCAGCGGAGCGGGAGGTGTGTCCCCGGGCTGGGCCGATGGGATCCCAATTACTCCAGTCACCATGGGGACCGGGGCCCCAAAGCACAATATTAGCAGATGGGCCCTTGCTCGCTGAGCCCTGGGGGCCCGGAAAGGACCCTGGAAGATCGGGAAAAGTAGATGAAGTATTAGATTCTCGGGAAATGCCTGTTGGGTAAACAATGAACAAAGACAGCAAAAGTCTTTTTGTTTCATTCCCATCTGTACCCCTATGTTTCTTCCTCAGGAAGCCATCACACTGTCCTCTCGCCTGCTTTTATTTTTCTTCACGGATATGTACGAGTGACGCATGCCATTTGGTTCTTCGTGGTCTCTTTCACTTTTCGATGGTAAGATCCATGTGGACACGTGCCGCGCATTTTGTCTGCAATAGAACACTGTCTGACACAAAGAAGGGCCGTGTCAGAGACTGGCCAATGAATGAATGAAGGCCTCTTCATTGTGCTGAGTCCCGTGCTAGGTGATGTAGATCGGGTCCCTCCCTTTCTCGTGCTCACAGTCTAGTGGGAGAGACAGCCACCATGTTGTTCCAAAACCCCTAGCATCGATGTAGAGGGATGTGCAGGATGCTCTGGTTCCAGGCAAACACCTAAGCAAGCTTGTTGGAGAAGGACAGGGAAACCACCGGGAAAGTGAGGTTTCAGCCAACATCCGAAGGATGCAGCCAGAAAGGGATGTAGGGAGAGTTTGTTTCTACAGCAAAAGAAATGACGGGTGCCAAGTCACGGCACAGCCCATGATGTGGCTGAGTAAAGATGTGTTGAATGAATAAATACATGCATGAAGTCTTTAAAATTTACCACAACTTATTTTTCTAATCATTCGTTCAAAGAGACGGTCAAAAAAAGTGCCTTCCACTAATGGGTCATTTTACCGAATTGTGCACTGGCCCACTTTGTTTTTCTCTAGGAAAATATAAACATTCCCAGGAGCATGAGCAGGTTGACATAGGAACTTGGAAAAAACAGAACAAAACAAAACCAAAAACAGACAACATATAACAGCTTCCTTCGGCAGACACAGAGGCTCTTACAAAAGGAAAGGACTTCGAGGATCACCTAGCAAGGTGTGTGGAAAAGGCCCCAAACTTTGAAATCAGAAGGATGGGATTCAAGCATCACATCCGTATTTGCCAGGCAAGTCATTGTGTGTCTGTCAGTTATGATTTCTGGGCTGTGAGTACCAACTGAAAGTACTTTGTGCACCGAAGAGTTATGGGTAAATAAGCGTAATTTATTTTTATTCTTCCCAATTTATTATTTGTTTGTTTCAACGACAGAGTCAAATGCCTTCTGTTTTTGATGTACAGTTCTAGGGATTTTTAACACATGCAGAAATTTAGGTAACCGCCCCCCCATCGGGATACAGAATAGTTCTTATTAAGCCCCCCAAACTCCCTCCTGCTGACGGTTTACAGTCACACCATCCCTGCACCCTGCACTCCTACCAACCACTGATGTGTTCTCTGTCACTATAGTTCTGTGTTTTGTTTACGAAAACAACGGTAGATGGACTCCTACAGTACACAGCCTTTGAGAGAGATTTCTCTCCCTCAGCATACAGCCTTTGAAACGTATCCAAGTTCTTGCGTGTATCAAAAAGTCATTCCTTTCATTGCCGAGCACCGTTCCACGGTATGGATAGGCCACAGTGTGCCGATCCGTGCGCCCACCGAAGGACGTGTGGGTTGTTATGCTTTCTGGTGATTATGGAGAGACCAACCAACTGCACATTTGTGTACAGGTGTTTGCACGAAGGTCAGTTTTCAGTTTCCTAAAGAAAAAAACCCAGGAGTGGGATTGGGGAGTTACAGGCTAAGTACATGACGGACTTGATTACAAATGCTCAACGGTTCTCTAGAGTGGCTGTGCCATGTCGCATCCCTGGGAGTGTGATTTCGTTTGAGAGAGAGGACATGGAGGTCCGGAGAAGTGACGGGACTCCCTTCTGATCACAGGGCAAATGAGGAACTGTGGGGAGGAGAGCTAGAGAATGGTCAGTTCCCAGTCCTGCGCACTTTCCCTAAACAGATTTAACGCTGTTCATTTCAGGTTCCTCCAGGCGACTGTTTGAGGGGAGAGGTCTATTTGTTGGCTTGTTTACTTATTTACCGGCCTCATTTTACAGGTGAAGAGACAGGTGGGAGGTGGGTGTAGGGAAGCAAATGACCTCCCCGGGGTCACGCGGCTCACCCAAGATGGATGGAGTTGGACTCCAAGGTCAGGCTCCATCCTTGTGCACAGTTCCCTCCGATTGCTGGAAGTCACAGCCAGAGGTCTATCTTGAATGAATCAACATTTCCACCCGCCTGCTTATGCTGTGTTACAGAGAAAACATCTCCATGCTTTCCTAGCACGAACTGTGTTTGTCAATAACTGTTCCTCAATTGCTTCAATTTTCACATTATTAAAAAGCTAAAACCTGGCTCACTTGTCGCTTTCTTCTCTCTGCTTGGAATGGGTCTTTCTTTTTTGTAACTGGGGCTGGGACTGAAAACTGAGAGGAGGGTTTGGGTCTGGTGCCCACCTTGCCACCAGGCAACTCCCCGCTCCTTGGTCTCCTTCCTGTTGGCATCTCAGCAGCAGGTGGTCCCCAGCCTCAGCCTGGGTCAGGGACGACCGGAGACGACCAGAGACCCACTCCGGTGCCAGCGTCCCAGGAGTGTCCATATCCAGTTTCATGGCTAAAAGATGTTAGATGGTTTTCAGCTCCGGGCTGTCTGTGTCAGAAGGGAAAAGCTGACAGCTCACTTTCGGAATCGGCTTTTATGGGAGCCTCATGTATCGTCTAAAGGAAAGATGGATAACACCAAGGAACAGGAAAAAAGACATGAAACAGGATGGTTTGTTTTTCTTTCTTGCTGTTTGTGATAGATTACCCTGGACTAGCTGGCAGGGAACGGAGTAATTGGACCAAGCTAATTAGATCTTCATTTGATTTTGTGTTTGTTTGTTTGACTACTTAGTTTCTAACTTGGCAGGGAATTTTATCACATATACTCTGCTAACTGGTTTATCTAAACGGAGATTGAGCATGAACAGAATTGACATTGGATTTGCTGCTTCAGGCCACACAGGAGAGGGGAGAAAAGCTTTTCAAGCAAACGCGGACGTCTAGGTGCAGTAGCAGACCTAACAGGGGGACCTCAACAGCCTCTCGGAGTCCCAGGGACGGCAGAGTTGTTGGCAAGCAGGAGTCGGCTGAGCAAACACAGAGTGAGCAGTGTGGTGCCCACTTACGAACTTGGAATTCACAGGCAGATCGGAGTTTAATTCCTGGCTTGACTACTATCTTTTCTGTCCTCTCTGAGCCTCAGTGTTCCCGCCTGTGGGACGGGATACTAATGCTACCCAACTGGGCAGAGGCAAGGATTCAATAGCAGCAAGAAGTAGCAAGCGGATTCTTCGCAGCAAGTACAGCTTTTAGGAAGGGCTGGGTTCCCTATTCCTCCTTGCTCCGTTGTTGACCAAGACGAACACCAAGGCTCTAGGCTACGCCCCAATCCTTTACAACCTGGTTCCCATTAGAACCAAATTCTGGGACCGCAGCAACATACCTTTTCGGTTTCCCAATTAGCAAATTATATTGGATTTCAGTTTCCCTATTGGCAAATTACAGTGGATTTCAGTTTCCCCATTGGCAAATTATGTTGGATTTCAGTTTCCCTATTGGTAAATCCTGTTCCAAGCAATGACTTATAGGGCTGGGCATTTGCAGTCCCTGGAACGTACACTCTCTCACTTTTGGGTTTCCCTTGCACTTTGGCCTCTGTGACCATTCTTACAGGGCCTCTAACTTCAGGTCAGGCATCTTACGCTCTGGGTTTCTTCTTCCCTGGCTGAGCTTTGGGACTCTCCTTGGGGCTCACTTGGCAACGTCTCCTATCCTACTCAGAGACTGTGACGTGCTGTGTCGTCTATGTTGGTTTATGTGCCTGTCAGAATGCCTTGAATGTAGGAGTTTGCTTCTGTCTCTGATCTCCAGTTCCTAACGGGATACCTGGTTGTGGCAAGATTTTCATTAAAAAGCTTTGGTCCTAGGGACACCTGGGTGGCTCAGTCGGTTGAGCATCCAACTTCGGCTGAGGTCATGATCTTGCTGTTTGTGAGTTCGAACCCCGCGTCAGGCTCGTTGCTGTCAGCACAGAGCCCACTTTGGATCCTCTGTCCCACCCCCCGCCCCTCCCCGACTTGCGCTCTCCCCAAGATAAGTATTTTAAAAAAAGACCTGTGTTCCTAGCAGTAAGAGATTATCCAAGGGATTTTCAACAAGGCCATGGTTGGTATTATGGGAGGGACAATTCTTTATTGATAAGACTGTCCCACATACTGCAGGGCATGGAGCTTCCCTGGCCTCTACCTGCTAAACGTCAATTGTGTCCTCAAGTCACTGTGACCGTCAAAAAATGCCTCTATACTTTTACAGATGCTCCTAAGGGGGCAGAGCTACCCCAGCCGGGAACCGCTGAAGTCACCCATTTGGTTTCAAGGAAAAGGATGTCAAGATTCAGACCAATAGTGCAAAGCCACGCCCCAAACACCACTTTTCTTGACTGTTGGTTTGATTTCTATCAGTGTTCTATTTCTCAGTGTTTTCTTTTTTGAAATTCTGTTGATTTTATTATTTCTACCCTATACTGAAACAAACCCACCCTTTGGCTTTGAAGATCCTGCTTTAATTTCCCAATGTGTAAACCATTATCTTGTATGGGGAGACGGTGGGGTGGGGGGGGGGGGGGAAATGACCAATTATCCCACGGGCAGAAACCAGAGGGCCTCAGTGCTCTTGGCTGCATCCTGAGTGAGGAGTCAGAATGCCCGATTTCCCCCACGGAGGCTGTGCCAGCATACTTTCCTGAGACTTCCCAGACCAAGCAATTTGACTCACGGATTCCAAGAATTCAGACAGGAAAGCCCTCACTCTTCTTTCCCGGGCTGCATTTATGTGGGGATTCTGATGGAAGCAAATGGAGGAGCGGAGGAGTGTCTCAATCAGTGCAATCATTACCATAGCTCAGTGTTGAGAAACTCCTCGCAGATGCTCTGATAGGTAAGGAGGGGCCCCATGTGATCTGGTTCTTTGTCAGTCTGAGGATCGGCTGAGACCTACAATTTAGAGGGAAGACATTTGGATTTATGGCTGAAACCCGACCTGAGGTTTTCTGCCTCTGCAGCTCAAGTCTTTGTGACCTGGATCAAATGCAATTCTCCTTTCAGAGCTTCACCCTGTCAGGAGCGAATTCACATAGTTATTGGTGGTGATCGCATCAGATAATAATGAGAGAGCTGTTTGCCTTTTCCAGGCAGCACACCATGGCAGAGAATGCCAGCACCCACCAGCGACCAAGTTTTCTTTCTTTATCCTGGATGCATGGCTGAACCTCATCTTAGCCCCCTTGCACTTGGAGAGGGGGAGCCAATGGAAGGTGGGGGTGTGGAGTATCTCCCTTGCAGGGCACTGCCCTCTCTCCTTCTGCGGCAGCCTTGGGGGTCCCATGTTGGAGATGGCAGTGCCACAAGATGGGAGGAGTCTTGGACCTAAATCACTGTGAAGAAGGCTGCCCCCTGAACACTTGGTTAGAGTTTCGAGTGGGCAAGAAGACGGTCTCAAACTCAGTGGCTTAACAATAAAGCTGGACTTGTTACAGATGTGGGTGGTAGCCTACCCTGATGACACTGACCTTGCCTTCTCCCTGCCTCCCATTCCTTTGCTCTTAGCAGAGATTCTGAAGACAATGCTCAGAACTGATGTGCTCCGTTACCCAATATAGTTTGATTCCCAAATCCACCCCACCCCCATTAGAACACCATTGCTATTTTAGAGACGAACCTATGGTTGGACTCTGTTTCTGGAACTTTCTGTGGCCTCAGGAAGGTCAGGTTACAGCTGAGGAAACTGAACTCAGAGAAGGGAAGTGGGACTAACAGGGGTAGTGGATTATTGTGGAGATTAAATGGGACCAGGGGTGGGAAGCATCTGGCACATAGAACGTGCTCAATAAAGGTCCGTCACAACATTTTTTTCCTTCTCGCTGAAGAGTGAAGAGCTTTATTTCCTGTCGAGGGAATCACAGAGCACAGGGAATAGTTAAGAAATTGGGGGAGAGGTATGTAGGCATTTCCTGATTCCCTCATCCCAATTCCCTCACCCCATTTAAGAACTCATCTTTTGGGGGTACCCTGGACTGGAAGAAGGGTTGTTGTTGTTTTAGTCTTGGTTCCTTGGACAAGTAACTGCTCTTCTCTGGACTTGAGTTTCTCTTTAGAATGGTGGGGTTGGACTAAATGACCTCCAAGAGCCCTCCGGCTCTGCCAGAGTGAAATTCCATGTTAATGTCAGAAGACTGAAGGACTGTGGAGAGAAAGGCATCAAGGATGGGGAGTAGGCTGGAACGGAGGCTTAGCGGTATCATATAACATGTCCCAAAGGACATAAGCCATGCTCCAAGGTCATACAGAAAAGATTTACAGTCTTGGAGTTCATAAATAATCCCTGGATAGTGGAGTCTTTTAAATATCCGATGACACTGGATGCCACAGTAGGGGAGAAAGCCCATTCTTCTTACAAACTCTAGTTAGTTTATTGTGAACTTTTGCAAGAATGGATTCAGGCTTGCTTTCTTTTCCTTCTCTGGTCTTTTTCTTCTTCCCTCCTCTCTTCTTCCTGCTCTCTCCCCTCTTTCTCTCTAGGTTCCTCCCCCCCCTTCTCCTCTCCCTGTCCTTCTTTGCTAGTGACAACTACTTTCCCATTTTTCAAGAACTTTGCTTCTTTCACCGGTCTTTGATGCATGCATTTTATTAGCTAGTTTCCAACCCAACTTATTTAACTTAGGTACATTTTTTTTTCTACCTCTTACTTAGACTTAGCCATTTCTCCAGATACTATGGAGAGAATCAGGTCACTTTTTGATTAAACAATCTTGGTGACTTAATCACAACACTAATAACAGACTGACTCGTTTATACATTCAAGAGAGTGTCAGGCGCCATGATTTTAACTACTATTTCAGGCAGCTGAGATTGTTGCAGAAAGAGATTATGGGGGGGGAGGGAGGCAATTCTGGAAAAAAACAAGTTGAAGACAAATCGGCTCTTTCCAACACTGTTTATAGTCTTTAAGGATAATTGTGAATTCCAAGTTTTCGGGGACAAAATCATTAACTCTGACATTCCAATCAACCTTGAAATTAACTCCAATCTGAAACTTCAGCCACTGGGCAGGCATTTTTTGATGTGCAATCATGTGCGTTTTTTTCTTTGGAGTAGAAAATTAAGAGCACCATTTGGAATCATAGAGACAGTGTTACCATAGCATTTTATTCCCAAGGTGGCCTTAATCACAATTACAGGGACACAATTGCAGCGAAATAGAGATTTCACCTGTATTAGGCCTCCTTCCTTCCCTTCGTCCCTAATACATACAGGTTGCATATTTTGACTAGAAACCACAACATCCCCAATTCTTAGCACAGTGCCCAGGATTTGTCAAAATGTCAAATGATTTCATTTTCTCAGCCACCCTGCAACCGAAGTATCACTATCACCATTTAGAAATGAGATTGCGGTAACTTTTGGACTTCAAAGTCGTAGAACCAAGATTTGATTCCTAGTCTGATTCCAAAACTTCTCTTTCCACTTTTGTGCCCAGAAAGCCCTTCCAGTAAGACCTCAGACAATTGAATGTAGTTGGGGAGAGAAGATTAGAACTGGGAACAAAACGTTAACGATGGAAGACAGGACCAAGGGACCAACGAGTATTTGGGCTCAAATGTCAAGGCCTCCGAGCTTTCCTCTTTTGTGATGGGAAATGTATGAAGGGAACCGTGCCGTCCCTGTTTGTCCTCCGTATCTACTCTCTTCTGATTCACTCCATGCCCAGAGAGTCTATAACCTCTATGGAACTTATCACCCTGGCTCTTTTTCCTTGTTTCCAGTTGAGTCGGGCCATAAAGCACAGCAGGATAGTCAAGGGCAGAAAAGAGAGAGGGTGAGGACTTAGACTTTCTACTCCTTCCCTGTCTCGCCGTGGGTAGGGCAATGGCTGCATCCCTGTACAACAGCAATGCCTGTTGGGCAGTCCCTGTCTCCCAGCTTCCGGTATCACTGGGCTTTAGTAATGCTGGTCCCTTTCCTTGCCCTTCTAGCTGGTGGGGTAGCAGTAGCTTTTTGCAATCCTGAGTCTCTGGCTATGTTGCTATCCCACATTGGTTCCCTTAACGCTGTCCGCACCTCTGTAAATAATCTCTTCTGTAAGTTTTCTTCAGTTAAACACATTGTTCTGTTCCTTGCCAGGACACAGATTGACACAGGGAATGTTGGACTGTATAATTGCAGATTACGTGTTAACATGGGCTGGTCAAGCAAAGCCTCTCTCCTGAAGCCAGGGACACATCTGCTTAAGTGATGGGAAGTATGTGAACAGAGGCTAATAATTTCGATAGCTCTATTTAGGCATTATAGCTATAATGCCTTCACTCTACCGTCCATTCATTTATGTTTGTTCAATAAGTCAATAATGTTTTGGGGGGTGGCCACTGTGTGCCAGGCAGTCTTCCAAGCTCTGAAATTTAGATCGGAAATAAAACTGACAAACCAGCTGGGGGAGTGGAGTTTTCCTACCAGCTCAAGAAGAGTCATTCTCTCTCTTTTCTCAGATGGGGAAGTAGAAGAGGTTAGAGAGTAGGGCTGTATGGCTGTATGTTTGCTTAAAAAATTAACCCCCCCCCCCCAGCAAATATTTCCTACGAGTATTTGGGTCACCAAATCTCAACTCTTCTGAGGGTGAGGTATTTCTTGTACTTGAAACCATATTGGTTCCTTAGTCTGCTGATACTAATCCCAACAAATTTAACCCGGGTCAAAGACTAATGATGTAGGCTTCTTTCCATGAGCAAAATAAACTTTCCATACGATCATGGACTGAATTTGACATGGGCTATTGCTCAGCTGAAGAGATGGGCTCATTTTTATATTCGCAATGTCAGATCCAGAAAACACCTAATGCATGGGAAGTTCCTGATACAGCATTTAGCACATAATACAGATCCAACAGGTATTGTTATTTAATCCTCATTATCAACCTACAAGTTAGGGGAGAATTATTATTTTTTAAAGAGTTTGTTAGATTCTTTCGTATTTGACATTTTTTTTTTTAATGGTTCTTTATTTTGAGAGAGAGAGAGCAAGTACGAGCTGGCGGTGGGGGAGGGGGGGCAGAGAGGGAGACACGGCATCCGAAGCAGTCTCCAGGCTCTAAGCTGTCTGCACAGAGCCCCATGTGGGGCTTGAACTCACCATCTGTGAGCTCATGACCTGAGCCAAAGGCGGATGCTCAACCGACTGAGCCACCCAGGTGCCCCTGTATTTGACACATTTCTGAAAGCTATCATAAATGCTTTTAAAGTTCATTTTTTAATTGTATATTGAACTTGTGAATTTAGTGGTCTTATTAAATTCACATGTTAACTCTAACAGTTTGCTCATAGATTCTTTTAGATTTTCTACATATGCCATTAATGTCATCTGGGTGTAATATTATCCTTATTAATTCCTTTCCCACTCTTGTGCTCTTTTTATTTCCTCTCAGTTTATTGCACTGGCTAAAACCTCCAGTGTTTTGCCGAATAGAAATGGTGATAGTGCAAACATCAGATTTCACTCCATTGGACCAGGGACACATGGTTTCCTCAGCTAAACCTTTCGGCTGAGAAATATGGCAGACGTAACGTATACGTAATTTCAGTTATATAAATGTAAATGTTATGCATTGATAAAAATTTGGCATCGCACCTGTGCAAGGTATGCAACATACCTATTGTCACTTGAGAAGCACTCACTCGGTGTGTTTACCAATTAGCTTCTTTCTCATCCGCTTTACCAGTCAGTATGATTCTCAGGGATTAGAGGGGAGGCTTTCTAGTTGTCCAATCTTGATAATATCACATTCAAGGTTTAACGTTCCTGTCTGGCTAATCCATCTCACTTTCTCCACAATGTTCCCAAGAGAACTACACACTAACATGATGAGAAGCAAAGAATTTTCGTTATGAGTTGCCTAAGTATTCTACTCGCTAATGTAGGACCACAAGGAGTCCTTCGTGAAACGGCTCGGATGAACTCAGCAGCGGAGAGGATCTGTAAGTTTACCCTCATACTACTTATTACACGTGTGTTTTGTCATTATTTGTTCAGTGATATTCCCAGGAGCTGACAGACCAAAGATCACGCACGCCTTATCTGCTCATTGCTCTATCCTAAGATCCCAGCAAGTACCTGGCATAGATCTACTATTTGTTGACTTTTAACTAGTATGGGAGGTGTCAAAAATGTTACTCCGCCTATGTGACACAAAGCCCCAGTTCATTCATTCATTGTTTAGTCATTCAATAACTATTTGAGGACATGCTATCTGCCAGGATCTAGGTTACCCCTTTTCTATCCAATATATCATTTAGTTCTCTCAACATCCCTTCAACGTAGACATTATTACCCCCATTTGATAGATGAGTAAACTGGGCCTCGGTTTTAACAGAGTTCGCATCCAAATCAACACGATTTGAATCGAAAAGCAATGTTTTGCAAAAGAAAAAAATGACAACAGACACAAATAAACAACATGGTGGGGTGAAGGTGTAGTAAGGCATGGTCACAGCTTTGGAGGATGTGAATGGGTGTGATGTGGCACCACAGGGACTATTATATTTGAAAGCCAAAGTGATACGTGTCAGTCAGAAGCTCTAGACTTTAAGAAAAGAAAAAAAAAGAATTGTGGTGAGAAGAACCGTCCAACGGGAGAACGGTCAGCTTAGTGCCGTGAGCTCCCGTGTTGTCATTCTGCGACGGACCCTCTAGTAAGGTATGAATCCCATGATGCCAACCTTGCCTTTTAGGGGCTCATAGTCTTGACGTGGGAGCAGCACAAGTCATTTACTTGTTTACTGCTGGGGAGGGCAGCCCAAGGTACTCTGGAGGCATAGACATAGGAGCGCATGACAACTCCTTCTCTACCAAGCCTTCCTTGAGAAATCTGGATGTAGTTAGAGAAAGGCCTTGTGAGCAAAGTAGGCGAGGTCTAGGTGAAGAAGAGAAAGGTATTCCAGGAAGAGGGGTTGGCACATGAAAGAGGCCCGATGCCTCAAGTGCCTGTAGAGTAGATCTGGAGAAAAATGCTAGTAACTCAGTTGGGTGAAAGCTTAGGATCACACGCTGGGGCAATGGCCTGGACAAACAAGCCTCAGATCTTGAAAGGTCTTGAAAGACCTCCCAAGGAGGTCGGATTTCTCCTTGTGACCCACAGGGCAGAGTTCTAAGCCGAGGCCTGCCCATAGCTGACAGCCCGTCTCCTCCATGCATCCCAGTGTCTCTTAGCTAGCCTTGCTTCTAAGCCTCAGTGTGGAAAATGTGCTAATCGGCGATGAAAACCATTGTGTTCTCCAGGCCTGTAAAGGCTTCCTGGGAGCACTTTGCAGAAAGAAGTCCTGGCTGTTGCTGTCAACATTTCATGCGACTCCTGTAATAACAGTATCCTGGGTCCCCAGGCAGTTTTCTCCTCTCCTGGGTGTGCCTGCCTCAGTGTCACTCAGAGAATCACATCACTGTGGCCTGGTGCTCCAGTGTGCACAGATCCATTCAGGCCTGGAACCCGTCAGAGACACAGGGAATTAGATGTGTCAGGAAGAGAGGGGCAGGGCCATATAGCTGGGACAGTTTCCATACAGCTTTTTGGCTCCTCGTGGTGTTCGTGGAAAAAGAACATTTTTTGCTAAGGAGTGAGGTGCTCTTTGCTACCACCTTTTTTTTTTTTTTTTTTTTTTTTCCCCCAGAGGTTGTTCTTGTATTTATCTGTTCATGACTTTGAAAATATGTAATAAACCCATTTGCATTTTAGCTGTGGTACCAACGAAATGATGCTAAGCTAGTGCCAATCCTCTTCTGGCAAACCTTTCCAAGCATTCAGCAACAGGCAACATTTGTTGGGTGGAAAGAAAAAAGATCCAGACGCTGAGGGCACATGTTGAGGGGGTATGTGAAAACTCAAGTGTGATTCACTTGGAGAGGCATCTCAATCCCCATTTCACAGATGTGTAATTGGGCAAATCGCCTTAGCAGAGAACCTCAGGAGTTAGGACAAACTCCTCCCCCCTCCCCCCCACCATTGCCAACTAGTCTCCACTCGCATCTAACTGGTTACTGTGAAACCTATTCATCAATGCACCCTACCTCTAGATCCATTTTTCACTCTTCTCTTACTTGCTATTGACCCAAGAAGGCTGACATCTACAGATCACAGGACCCAGGCTCTCCTGACCTCTAGCTTCCAGTTGGCCTTGGCCAGTGAGAGGTGCTGGCTCAAGATCAAAGAGTGGAAGGATAGAGAGGCTGGGTATGCTATTCCCTACCCGGCCTCCCCCAGTTTAGCCATGTTCTGTAGAAGCGGTGTTCCTGGCACAGCTCCTTTTGGATCGGCCATCTTCTCTGGCTTCTGATATCTCTGGGCTCTTATAATACCATTCCCTTCCCTTGTCCCCTCAGGTCTGGGGGTGGCGATACCTTCTTTTTCTTGGTTGGGCCTCATTCCCTTAACCCTGCCCATACCATTCAGGATGAACTTATTAAGTAAAATCCTTCTGAGTGTGCCTGTGCCCTGCCAGACCCACAGTGACAAAGTCGCCAAGCCTCTTCGTTTTATTTCCCCAGGATCTCTCTCTTCTTTTCCCCACTAATGATTCTCTTCATTTCTGGGTTAGATTTATTAGATAGCGTCCTCCCCGTCTCCAGTCTGGCCAGCTCCTTTCATCTTCATGCTACAGTCAGATAGTTTCCTAGATCATGCATGCAAGCATGCCATGTTCCAAATTAATATCTTTCCATGGCTCTTCACTTCTCTTCAGGTCAAAGCCAAACTCTGCCTGTCCACAAAGCCCTCCATGGCATGGCCTCAGCCAGCCTCTCCTTCCTGGCTGCTCCTCTTTAGGGGTTCCATGCTACAGCTATGAGGAAGCACTAGCCGCCTTCCAGGCCCATCCAGCATGCGTATGCTCTCCCAAGAAAATGGCTGCACAACTGGTATTTATTGAGCACTTACTATGCACCAGGCACAAACATAGGAATTTTTTGTTAATGGGCAATTCAATTTAATTCTCACACCAACCCAACTTGGCATCTGATTTATGGTCTCCATTTTACAGATGGGGAATCTGGGGACAGCTCTGTGAGGGAACCTGCCATCATCATTCAGCTGAGAAGCAACAGAGACCGGTTTTAAATCCAGGCATCCCAGCTCAGAGGGTCACAAACTGTAGTCAATGGGAGCTCAAAAGCCAACTATTCTTTTAGATTCAGCTCAGAGCTCACCTCTACTGAGGCATTTCTCCTGATGCCCTCCAACGGAAGAAGTCATTCCCTCATCTGGGTTTCTACATGTGTTTCCTCAACTCAAGCCAATGTATTGCAATCTGCTGTTTGCGTTCCTGTAGATGGAATCCCACGAACTGAGAGAGAACTTCCTAAGGAAAGGCCATCAGCTTTCTGTGCAAGGCAGGCACCAGGTTAGGCTCTGAGCACACTGTATGAGTTTAGGAATTGGGGACTGAATGGGTGGATGAGTACATTTGAAAACATGGCCACCTAGCTCAAGCCAGTATCTGTGTATATCAGAAAAGGGAAAGTCAGTTCCAAAGCCCCCAGAGACTTTGTTCAAATGTTAAAAGTCACTGAAATGTACTGAGAACCTAGCGAGTCCCAGGCATTGTTTTAGACCCAGGGTGAGAGCAATGGACAAGATAAAGGTGTCTCCCTCACAGAGATGACATTTGTGTTAATCACTACATTAATAAAGTGAATGAAGGAATGGAATGAGGGAGAAAGGCATATCTTTAGCTGAGATGATATTTTGTAAGGGCTCTAAAGAGCCATAAAGCACCAGGACAGAGAGAAAATAGTGGAGGGAGGGGGGTGCTTTCCTAGAGAGGATATTTGAGCACAGGCTTAAGGAGGCAGAACCGAAAGTTCTAGAAGGATGTGGGGAGTGAAGCTCAGGCAGAGAAAAAGGCAGGTACAAAGGTCTTGAGCAGGAACAAGCCTGTCATGTCTAAGCAGGAGCAGGGCCTTCAGTATGGCCAGGGCACGGGTGCTGAGAAGGACGTTTCGGAACACAGATACTGGAGGGCATCAGAGGTGGTGATTTAAATTTACTTTGTGTGTGAGGGAAGATGTTGGTATTTTTTATTAGGACAAAGTCACGATCTGCCTTTCATAACAAAAGATACCTCCCTGGTACCTTTCTGGCTGCTCGGTGGAGAGAATAGGATTTCAGTTCTCAGTCTCTTGACCTCCCACTATGCTTAAGGTACATCCTTATAACCGACTCGTTAGTAATAAAATAATGATAAAGTCACTGACCATCCTGAAAGCAATTAGATACTAACAATTTCAACTATGTCTTTTTTGTGTCAATATGATTTCATTTTCTAGTTGTTGAACATGTGCTATTACCAGGCGCTGATGTACTTAATATATTTAACTTGTAGGGATGTGAAGAGAATTTAAGATAATGATCGCCACCACCCCCCCCCCCCAGAAAAAAAAAAAGACAATGAGACCTGGAGAGGCAGAATGATCACATTCAGATCATGTAGCTGGAAAGTAGAACTGAAATTCAAGACTCAGTCTGTCTGCCCGTCTGCCTGGGTTCCTTCCATTCAGCCCTGCCACTTTTCATGGTGTAAAAACTAGCTTCTGGGTCTGCCTGTTATCTTTACCAACCGGTGGAGGCATCAGAGCAGAGCGACTGCTCATATTTGTTTTTTTAATGTTTATTAGCATTCTCACTTCTCTCAACAATCCTGGGAAAGGGGCACTGATAAAATGATCGATCCTCACTTTACAAACATGGGTACCGAGGCGTAGAGAGGCGAGCTGGTTTGCATGAACCAGAGGAAGGATTGGAACCCGGTTCTGTCTGACTCCAGAGCCCGCACTCCCTTCTCTGTGTCCGTGTTGTCCAACAGAGTGTTCTACAACGATGGAAATGTGGAGCAACACGGCAGCCACCCGTGTGGCTACTGGGCGCTTGAAATGGGGCCAGCGCAACAAAGGAACTGAATTTTAAGTTTTGTGTAATTTTAATTCGCTTTAAATCATTGCATGTGGCCAGTAGCTGCCACAGAAGATGGCTTACCTTATACCATGCAAATTAAGGCAAGGACCAATGACCTACTTCCCCACCTGTCTTTGTCCCTTCCCATCCCCGTCCCCTTTACTTTCACTGATGACGGAGGACTGAGCATACATAGGGCAGCGTGTGGATGGGGGTGGGTGGAGGAAGGACAATCAAATCCTGTGCCTGCTCCGGCTTCCGTTCAAGGTAGGGAGATTAGATGTGTGCATAAATAACCGAAATGCAAAGTTGAAGGTTTAATGTTCTAAGTGCCGTGAGAGCGGGGCTGATAAGAGGTGAGGGGGTATCGGGTCTCCAGGCCCACTCTCTTTCCTTATAGGGCAGTCCACTGCAGGGGGCGGGGGGGGGGGGGGGCGGAGATAACTGGTGTCAATGTGCCTTAACAATAACGTGCTCCATAAATTGTCAGGCGCCCTGTAGATGGAGCCATCAGCGACGACATTGTCTCCACCTTGAGGGTTGATGATGGTAACATTCCAAAGACCTGCATTTGTAATCTTATTTGCTCTTCGCAAGCTCACTGTGACGCGTACAAGGTTTCATCCCCGCTCGGAGATGTGGCAAGAGGCACTCGGGGTGAGCACCTGCCCAGTGACAAACGTCTGGTTGGGGCAGAGCTTTGGGTGCAGCCCTGGGTTTCCCGACTCCAGAACCGAGAATCCCTGAGACCCTCTTGCCGCCCTTGGCCAATTTTATGAGTTACTGCTATCCACCCACCCTTATTCCTGGCACAGGCAGACCTCCTAGGGAAATAATTTCTGAGGTTTAGGCAATTCTACAGCAAGCTGGGATGTGCTACAGCTACACCCTTGACCCAGGGCAGGTCTTTTGGACGCACCAAGGTCTTTGTCATTAACAGAGGATGTGCCAGAGAATGAGGTCAGTGGTGAGGCCATCCTGATGCGGCCACAAACAGACCCAGATTCCACAGCCCTGAAGGTTGTCCAAGAGGGCAGGCTTTTTGAGGGACCCGTCAGCATTCCTGGCATCTATTCCCGAAGGATCTCATCCCAGGAGAATCATAAAACTTTGGTGATCTGAAAGGCCCAGAGAGGCTTTCCTATCTTCCGCCCAGCTTCCTCTGTGTATAGAGGGAAAGATCGAGGCCCAGAAAAGGGGAGACAATGTGTACAGCCGAGGGCCAGTTTACTTCCACCGATGTTGTATTAACTCTGTATTTCTTGACCCCCCCCCCCCCCCAAACAGGTCTCCAGTCCTATCACTTTAGGTCTTTCTTTGGGATTTGTGTAGAAATTCTGATACAAGAGCTCACCACATGCAAATGATCGCCTAACAGCATTTGTTGATGTATTTACGAGATGGCTGCCTGATGTCTGCTCAAGGACTTGAGTGTCAGAGACATGAGAGCCCATGGTGCTCAGCTATCAAACTCCCTATCTTACAGACGGTTGACCAAAATTCAGCTCCTTTAGTGACTTGCTCAGTTCACATAGCAAGCTGGTGGCTTAACTAAGAGGTCCGTGTCAGTTTCTGGTGCCAGGAGCTCACAACTTCAAAAGCTTGGAGGGGAAGGCACATCTCACTGGCACAAGGCCTTGGCCTTGACGGTTCTGTGTCCTGGGGAGCCCAGCAGCTGACACACACAGATACCCACTGTCTCTAGCTCACCGCGAACGTGGAGTTCATCTCCGTGGTTCTGACGCAAACACAGCTCAGCGCCCTCCTCCGAGGCCCAGTTTCATCCACTGCCTCCAGGAAGATGCCCCTATATTTCCTAGTACGCCCCAGTTCCTCTCTTCATTTCCCTCTTTACATTTTTATTGTCTATCCCACTCCACTTTGACCTTCTGCTGGATATAGGACACCAAGGAAAGGGAATTCGCTGTTTTGAACGCCCACCCCAGGCCAGGATTTGCAGGAGTATCTCATTTAAGCCTCTCAACAGCCCATGAAAAAGAGGACGTCATTATGCCTTTCTGGGAAGGCAGGGCGCTAAGTCTCAGAGAGGAGCACTAGCTTGCCCAAGACCACACAGCACACACTTCATTAACCTAGTCGGTAAAATTTTATTGCACACCTGCTGCGTACTGGGCACTGCTTTAGGTGGAACAAAGCTCTTTATCTCACGGAAAGCTAATGCACTGATGGGAGAGGCAGAAGCAAGTCGACAAGTTTACTTCAAGCTCCGAGAGAGGACTGCTTACTGTCCCATAATTTCCCTAGTTTTGCTCCCACTGCTAATTCCATCGGGAAATCTCTTTTCCTCACTCTAGGTGTTCAAAGTCCACACACCCTCATGTCTCTTCTCCTCCAGGAACCTTCCTCCAGTCTCTCCAACTGGATCATAAAAGCTAACATATACTGAGCACTTACATGGGTCAGAGAGTAGTCTAAGCTTATCGCATGGTTTAACTCTTTTTATCCTTACAACAACTTCTCAAGGTCAGCACTCTTAATATCCACATTTACCGACCAGGAGACTGGGGCTCAGAAAGCTGGCCCTGTCCCGTGTTGTCCCCTTACTAGCTGTGTCTAGTAAGGGGTAGAACTAGAATTGGAATGTGGGCAGGCTGTCTCCAAAGCCCACGCATTTAAGTATTATTCTGACTCTGGTGAAAACTCCTTTCGTTCTGAGCCGTGTTGAAGGATGCTGGATGAGGCAGCCTGGTGTCAGGGGGAGATCGTTGGAAGAGTAGACAGTGGTCCAAGCCTGAGCTCAAACTCAGGCAATTTTGGCGTCTCTTTGGACCTGGGGTGTTCAAGGCTTAGTGGGAGATTCAAATATTCCTCATACAGGATCATCTGTACATACATATCCTCTGGCATAGCCCCTGAGACTCAGAGTAGATGCTCAATGCATGCTTGCTGAAACTCAATTTGGATAAAGCAGATGCGGGTGTCATTTTCTCGCTGGCCTCACCCCGACTCTCCAACAAATTAGGTTCCCTTGGTAGTCTGTACTGAGACATGCTACCTTAGGAAAAGGTGGTACGTTTTCCTTGTTCGTTATCTGATTCCTCTGCATAGACTTTATGCTAGCTGGACCAGGTCTTAGTCACCATTGTGAACACTCTAACTCACACCAGACATGGGATAATTTCTTAATGGATGAAAAGATCCCAAGTGGAAAAGCCTTTTAAATTTGAACACTTGCCTTTCTGGTCACATGGCCACAGCTGGTTGGCCTAATCTCAGGCAGGTGTCCACCCTGGTACAATCGATTTCTGTAAGGAGTTTGGTATTGGGACTTCAAGGTGGAGTTGGTTGGCTGTGGGAAAGAAGTCACTTCAGTGGTATACGATAACCGTCCATTATGCTCATCGATTCTGAGAGCCTGGGACTCTCATAGGGCACAGTGAGAACTATATGTAACCACCATGTCTGGGGTCTTAGAAGATTCAAAGGTTGGGGGCTGGAATCATCTCAGGCTTCTTTCATTCCCACCTCTGACTGTTGTTCCTGGGGCTATCAGCTGGAGGCCTTGGTTTCTTTCCATGTTGTCTCACCATGTGGGCTAGTTTGGGCTCCCTCACAGCATGGTGACTAGGTTCCAAGAGTAAGCATGACTAAAGGGAAACCCTAGGTGGAAGCCATATTGCCTTTATGACTTAGCCTTAGATGTCATGCAATGTCAGTCATGATATGCATTCTCTTTACCAAAGCAGTCATAAAGTCCTGCCCAGCTTCATCAGAGGGACAGACAGACTTCCTCTTGATGGGGAGTAGCAACTTTCTGGAAGGACATGTAGGACTGAAAATACTTGGGTAGTTAATTTGAAAAACATGGTCTGCCACAGGTGCTAAAACAGTCATTTGGGGTGCAGCCATGATGGGTTATGTGCATGAAGAAAAGTCAAAAATGGCTTTAGAGGGAAAGGGGATGTTGAATAGAGCAGATAAACCAGGGATTGAAGAAAATACCATTTGGCCAGAGAGTCAGGGTGTTGCAGGTTGGGTTCTCCAAGGGAGATCCTTAGAGTTTGGGGTACAAGGTGTTTATGAAGGAACAGCATCTGTGAAAGGAAGTAACGTGAGGAGAAGCTGACCTGTGATAGGGGTCCAACCAAGCTTTAGCCAACACAATGGGTACTGTGTTTACTACTCAGTGTTGGCCTTGTCAGTCTGAGTGACTGGGCCTTTTTGTGCTGCCTAGCTTAGTCGTGGAATGCGGGCCACTGCAGCAAGGGCATGACCTTGGAGGAGGCTGACCTCTATAGCTATGGCAGACCCCCTGAAGAGTGGAGAGCTGGAAGCTGCCTGCTGATGGCACTCTCCTAGGTTATGTGGCAAGTTTTTTCTAGAAGGGGGGGGGGGGAATCTGTGCCCTGCATCTCTCTGTTTGCCACAAGGGGGAGGACTTTCCAGTTCTTGTGATCTGGTTTGTCTGTCCTACAAGTGGGTTTAATAAAAACACCCTTCCATATTTATGATACACCACTCTTCATTGAGTTGAATTAATTTACACATCCTGCAACCCAATATACCAGCCTAAGGCTCTGGGTCTCGGTATCTCTACCTATAAAGCAAGGGGGTTGGATGGGTCTTCCTGTTTTGAAATCTGGTGATTCTTATCCACATGTCCACTGCCTTTTACAGGGCCAGCTCTGTAGCAAGTGGAACACAGCTCACTTGTTGAGAGCCTCTTATCAGATACAGACCCAGACAGACACAGTCTGGCTTAGCTGTTCATGTGATTTATTCACCCCATTCGGAAAAAAGCACCAGGTGATATCTGAGCTACGGCAACAGCCAGCTGGCTCCCAACACATTCCAGGTATAAAAATAGTTCATAAGGAGCACCAAGTTCCAATAATTTTGACTTCAGTCCTTAGAAACCCCATAATGGCCAGGAAAGCGATGGCAAACCCAGGTTCTGCCATGAGCCTCCAGGGTCTCTCTTTGCAAGGTACAGCAACGCTACTTCAAGCAGGTTGCTGAGGGCACTGAGGGCGCTGAGGACATGGATTCTAGGCGATTCCAGCCATCAGACACTTGGCCCTAATGCTCTTCTTCCAAAAAGCAGAGTAGCATAAATTTGGATGACACACAATACTGGGGTTATACAAATCTGGATTTCATTTCTGTATCTGCCGTGTACTGACCATTAACTTTAGTCTCACTTTGTAGGTTTCCCTACCCTAAAAGTGTTTCCAAAATCTATCTCACAGGCTTATTTTGAACACCGAAAAGATAATATAAAGCATTTATCAACACCAGGCGTATCCTTAATGAATATGGTTGGTGTCAAAGAACAACATAAACTTTCACTTATCAAGCCTCTGCTCTGTTCCAGGCGCTGTGATAACTTAACAAAACTATCAACGTGTATCTCTGACCTCAAGGAATTTTGGTATAGTGGGAAAAAAAATTACTGTTCTAATATAAACCTTCATACCGCAACTAAATGACCTTGGACAAGTAATTTCACTTTGTGGGTCTCCACTTCCTCTAAAGATAATTCCACTTAACTTACAGACTTACGGGGCGCCTGGGTGGCTCAGTCGGTTAAGCGTCCGACTTCGGCTCAGGTCATGATCTCGTGGTCTGTGAGTTCGACCCCCGCGTCGGGCTCTGTGCTGACTGCTCAGAACCTGGAGCCTGTTTTAGATTCTGTGTTTCCCTCCCTCTCTGACCCTCCCCCATTCATGCTCTGTCTCTCTCTGTCTCAAAAATAAATAAACGTTAAAAAAAAAAAAACAACTTATAGACTTGCGTTGAGGACTGGAGAGGCTGATGTATGATAAAGTGTAGATAATGCCCGTAGATGATGACGTATGGTAAGGTGCCCAGCACGTAATAAGAGATACATTATGACCGCCGATCTGGACTACTGACCTTCACCATTCTGTGGGCTGCTGCTCACCAAAGGTGATGCCCAAACACTCTGAAGGCTCAGGGAATTTGCCAGCCTCTTTGGCCATCTGACCTGCTTCAGACTTTACGGGACATATTAAGGCAGAAGTTTAAAATAACAGTGGCCCAGGAGCCAGGAAACTCCAGGCTCAAGACTGTGCTTTGCCACCGTGAGTTCCACCGTTCTGGTGTCCCCCATTTACCGGGAGGACAAGGAGATCTGGAGTTAGGCAGCTGGCGCTTATGGTACTGGCTGTGCTCTTTCCGTGTGAAATCTGACAGATGAGCCTCAGTTGGAAGCCTCAGCTTCTTCATTTGGGTCAAGGATCTAGGCTCTCCCTCCTTGCTAGGGCGTTATTCTATTCAATGAGGTAGTGTATGTAACAGATTTAATTCCATGTCTAGCTCAGGGATTCATAAATGTTTCCTGTTACTATTAAATATTTTTATAACTCAACACTTAGGCAGCACGTATTCAAGACAGAGCTATGAGATGCAGAAATTAGCGCTCATAGAGTGAATTTACGCCGATGTTTTATGTTTGCAATCTCACTGCCTGACACGTGGGAAACACTCCATATCTATTTGTACTATGCTCTTCCAGACAAATGTCACTTTCAATCCAGGTATCATTTGTGAAGAGCATTTCTGTTTTCACATTTTTTTAATCTTTTCTTTTTTTTTTTTTTTTAATGCCAAGGAGCTTGAATCTTTTCCCTGCGGATGAAAATTATTTTTCCTGACCTGGAAACTTCAGGCAAGGCGTCCCCCCGGGGAAAGTCATGAGGGAAGCGAGACGCGCACTTATTTGCAGAGATTGTTGATGGTTGAGTCAGGCCTGGGGTCCCCGGGCTCGTTGCTCACTTGGCATCATTCCTCCAGGCTGCGCGTGACTTTGTGATCACCTTTGGTGATTCTCGTCGAAGGAACGAGCGAGTCCCTGGTGCGGACACACACACACACATACACGCACATGTGCAAGTTGCTCATGACTCATGTCCTCTCCTAATGACGGCTGGTTTCCATGGAAAGCTGGATGGCTCCAGTACGTCTATCTCTCAGTTCCCAAACTGACTATATAGACGCAGTGACTCACTGCTCAAAATGCAGCAAGTGGGGAAGCCACTGTCAGCTTGGCTACTACGTAGGATCTTGGAAGCTATGAGCCTGAAGACAAATCACATTGCTGGACTTTTGAGAGAACTATGAAACCCTCTAAATTTAGATTGGGCTCTCTTCTGGGATCAGTCAGCTCGGCAAGAGATAGGATTTCAGTTCAGGTTTTTATAACGAAATGACAAGAGCCCATCGGCCTATGCATTCGTGTGCTCCTGGCCAACAGAGATCACCTGACAGAGGCCTCCAGTTCAGTTGTAGAATTATTTCCTAGCCCAGGCTCCTCCCAGTTGTCAACCTGCTTGAAATCATCCCCAGACATGCTTGGAAAGGTGCTAATAACTCCCAAGTGTCTCTCAGGGCCTCTCTGGGCATTGTATACATTCTCTTAGTTAACCTCTTCCTCCTTTGCCTGAGACATTCATGGGGGACCTCGTGGTAGCAGAGCCAGAAACTGAACCCCAGTGCATCTGACTCCAGAATCTATACTCTTCCTACTACACCAGGGTGAGATGCTCCACTAACCTTGGTTTCTCATAACCAAACCCAGTTCTTTATACACCGTGAGCACCCAAATACACCTCATTGAAATGAAAGGACATGGGGTGAGGCAATTGACATTGGGCAATACTCAGGGTTTTTTTTACTCGTACAATGAGATTGGTTAGACAATCTCTTGGCTTTACTCTTACTTGAATGGTTTAGAACCCTCGTT
This sequence comes from Herpailurus yagouaroundi, assembly GCF_014898765.1. Taxonomy (NCBI): domain Eukaryota; kingdom Metazoa; phylum Chordata; class Mammalia; order Carnivora; family Felidae; genus Herpailurus; species Herpailurus yagouaroundi. Next base: position 45,151,600 of record NW_024412388.1, read on the forward strand.
TTCAACACAGGCTACCCATCCAAATCCCTTGGGGAACTTTTCGAAAACACCAATATCCAGGCTTCTGTCTAGAGCTCTTGATTTAATTGGCCTGGAGAAGAGCCCTGACAGAATTATTTTCTAAAAGCTTTCCGGTGATTCTAATGGGCAGGCAGGAGTGAGGCCAACTACAGACCCCTGACCCTTCTACTGTTACACCTTACTGATACACATCATGGCTTGCACATGCCAGAAACTTGAGGGGTGACCCTTCGCTCTGCCCTACCACTCTCACACCTGATATACCAAGTCCCTGTACCTCCAACATTTGCTCCAATCTGCTCTGTGCTTTCTGCCCTGGCCTCCCCTGAGGAGAAGTCACTGTCACCTTTCTACACAAGGGGAGAAGCCACGGAGGTAGGCCTGCTGGTTATCCAACCACCCATATCCCTCTCTCCTTGTTCTTATCTGAAACTTGATTTTGTGTAAGCATTCATCTGTCTCCCACACAGCTCAGGGACATTGCTACCCTCTCCAGTTTGGAGGTTGGTCCTAATAGAGCTCGTCTGGGCATGAAACACCGCCCGACATTAGAGCAGATTTTTCTTCTTCCCTGTTGGATGTGAGCAATGAAGCGTATAGACCAGATTGTCCCTGGCAGTCATTCTGTGCCTAAGAAGGGAAACAGCCTTAGGATGATATATATATATATATATATATATCTCAATGCCTGGATATATATGTCATCCTAAGACTGTTTCCCTTCATAGTATAAATTACTAGGTTATATTACATAGTATATGTTACTATGTTATATATCATATAGAGAGTATCTGGAACCCATTAGACCTAACAGTGAGTATGTGATTATGAATGAGTGACCTCATTATCTGACTGGAATCCTGGAATCAAGGCATCAGTGTACCCTAGAACAAAGACTGGCCAACTTTTTCTATAAACGGACAGTTGGAATATATTTGAGGCTTTCTGAACCACATGGTCTCGGTGGCAGAAACTCAGTTCTGTGGTTGTAGCACAAAGGCCGCTGTAGATAATAGGCAAATAAATGAACAGAACCGTGTTCCAATAAAACTTTATTTATAAACACAGGCAGTGGGCCTAACCTGGCAGCATTTGGCTGATCTATGATGTAGGGGGGGAAAAAAAAGGAAAAGTTGGACAGGTAAGGAATGACAAATAGTTGGCCTCTCTGCAGAACCTCGGTCTCTCGTGACAGATGTCACCGGTCAATTATGACCCTCTTTCATGCTGAACCTGCATTTGCTCTCACGCTCAACCAAGCACTGTCAGTCAGTCAGTCAGAGTCTGTATGCTGAGCACAACCTCTTTGCAATTCCTGCCCAGACAAGGCTCTATGGTTCCTCATAGAAGCCCTCTGGTTGGGAGCTCACAGACCGGGGGTTTAGACCTGGGTTTTCCACTTGTGCTGCGTGTGATGGTATTCCAGACTTTTTCTCTCTCTGGGTCTCGGATATACCTAACGTTGGGAGTTTTGCTGACAGGAGCTTGGGAGATTAAGTAGGAAAAGATTTCCTTAAAAGAGAAAAAAAAGAAAAAAAGAAAGCTGCCTGCTTTTGCTCTGTGTTTGCTATGTGGTCAATTAAGCAAGGAAAAATAATTTAAGCCAGTTGTGTTAACAGAGCACTAGAACCTGGGCTCCTATATTTTTTTTTTTCCTTTTCACCTTGCTGAGTTATTGAGGGCCGAGCGTGGCTGTAGTGGCCACGACGTCCCATTCCAGATGCCACCTCTCCTCCAATTGTGCCACTTGTCAAGCTTTCCAAATATGCCCCCTTCACCTTCCATTTCTGTGTTATTTTCATTCTGAGGCTCCTGACATGTTTAATTCCTCGGCTAAGCCCTCTCCCCGTCCAAATGTCGCCACCCTTGTCATACAATTTATTTTCCACACACATTGAAAATCAAGCTCCAACATTTTTCTCTACGGCGAACTCTTGAGAAATAGCCTTTGGAGCAGCCATCCATCATGGTGGCAATACTACGGAGAGTAAATTCTTTTTTATTTGTTTAGCACTTCCCATTCTAGATCAGATTTCGTCAAGGGCAGCCTGTGTCAGCAGAAAAATGCCCTTTCGTGGGGTATGGATCTATCCTATCAATCAAGCAAAAGGGAAAAGGAAACCATCTGAAGCACCTACTATGTGCCAGCCACAGTGCTGAGTGGCTTTATATATCCAGTTAATCCTCAAAGTCATTTTGGGAGGGAGGGGGGTGGTTAGTCCCCTTTATGCTGATGAGGCAAGGGACTCAGAGAAGTTACGTAAGAGAGCAGTTTGGAGTGTCTCCCCCGAATCCTGGTTGTGGGTCAGGTTTCCAGAGAATACAGAAGCGATGGCACAAGTGTGCACGTCTGTGGATGTATGTGTACGTGCGTTCTCCTCTGTCATCCATCTTTCTATGTATAGCTGAGAGACTAACTTTAAGGAACCGGCTCATTCATTACAGAAGCTGGCAAGTCAAATCTGCAGGGCAGACTGGCAGCTGGGAAATTCAGGGAAGGCTTCATCTGCAGTCTTGAGTCTCAAATCCTTAGGGCAGGGCAACAGATTGGAAACTGAGGCAGGGTTTGTGTGTCACAGTCTTGAGGCAGAGTTCTCCCTTCTCTGGGAAATTCAAGTTTTGCCCTCGAGGCCTTTAACTAACTCCTTGGATGAGGCCCACTCCCATTATGGAGGATAACCCGCTTTACTCAAAATCAACTGGCTCTAATTGTTAATCATTCCTACACAACATCTTCAGAGCAACATCTAGATTAGTATTGCACCCAACACTTGTGCAGCCTAGCCTAGCCCATTGCCACATAAAATTAACCACCCTAGTCCATTACTGTGTCTATTTCTCCTACTTCCTCAGGCTTGGACAAGGGCTAAAAGAAATCTTTTTTTAAGCTTTCTTACATTCTGTTGGCAATTTAGAGTGTGCACAGGGCCACTGTGGATCTGGAAATTGGGAGGCTCTCATTGAGTGAATGTGGCAGGTAGGTCCTCTACAGTGGACTTTTGGGTGAAATTTGCGGTTAGAACCTTGCTTTGCTGGCTCTTTTGTGCTCTTAAGATCTGGATGTCCCAGGATGGCTTTTATGTCCCTCCACTGTGGAGTCTCTGCCTACTTCCGCACACTCAGTGCTCCAGCCACAGTGACCTGGCCTTTTACGTAACCAGTGCTCTGTTTACCTGTGCTTTCTCACACACCATCTGCTCTGACAAGAGCATACTCTTTCTTCCTCTACCTTCTGCCTGTTATCCTACGAGTAACTCTGAGACGATCCCTTAGAATCCAGCTTAATTACCACGTTCTTGGGAACCTTCCCAAGCCTGCAGTGGGGCTCTGATCCGCAAGGGGATGTAGCTGACCACAGTGCTTATCACACTGCCTGCCTGGTTGGCTATGAGCGTCATGTGGGCACAGTAGATGCCTCATTTCCCTGGACCTCCAGTGCTCAGAGGAACGTCTGACACATGGTGGACACTTAGTAAATATTTGTTCAATATCAAGTGAAAGAGGAGAATGCAATCTTTGATATTCTTGGTCGCCTTAGCGTTGGTGAGAGTTTTTTTTTTTTCTTTCCCCTGAAATTACTGTCTGAATGTGAGTTCCTCCAAACACCCATCATTCTATCATAAATGTTCCTGATGAGGAACAGTGAAAGCAGCCAAGAGGTGACCATCTCTTCTCAGTGGAATTCATGTCAGCCATACAATTTGCTCTCTTCTTAGAAGGAGCTGGTGAGCTGGCCTGGACCCAGGTCACGAAGGAGGGGCGTAGTGATCAGATGGAAACAGAGAGTCATTGCCCCGTGGACTTGTGCTGAGACCGCTCCAGAGAGAGTGACAGGATGACAGGTCCACAGGTCCAAAGTTCCTTTGAGGTGGTTTCAGTCCCATTTACTGTCCCCAGGAGCCTTCTCCCGAGTTTGATGCGGACACATTCGAAGCACGCATGGAGACAGTGATGGATATGTGTTTAGTCTGACTTTGTCCAGCATCACTGAGGAGTGCAGCCGCCTCGAAACTACAAGAAAGATGGGGTGTTAATCACAATGGCAGGCCAGTCCTTCTTCCTTCAGTCTATCCGCCAGGGCTCCAGGGCTCGTTACCATGTTATTTCATTTTACTCTTCTCAAAAAAATGACACAGATGGCTTCTGCATTCAAAAACCTTAAGGAGTTCCATTCAAGTCCATTTAGTCCATTTCCAGGGTATTTATTTTTAATTTATTTACAAATTATTTAAGGCGTGGAGCTCTGCACTGGGGATGCGATCATGAGCAAAGAGATACAGGCCCTGCCCTCAGGGAACTTACAGTCCAGTAAGGGAGATACCTATGCTGTGCCCAATCTGTGCTCCGAGAATGCCCAAAAGGACACTGCCCTGCATGAACCCTAACAATGAGCGCAGTATGGACTCCACGCTTGGCGCTCTTACATCTATCACCCGATTTCGTCTTCACAACAATCCTTTGACGATCCTTTGATTGTTCTGATCTCACAGTATAAGGAAACAGCGTCAGAGTCCCTGGGAGACTTTGTAGAACAACTTCAAGCCAGGAAACGGTGCACTAGATTCAAACTAAGGCCGACTGGCTGTGAAGCCAAGCCAGTCGCCCGTCAATAGCGCTTTAAGTGTTGTCCCAGAGGTGCACGCAAGACAGTGAGGGGGGGCATTTGGACCGGGCTTCCAAGACTACGTAGGAATTCATCGTGAGGAAAATGTGGGGAGGTGCCGCACCTGGAGGGTAGGATGCTGCTGGGGTCGTGAGGTGGAGGGACGGGGGGAGGGGCAGGCAATGAGGCTGCTAAGCAGGAGTTAGAGCAGCAGTGGAGTCCTGACTGTGTCCTTAGGGGGAAGGAAGCCATTGGTTTTAAGCGATAGGGCCATATAACCAGAGGCGAGTAAGCAGGGACCGTGGAGGCAGTACACAGCATCAGCCAGTAGGGGATGACAGAGAGTACATGGCCGGAAGATCATGTAAAGATCATGTAAATCACGATGCTTTGTTGTGGGCCCATTGGAACAGTCTGACGTGTTCCGTTGAGAAGTTGCTGATCAGTGGTTACTTGCTGGCTGGTTAGGTAGAGATTTTCCCCATTTCTAATTACAGGCTCTTTAGCCAATATCAGAGTTTTTTCAGCCACATGAAGAAACAAAACAAATCCCTATATTTATGTAATAATGATGATGATGTCGGGGACACTGGGATACATGACCCAGACCTTGCCTCTACACTTAAGGAATTATTCCTCCAGCTGCTGGGAGGGCTGCCAGCAGACAGCCCTCAATTCTTACTCCCCTTTGAGGATTGCATCAGCTGAAAAGGGCTACCTCTCCTGAGATTCCCCGGTCTTCCTCAGGCATTTCACACATCCAGTGACCGAACTCTGGGGGTGGGGCATAAGTGCCTGACTTCCTTCCCCCCACCTGGGGGTAAATGAAAGGCCTTCCCCCACTTTAGAGCTTTCTGTAATGGTGACTGAGACCTCTCTTGAGGCTGCACTGTGGCCCACGTCTTCCTCTGACCACTGCCACCCTCCCTTTTCTTTCGGGTGGCAGAGAACCCTGAGAGCATTCCCTGACAGTCTGTGCATGCACATCCCAAACTCCACCTGCTACTTGGGGGACCTGTCTAGTGTCAAGTCATCATTGCAGCTAATGTTTATTTGTGCTCGACAGCATGTGAAGGAGTTTGTGTACATATCTAGTTTCATTCTTACCATGACCATGGGTCATATAGGTAGCCCATAATATTACAATAGTATTGCATTGCATTGCACCCAGAATTTTCCCATCTACGATCGTAGGTAAGCTTCAATCCTTCTTAGGAGAGGGCAAGATGAGGATTCCTAACCCCTTTAGGCTTATTAGAGACTGAGGCCCACAGAAAAAGAATTTTCTCAAGATGACAAGTCTAGGAATGTTAAAGGTGTCTACTTTTCTGGTCCATTCTGTTGCATACGGATAGTCCCATTTCTGACCAGCTTTTTAATATATTAATATTCCAGGCAGGCAGGGCCCAGGATGTCTATCCCCTGGTTTGAAAGCTGGACGTTTATCAGCCTGTCTTATAACGTCTACTGAAAATGGGTGGCCTAAGACAAAATGGAAAAGAATGATTCTTCTGCATGATCAGTGCCAAGGAGGCCCTTAGCAGGTAACCCGTGGATGTCCAACTGCTTTCTACAGAGCTGCCGCCTCAGGGGCTCCCCGCAGAAAAACACAGGGAAAGACAAAGAAGGCAAGAAAAGAGGATGGGGAATAGGGCCCTGACAAGCAAAGAAAGGAGAGCAAGAGAGAAGGAGGGAGGTGAGAGAGCGAGTGAGCGAGCCAGAGGCTGGCCGCTGCTCTAGGAAATAAACAACCACGACTTTGCTGCCCATGAGGCAGCCCTGTTATTTGGGGCTTTGAACTCCTCAGGACAGTATGCTTTATCATCTGGAATAATAAACGCAGACCTGGTGGCCCCGAGGAGCAGGGAGGCGGCGGGCTGGGCAACAACGGGCAGCCTGCTGTCTGTGTCGGCACAAAGGAGCCCGGGAAGGCGTCCTCCGGGAGGCACGGGGGCCAAGAGGGCTCTCAGCTGGTGCTGAGTGAGCTTTTCAAAGTAAACAAGGGCTCCAGGGCCAGTGGGACCCTCCTGTTGGTGGTAACTCTGACACGATAAGGGCCCTGGAAGGAGCTCGGTATTTTTAGCTCTCCAGTTGCTTTGAAAGCAAGAGGGAAAGACACAGAGCCACAGCGTGCAATTTATTATTTTTTAGGACATAATCGCTAACAGCTCCAAAAACATTCTGGATGTGCTCCACAGCTCATCGACAAGCACATCCCCGCAGAAGGAGGGAAGGATAAACACCACATGTGTTGGCGTGATGGCTGGTGTGGTGCTAGGCGCCGGGGAAGCAGCTCAGTGCGCGCCCCTCCCCGCTGGGGCCTGGAAGGTCATTCACCTGTCGGCTCCTTGAGCCTAGAATGTAAAGCATTCTGGTTTGAGGCGAGCTAAGTTCAAGTCCTAATTTCCCAGGCCGCTAAGAGGCCAGGGAGGTCCCGTGGGTTGGGAGTCGGTGCAAACACCTGACCTGACAACTCACCGCGCTGTGGCCTTGGGCGAGTCTCACGGTTACCTCGAGCCTCGGTGAATTCAAAACTCTCTTTAGAACTTGAACATTAAAGAAGCCTTCAAAGACAAAGTGAGGAGGGGTCCTGAGAGGCCAGTGTTCAGCGTCAAAGAAATATTTGTTGAACGACTGGACAGAGGTAACTCAGTAGGGGGGTGAGGGCTCACCTGAAGCCTCGAGGTAGAGGAAACAGTGCAGTCTCCTGGGACTGACTGCTCAGCTCCCCCAGGGGGGAAGGACACTTTAATTTGGTGGTGGCAAACAAAGGCAGATAGGCCTAGGGCCCAGAGCAGGTGGCTGAGCGGAGAGGGTGGATAGCTGGGGGCTCGGAAAATGCAGGCCACAACGGCAGGGGTGTGTATGAGCCAGCGCTCCCCCTGCGGGACAAGAAATGCAGACCCGGGAGACAGAAGCCCTAGGTTGTCCCCTACTTGCTGTGGGGACCCTGGGCAAAGTGAGGTCCTCCCAGAAGCAAGGTCCACTCTGACCTTGACTGCCGGAGCCTCCCCTTACTTCCTGCCCTCGCGTGGCCATGCCCCGCCATGTCCTGGGGCAGTCTCCATTCTCTCTCCCCAGGATGCTCCTTCCAGCCTCCTAACCGGTTTTGCTGCCCCTAGGCTTGCTCTGCTCGGGTCCACCCTTCACACTGCCTCCCCTCAAGTCCTCTCCTAACATGACCATCAGGCGGGGCCACACTCTGGTATAGAGCTGTCCGTGGCTGCTCTGTCTCCAGGCTGACATCCAAGGATTCCAGGCCTCCCCGAGGTCTGGTCCCTTTCCCTGTGCACCCACGTCCGGCTTCAGCACCCAGGTCTGCTCTTGTACACGCATCTCAGTTTCCAGCCACGTGAGTCCCGGGAGGCGCCGCACTTTCTCAGAGGCGTGTACCTCGCACATGCTCTTTGTTGTGCACGTGCTGTTCCAAAACTCGTCTCAAGCCTCCATCTGGGGAACAGAGCTCGGGACGGCCTCACAGAGGAAATCCCTTCCTCTTGTGCAGAACCCTACGACAGCCTTGTGTTGCCAGGGACAGTATTTAAAGACCCAGGTGAAGAAAGAACCATTGGAGGAGCAGGTATGGTCACTGCCGCAGCCATGGCCTTCAGTTATTAATACTTGGTAGTTCTCGGGAGAGGATTACGTCCTGAGTGCATCTATAAAATAGAGGTAAAGATTCCTTCCTTCTTTGTCCACTTTTACAAGGCTACTGGGAGGATCCAGAGAAAGCAAAAACATTGGTAAAGATAAATGCTATGTACCTTTGAGGGTTTGTCATTAGTTCGATCTCATTCTCCATCTCCGTCCCTGCCTCCCTTCCTTCCTGAGCGTTTGGCATGGCCCAAGGCCTAAAGAAGTACGAAAGAATCGGACAGATAAGATCCCCCTGCCCCCATGAAGCATATTTTCCATTAAAGAAACAGAGCAAATACATAGATAGGATGGTTTTTATTTTCTGAGTGACAGATAAACAAGAAGCAGGTGCAGCAGGGTAGAGTGGGAAGAGAAGAGAAGGTCTTCAGAAACCGGAGCGCGCTGCCTCCTATCAGGACAGGGTAGCTTTGAGCTGTGTGATTTAGAGCCTCAGGGCCACTTGGCACTATTCAATCTCCCTCCCTGCCAAGGAGATGATGCCCATCTCTATGGATACTTGTGAGGACTCAACAGGCCTGGCTCATGGCTTCCTAGGAACTGATTTTCTGGACAAAGAAGCTATTAAGGCCCCCTGTCCCTCAATGATAAAGGGGACTTCTGTGGTATCCTAAGGGGAAGGGACAAGCACGGAGGCCTTGTGTGGCAAAAGAGCAGAGTCTTCTCTCCCAGCGAAGGAGCCATATAGACCAAGGAAACACGTTTTCTTTGAAGCCCTCTGCACAGATCCCCAGACGTTTCCCAGTCCTTGCATCATGGCTTGCTCTGGTCAACTGTGTTCTCATCAGAAATCGTCCATGTAACTGGACCTGGGGCTAGTCACGTCCCCTTTCTGGGCCTTTTTTTTTTTTTTTTTTCCATCTGTAAAAAGAAGGCTTTGAACTAGAAAATCATTTTCTCGTGTCTTCCAGGGCAAGCGTCCCCTGATTTTTGTTTTGGGAAGAATTTTACAACACAAAGGCTTTGTACAACTACTGAGCTCCAATTAGTTTTACTGGTATCTATTAACTGAAGGTCCTAAGGCAAAGCAGTGTGGCCTTGCATGTCTATTTCCTTTCAGAGAAGACAGGGCACTCGTTACCCTCAAGGTTATGAAAACAAGGTGCGCCCACTGTAAGGGCTTGGCCGAGGTCAACTGCAGGCAGACAGACGTGGTTCAGGCACACCCACAGGTGGGAAGAGACTGTGTTCTATTTTGCAGCAAGCAGGGAGACTAATCAGATACAAGTGTGTCTATGCACATTTACCCCAGAATCTGGATGCAAGTTCAAAGCTTTAAACGACTCTTTGCTACCCCATCATTCCACTCCATGCCTTTCAGGGTTGAAAGTTTTATGTTTTTGCTCATTTTTCTTTTACCGCGTATCCACTAACTGCTTTTATGCACCCAAAACCGCATATAAGTTCTCAGTAATCTTCATAACTACCTTAAGAAACAGGTAACCTTCTTCTAATTCTACATATTGAAGAAACTGATGTTCGGAAAGGTGAGGTACCCAGCTTAAGGTTGTAGAGCTGGGGAATGGTTGAGCTGTGACCCTAGCTCAGCTGGGTCTCATGCCAAGGTCCAGAAGCCTTTACTAGTGGCCTCCTCATACAGAATCAGATTCTCAAGAGTGAAGGAGTAGACTTATAGGAATTTATTCTCATTCGTTTATTCAGATCGCTAGGACATAGTTTCCAAATTTTAAGTTTTCATATTTAGGATATAGGTGGGTCTAGAACTTCATGCTGGGGAGTGAAACACTCTTAGGCCTTGGAGAAGAGTTTAGTGCTTGAATCCCTAAAGTTATCCTTCCTGTCTCCCAGAGTACCCCCACATCCAAATCCGTGAGGACACAGAAAATGAGACATTGTACTGATGCCTGGGCAAGCACTGAAATGCTGCACTGCAAAGCACTGGTAAGGCTGTGTTGGAGAAGGCAGCCCAGACCTAAGCATGTGCTGAACTCACACCCTCGACCTGATCTGGTTTTATGGCCTCAGGTCTGCCGAGTGATATGTCTGGGTTGGTGAAGCCAACCACAAGATCGTTTACCCGAACCACCATCTGAACGAGGATTGCTTGGCTGACCTTCTCATCTTATTCCAAGTTACACAGCACAACAGTTGGTTGATGCCTACCGGGCAGACGCTTACCGCAGGCAGATAGGAGGCAGGCGACAACCCGTATGCATGAGCCCAGAGCCAGAGAGGGAGCAGAGCACTGTTCCTCATGCTTCAGGAAGAATAGGGTGCATTTACAACTAGGTGGTGCCCTTCCACTCACAGTTCAGGGTTCAGGACCGTCAGGGTGTACCCAACCATGTGGACAATCCCCCAAAGGTAGAAACTGTGAGTACGAGGAAGAAAGTAGCTGCTCCCTCTCTCATGGGCCAGGACTTAAGGGTCTCTTTCATCAATACTACATGAACTGAGCACCAGCTCTGTACCGGATCCTCGACTAAACAAGGAGCCCCCCCCCCCCCCATCTCCTGCAGGAGGCATCATCCACTCCATCAGTATCTGAGGCCTGGATTTCACCAAGGTACAGGCTGATGAACAAAACAGACACGGCCCTGTCCTCACAAAGACAGCCTTGCAGCTGGGGAGACTGCCAGCACCCCTACCAAGTAAGCACAGATACAAAGACAATAGTGCTCAATTGTGATGGGGCTTATGAAGTAACCACCATGGGGCAAGACAGAGGATTTGGTGGAAGCAGCAGCTCTACGTGGGAGGATTGGGGAGAGAATCCCTGAAGAGGTGACCTGTAGACCAGCAATACATACGTTACAAAACCCAAGTGATAATACGGTGTTGAAAATATGTTGGGAGCAGAGGGGAGGAAATGATGAACTCTCTGCCTGGGAAACTCAAGAGAATTGAAGTGTCTTGCCCAAGGTCATGAGGTGGGTCACAGGCAAGCCCCGACTAGAATCTGGGGCCAGAAATGTTTCTTTTACTCAAAGCCTTTATCTGACTCCTTTTATTCTTCTGTCTTGGATCTCTTCCTGTGGATTAGATCGCCTGGTGGGCGAGAGTGGTCTTCAAAGAAGTCCGTCTTGAGGTCTTGAAAGCAGAATCAAAGGTCATCGAAAAGAAAATATGTGCCATGCTCAAAGTGCCTTTAAAAGAGACAATGAAAAATTTGCATTACGCCACGAGTTCAAGCTTCCTGCTCTTCAATGGGGTTATCTCCTTCACAGGCTTGCTGGAGACGGAGAACAGATGGGAAACGCTATCGAGTGGAAAACACTAGACACATGCTGGGAATGATCAGATCCTTGACACACACGGAGCGAAGACTTTGTCTCTTCTACCTCTAGAAAAATCGCTACAACCATCCCTTCTTTGCTGTGAGAATTAGAAACAAAAGTGGCTTAGTTCCGAAATGGCGAGCACTCCTACAGAATGCTGCCTTCTCGTCCTCCCTTTCATCTTTTCCAGGGACAGCCAGCTGCCAGAAATGTGTCACTTCAAGCAGGCCTCCACATCTTACTTGGCTGAAACTTAAATTATTACCACACCAGTCTGTGCACACTTTTTTCGCCTTCTCTTTTCCAAGAACGGTCGTAACCAAGCTTGACGAACTACTGATTTCTACCAAAGCGCTTTCAACGCCTTTGAAACATCAGAGACAAAAGGGAGGAGAAGGACTGAGAGCAATGAGGAAACTCAGAAGTTGTTCTTGATCCCAGACCCATGGCTCCCTCCAGGCAGTCCTCTAGGTTTGCTAGCAAAAAAGGAGGGTTTACTCAACACCTGCCACCTGAGCAGCGGAATCATACTGCTCTTTTTTGCTTTGTCTCCTCAATGGCAAGACTCCATTCTGGGTAATGGGGCTATAGTGATGAGCCCTGGGGCCCAACAAGCTTTCAAGGCATACGAGATATAAACAAGGAATTAAGGAATAATAGCATATGGCAAAAAGCGGTGTGCAATGAAATGCAGGAGCACATCCTAAGTAGGGAGAGAAGACTTCCTGTCAGAGAGGAAGAAAGAACAGACCTTAACTTTGGATCTTGGAGGGGGTGATGTTTCAGCTGGTCCGTTAAAGACAGTAGGTTGGGGCACCCGGGTGGTTCAGGGGTTGAGCTTCCAATTCTTGATTTTGGCTCAGGTCATGATCCCAGGGTCATGGGAATGAGCCCCCACATCGGGCTCCACACTGGGCATGGAATCTGCTTAAGCTTCTTTCTCTCCCTCTGCCTTTCTCCCCCACTCACATGCTGTCTCTAAAAATAAAGATTAAAAAGCCTTTAAAAATGGTAGGGTTCTCACAGGTAGAATAGCAGGTGCAGGGGGAGATGGAGAAACGTCACATCACCAAAAAAGTGACTGCTGGCCCATTCCTTGTGGAGGGAAAGTAGGAAGGAAATATAAGGAAGAGTATTCTGGGGAGAAAAAGAGCCCAGTTTGCCTGCTGCATACAATGCGTGACAAGGGAATCCTGTAGTTATCGATACCCAAGATGACACTTGGACTTGATGAGAGCCTTAATGCAAATGGAGGTCCCTGTTGCTCCATTTACTATGTCATCTTGAACACATCTCCTCACTTCTGAGGCTATACTATTCCTGGTTATTAGGATAGTAATAGTCATTTGGAGTGGTGGCGATTTTTGCACTAATTTATATGAAGGTGCTTGCACCAAAACAGCTTCCTAGTTCATTGGAGAGCCTTGCTGGACTCACTCAGTAAAGAGCTAGAAGCAATCGAGGATCAGAGCCTGAAGGAGGCTGATCTTAGTGCCTTGGTATTAAAATTTGAGCAGAACACCTTACCGTTTTTACTGCATGTTCTTGGGCATTTATCCTAATTTCTCTGAACCTCTGAACCTATTTCCTTGTCTGCATTTGGGGACTGTTGATCCAAAAGGGACCCTCTCTTCTACCCCCATTCCCACCTTGACCCACGGAGAAGAGAATGTGCATTCTATTCCCCTCTCAGTGCTGAGTGGAACCCCTATGGACTCTTCCACACACATACCCTTCTCTCTCTGCAAAGGAGTGTCTAAGGAGTGTAGGTCCTACTCCTTTGACCTACCAGTGTAGGCTAAACTCTTACCCCTGGCTAGTGGGTGGGGTCACTGCCTTGGACAAAAATCTCCATCTTCTGTTCTGTGTTCCCAATACTCTACCTGTAAGTGGGCTTATCTCGAGAGTGTGTGCTTTCATATGGAAACCTAAACCATGCTAACAGGGGTAACCCATGGCTTTGAGTTAAAGGGTGTGGTAGACAACAGAAAAGGGGCCACAAGGTTTGGAACCTTCTCCCTTTGAGAGATGGAGTCAGTTTCTCTACCTCTGTAGTTGGACTGGCTTCCAAGTGGAGAATTGATTACTAAGGCCTGGGTCTTGGCCTCAAGAGGTATTACCTGCTCCCCTTCACTCTCTTAAATCCCTGTGCCCTCCATGCATAGCCCAGGCTAACTTTCTGAATGAAGGGAGACCAATGGAGGGAAGTCCCAGTCATCTGAGCCAGCTTAGCTGAGGCCATCATAGACTAGCCATCCTCAAGAGACCCATTGGTTGATGTGTGTATATCAATAAGCTCAACCAAGATCAGCCAAGCCCAGATCAGAACTGGCCAGCTGACCTACAGATTTGTGAGTCATAACAAGTGGTCGTCTTAAACCCTTGAAGTGTTGGGGTGACTCATTATGTAGCAAGAGCTGCTTGATACATATGGTGATCACACAAACTCATTTCCCATTTGGCTGGTAATCTTTGTGTGATGAGCCATTCATGCTCCAGATGGAAAGGGGCTGTTGAAGTCATACCCTGAACCACTACAAGAATAACAGCTTTCTCCTAAGGTTGTCATCAGTTGTAAGAGGGCCACAAGGAATGGCCACAAAAGTTACAAACAGCACTATTCTAGAAGTTCCGTGAGCATCCTGTAAATGTAACGTATACTCAGCCTACTGATGACCCCTGTGCGTATACAGTGCAGTGACCATTAGAATAATCCAGGTGATGTACGTAAGGTCTCTGGCATATAGTTGATGCCAAATAAGCATCTATTTTTATAATAACTTCTTGGTATTGAAGTGTTTTACTGGGTTGGACTTTATGATTCTTAATACTTAATTATCAAATAAGCCTCCATTTTCCCATCAGAAAAGTGTCTGGGGAGTGATGATAATGGAGGCAGTAAACTAGATTATCTTTAAGGTTCTTTCCAGCATGGCTACTCTGTGATTCATGGGCTAACACAAATCTTCTCGTAAGAAGCCGCCAAAACACATGCCCTGAGAGGGCTCCTTTGGTGAAATTGGGGGCACGGCCCCAGCAGCATAGCGTGGCAGGCCATCCGTCAGGCGGCTGTGTCAGCAGCCTGAGAGGCAGCCCATAAAGCTGCCAAAGCCTCCCTTTGCTCTGCCCCAAAGAGGCAGAGGCCAGGCCTCTGTGCCAGGAAGGCTGCACTTGGCAGGAAAGAGGCTGTGTTCTGAGTAGGATGCGTGTGAGGAGCCTAAAGAGTTAAGGCACCATCGAAGCCACAAATAAATCCTTTGGTTCGTGATCAAAAGCAAGCAGCATAGGAACTGAAAAACTGATGAGATGGCCGTTCCCCTGTCTGCTGCCTGCTCTGCCTCCCCCTGCCCCCAGCTCCGGTTTATACCCTGGACTGAAAGCTCCTAGGGATGGTTCTAGAGGCCGAGTCTCAGTCCTGGGTTTTCCACACACCAGCCATGTCACCTTGTACTGATGTCTGAGTCTCACACCAGAAACTGATTGGAACAGCCTAGGCTAATGGTCATCAGAATCGCGTAAGTTCCAACTGACTTCCCACTACAGCCAGGGTTGAGAACCATGGGTTTAAACATGTTAGGTGTTGGGTCCTTTATCTGTCACCTGGGGATGGGTAAGACCTACTCAGCAGTGTCCTTGTATAATACAGATGGACACTAGACGTGAAAGGGCAGTGATTACCATCCGGCACAGTTCCTTGTCTGGAAGGATCCTATGCCTAGGGCCTTGAGCCAAGTACATGCCAAGTCTCCAGAAACCCACTGTGTCCATTCTTTAGTCAGCCACATTCGGTATCAGATCTGTCTTGGCTCGCAGGGTGTGGGCAGAACTGAGGAATGATGTGGCATGCATTCATGGTGTCCTGGTCCTAGGATATAGCACATCTCACAGTTGCCCAGCCAACTGATTACATTTCCTGTTTGAGGGGGAACCAAGTGGCACTTAAACGTAATGAATGTCGTACGACCGACGAATGAATAAGGAAACCACTTTGCCCTATTTACCCAGCCAGCGTTAGGAAGGGGAAGGGGGGACAGGGAAGGAGAGTAGGCGGGTGGGGCACACAGCTGCATCCTATTTCCTTTCACTCACCGATTTATTCAGACACCTCAGCCTGCATTCACTCAAATGCTCCCACGGGATTGACTCTTTGCCGTATGCTAGAGAGAGAGAGGCCATTCAGATCCCATTCTTGCCCAGGGGCGGCGAATCTACAGTTGGTAGTGTTGTTAGAGGTCCAGTGAGCAGGACTCATGTTAGCGGTAGGGTGTTCAGACAAGGGTGACGTGGGTGCAGATGGGAAAGCCTGGGGAAAGTCCTTCGGTAGAACTCAATCTAGAGCACTAACAAGGCCCTCCTTTGTGTCCTTGTAGCGTTTTAGCTGGGCACACACTTTAACCATTCTATTTCCCATCTCTTCCTTTCCCATCCATTTTCCCCAAAAACACAGTTCTAATGAATGGTGTCAACCCCACTCAGAGACACTGTTAGTGGCCCCCCATTAGCTACCTCCTGAATACAAGCCAGACTCCTCTGAGGGGTACTTGTAGCCCTCCTGGGCCTGGGCCATCCCCTGCTGTAGCCATGGCTCCCTCTCCATTCCTTCTGGCACTTAGACTCACCCCACATGGAACCGTTTCTGATGCTCCGGTTCTCCCACACCTGAATGCCCTTGCAAAAGCCTGGAATGTTTTTCTTTCTCCACACCCTCAATCTCCTCGTTTTCTTGCTACACTGAACCGCTTGCTGTCCACCCAATAGTCTCTTTTATGTCTGTGCATAAATTATTTCTTCTGTTGGAAAACATTTCTGTCTTTTGTCTGAAAAAGGGCCTTTTAATCTTTCAAAAACTCATTCCACTGTGGTCTCCTGGTGAGCCCTCCGGTCCCACCATTTGCACTTTGGGTATCCATCTCACCACAACACTGGTGTGTAACAAAACAGAAAGGAGCAATGGGTCTTTGCCACCACGGAAGAATCCGGTATTAGACATTGTTTTTCACTCCCTCATTTAGGTCCCTGTTAAGAGAAAGGAGGTATGTCGGCCAGTGTCTGGTAGTGCGGCTGGATTTATCTTCATATGGGTTTTGCCTTTCCCTGGATTTGGTGCCTAGCTCTTTCCTGGAGTCAGATTGTATTTCCTGGCTAAGTCTGCAAAACGGAAAATCTATTACAAATATTTGCTTGACTTTGCTATGTTTTGTGCAATTTATGGGTTAAAAGTCTTACAGACCAAGGGATCAAATATGCATGAAATCGACCTGCAGAAGTCGGGGATAAGAGCCAAGGGCGACCCACGGTCAAGTCCTTGGACTCTGCAAATTTAGGTCAGAAAATTGGCTTTGAGTTTAATTATTCAGTCCCACTCCCAGGACAGTTTTCGGATTCTTTTCCCCCCACTTATTTTTATAACCAACAATGTCAACATTTGGAGAACTCTATTGTTCTTCTTTTAACTTTGAAATCTCCAAGTACCACAGACTGGAGTAGGCACTGTTTTCGTTTCTGCACAGAAGACTAGGAGTTCCACTCTGTAGGCTGGTCTCCTTAGCTGTAAAATCAGGAAATTACTGGGTCTCCAAGATGTCATGTAGCTTGAATATTGCCATTCATTCCTTAGCTGTGTGGGAGCCTGCAGCACTAGTCCGTGGATGATTCATTTCTCCCCCGACCAAACACCTACCACGAGCCTTGTGTTGTCTTCTCTATCTTCTACCAGTTAAAATCGCCCAGACTTGTTGACCCCACACAGTAAACTCTAGGCTCTTGGACATTCAAGATCTTCTGTAACCTGCCCCCCAGCTGACATTTTCTAAGTGTTAGCTTTCTTCAGTTCAAGGCCCAAACTACTATTTGCTATTCCACTCAAATGCCATGTACATCCAACATTTACATTGGGTGCACTCTGGTGTCCTTTCGGATGTCAGCTTTTGGCAAAATCCTATACGTGTTGTCCCCAGACACGGGACCATAGGGGTCCTTGTTGGAGATACCATAGGATTTCTGCATCAAGTTACTGGTTCTGCTCATCCTGCCCCTGCATTTGAATTCTGTTCATGTTCTTACAATTAGACTCAGGTCTTGTCCCCGTACCGTGTATTGGTAACTTTTTGGGAAATCCTATGAAATCCAAGCCTGGAACTCTTTGCTTGCTCCTTCCCTCAATCTTAAAAATGTAGCCTGAACTACTCCCTGTCCCCATCCCTTTAACTCATCTCCCTCTAACTAATTGAGAGAATTTAGCTAAAGGTCTACTTGGGCTCCCTTTTCCTACTGCTGGACCCCTCAGAGGTGTTTCCTTCCTACTGGACTTTCTCTTCGTTCCACTTCCTGCATCCACCCTTTGCCATCTGCCCTTCCCTTCCAGTTCTGGAAATGGCCGATCCAAGAAAGAACACATCTGACTGCTGTCACTACACCCACACCCACTGAGGCCTGTGACCATCTCACCTGATGAAATAATGAAGGAAATTCAGAGCTCTAAAGATTTTACAGAGCTGTACCCTCCAAGAGCAGTCTTGTATTAAGGGCCAGAGACTTGAAATGTCAAGTTCCTAGTATTTCTTGAGCCATCTTCTTTTTTAAAATTTTATAAACATTTTATATTCTTAATAAACCTTTATACTATGTACATTCTTTAAAAATAAGTTTTGTGGTCCTACATATATGACTCCAGATACTGGTGCCACATGCTTATTACCATGGGTACCATACTAGACCTCTCTGAGCACCAGTGTCCTCATTTATAAGACAGCCATGGTCTTACCCCCATCACTGGGACATCGTGGGCAATAAATGGGGCCAGTTATATACCAAAGTCTAGCACAAGGCCCCCTACACCCGGGCTCCTTTCTTTCAATAACAGAGCCTTTCCCTGGAACGAAGACACAAATTCCATTTTGAGAGAAGGCTTCTAAGTTTGAGGACTGCCTGTTGGTTAGTAGGAGCCAGACCCAAGTGCGTCCTTGCACGTCTATCAGAGGAACTCACATCATTGAAACTCCCGGTCCTTTCCTATGGCTCTTATAAGCCACAGATCCACCTTTAACATGCTCTCGCTCAAACTTTTAACCACAGAGGTCTTGGGAGACCTCTGCCTGAACTTTTGTGGGTCGAAAAGGGAGGCGGAGCTCAGGGAGGGGTTGTCTAGGATACTCTTGAAGTAGAATAGTCCATGGTAAGAAGATTCCCAAGTGATTTTATATACATTATCCCTTCTAATTTCTAATCGACTATGTAGGTAGTGTGTGTGTGTGGTTCCTGTGATGGCAGCTGCTGCTATTATTATATGATTATTACTGTTACTGCTACTACTATTTAATACTCAAGAGAGTTGAGAAGTGTCCCAACAAAGCAGTTAAGGTGATGACTATTGAAACCAGACTGCCTGCTTCCGAGTGGAACTCAGTTTCACATTATTGAATTGGAATGAGGATATTAACAGTACCCACTACATGGTATGGTTCTGGAAAGTAAATGCACTGATATACATGAAGAGCTCAGAGAAGAATTTGGACAGAGGAAGCACTGTATAGAAGTTGTAGCCGCTGCAATTGCGCTCATAGTATTATTGTGTGCAGTCATGACTTAGCTTAGTATCAATTCCTTAGCCTGAGACCAGAGAATACACTAACCCTGCAAATGCCCAGGGCTGGTTACTATTTATAATTTATGATGATATGCGTATCATCATAGCATAGTGTGAAATTTCCTACATTAGATTCCGAGTTCCTCAGGCACAGAACCATGCCAACGAGATAGCAGAAGTATGAAAAAAGCGTGAGAGGGACCATGGGTCCAAATCTGGGAATACTTACATGGAAGAGGCATGATGGCACGTCAGTGCTGTATATAAAGGGCTACAGGAAGTGCATTTGCATGTAAGAGCAAATTTAACAGGGAGCTGTAACTTAAGGAACGTTAAAACATCCAGAAATATTATAGACTGGAAGGCCAAGTTGGTCTAATTCTTAGGGGAGCCACTAGTCCTTAAAGGACTCCTGCAGAGGTGGCTTTGGGCTCTGATCAGATGTCCCTGAGGGCCCTAGAGGTGCAAGAGACTGGAGGTAGGGGGACAAGTTTGGAGGCCTCCGTAGTCACCTGCGGGGAGACGATGGTGTCAGCTGATGGTAGAATACTCCTCACAAGGCATAGGTACAGGCTGGAGAGAGAAAGTAACCATGGCCATTTGGACCATTTCACAGAACTTCCTTGTGCCTTCAGGGCTTCTTTGAGCCCAGTCTCGAATAAACCACTGCCATTGGATGATAGAGTACTGCTGTTTGTGCCTAACTTTATGGCCTGGTCCTAGTCCTAGTCAAGGTGAAACACATCCAGTTCATTATGAGCAGCTTGGGTTGCACGGTAACTCGGTTAAGTGTTCAGCCTCCACTAAGGCCCTGTAGCAGGCCAGAGAAGTGGCTATGGGGATAGAAAGAAGGAAAACAATAGGAGAACAATGTAAAGGGAGGTAGGAATGGTACCCCAAGGTAGTAATAAGCCAATATGCTCCTGCCCTGAGACAGAGGATATCAAAAGTCATGGGGGCTGCTGAAGGCAGAGCATATAATATTGGGAATATACTTCAGAGCATAAAATATTGGGAAGGACGTGGTGGTTGAGACATAATTTGTGCTTTTCTTTTTCTTTCTTTTTTTTTTTTTTTTCCTGCTTAAAATATGCAGGGTAGAGCCACCTGGGTGGCTCAGTCAGTTAAGCAACTGATTTCAGCTCAGATCAGGATCTCACATTTTCTGAGTTCAAGTCCTGTGCTAGGCTCTATGTTGACAGTTCAGAGCCTGGAGCCTGCTTCGGATTCTGGGTCTCCTCCACTCTCTGCCCCTCCCCTGATCTCTCTCTCTCTCAAAAATAAACATTTAATAAATAAAATATGCTGGGCATGGAATGGGTAGTAGAGATGGAATGTTAGGAGTTCAGAAAAGGCAACAGTAACTATGCATTGAATATGGTAGAGAGGTGGGGAGTAGAGGCAGCATTTTAAGTCAATGGCACTTGGCCTGAGCCTCAAAGACTTGGTAGGGCTTTGCAGGGAATCGAAGACCATTCCAGACAGGGAAAAGGCATCAAGCTTCAAGTCCCTACAATAATACAACTTGGCTCCTCACTTTGATTCACGGGGGAGGAATTCACCCAAGGCCATCAGCCAAGTGGAGGAGCTCAGAGGTCAAGGACTGTACATTTTTTTGGAGCATTTCTCATTTGTTTGAGCTTAAATGAAGCTGAACCCTGCAGGGAAATGAGCACATGTTACACATCCCCAAAGCCAGGAGGCTTCGTGGCCAGGAAACTATGCTGGTCAGATAGTAACACAAATGAGTAATACTCCCTTTCTAGGTCTCATGTGGTTTGAGACCCTGGGAATCTGGGCCAGGCAGGAGACAAATAGGCCCGGCTCCAAGGAAGGGTGGTAAAGAGCATTGTTTTGGGAATTACAAGAGGAGTTTTCAGTCCATTGGCCCTGAACAAGCCAGGTTCCTTCTCTGGACTTTATTTTCCTCATTCACATCTTGATCTGATACTCTAGAGGGTCATGAATTGCCAACAGGTGTACATGCCTTCCACCAGGGCTGCATCCTAATGACAGATGCTAAAATCCAACCACACAGGGCCCAGACTTAGGGACAAGTCATTTCACACATATTCCTACTCATCCTTTAAGATTCAGTTCAATGCCTCTTCACTAGGAACCTCCGACTCCCACGGAGAGAGCTGTCCGTGCTGTCCTGTGTTCCCACGGCACTTAGGAATACATCATCATCACAATCGGGACTGTGAAAGGCCATGTCCAAAGAGCCATCTCTCCTCTCTTTCCCCTGTGGGCATTTCAAATTTATTCAAGTCTTTCAACTAGGCTTTTTGGATCAGAATTCTTAGCCTCTAACACTCTGTGTGCCTGGCAAAAGGTGAATAAATAAGACATTGAATTCTCAGAGATAGGAAATTTCTCCTAATGAAGGCCGAGAGACTTATCTGTTACTTGGTCTGTGCGAGTGGGCAACCTCTTCATCTGCATCAACCAAGGTGTATTTATCATGAGGCTCGGATATTCCAGAACCTAACTAAATTGACTTTTCTCCCCCAGCCCTTACGTTATAGGTGCAATATTAGAAAGAGCACAGGGCACAGAGTTAGACAGTCGTTGGTCAAACCCAAAGTCTACCACTTACTTGCTATGCTTTCTTAGAAAGCCCACCTCCCTTCTGAGCCTTCACTTCTCCATCAACAAAATCCACTAGTATTAAATCCAAAGGGTTATTGTAAAGATTAACTAAAGCAGTATGCAAAAAACTAGCACAGTTGAAGGTTTTAAAAAGATCCAAGTTGAAAACCTACTGTATGCCAGTCTGACACCAAAACATACTTGGGCTTCCCTGTAAGTTTGTTGCAAAGTCAGAGAAAGTAGAGTTTTCCTTCAGGCAGAGCCTGGAGGTCAATTTCCTTCCTTCCTAATCAGGCTGGAGCAGAAGAGGGTTGCCGATGGGTCGGCAAGGCTAGGCCTGCTTTGTGCCTGGCAAACACCCAGCCGGGCTTAGCTGGGTCCATCCTGATGCCAAAGAGGCTCAACCACGGAGCAAAGCTTCACCCCTTGGAAACCAGAGGAGAGCTGCCTCCAGCAATGCTGGTCAAACATGACTTGGCCGAGATAAGCAATGTGCGTGACCTACACCTCCTGACTAGGTCCTCTCCTCCCGGTACTGATGGTGGCTCTTTGCAGAGCATGGCTCTCCATGCAATGGGGATTCAGGTGACAGTCCCTGAACTCCCAAATCGGCACCAGGCTGTGTGATTGGTGTCTGCTCACAGGCTCTTCACCAGCCCAAGCAACAGCACCATTTAACACGTGGGAAAACTGGAGTCAGCAAATCTGATACTAGAACTCTTTCGAGCTTTAAAAGCTAAATTTCTCTCTGTGATACCACAGAATGGAAGGAAATCTGTAGGTCCTCTTCAGAGGAAGCGATCAATAATTACAATAATGAAGTTCACAGTAATAGGACATTCATCAGATTGGTAGCAGATGTTATTGTGATATAGTTCTTAACGGGGAGTGATGTTGAGCCCCAGGGCCATTTGGGAACTTGAGAGCCCCACATCAAGAGACCAGCAGATTTGGTGTCTGGTGAGGGGCCACTTCCTGGTTCAAAGATCTTATCTGCATGTCTTCATGTGGCAGGAGAGGCAAGGGAACTCTCTGGGGTCTCTTTCATAAGGGAACAAATCCCATTCATGAGGGGTCTGCCATCAGGACCCAAGCATTTCCCAAAGGCCTCAACTCCAAATACTATCACACTGGAGGTCAGGATTCCACATACACCTTTCAGGGCTGAAACATTCAGTCTATAGCATTCCTAGTGCCTAATAGATTCCCTGATGCTTATGGAGATGGAGGTGCCAGCCTGCGAGGAGATGGTCTGCAAGTTGCTGTGGCCGCAGATGAGCTGGTGTGGACTAAGAAATGGTTTCAGACTTCAGAGGGCTGGAAAGCGTCCAGAAGCAGCAGAGCATTCTGAAGGTCAAGGGAGTCCTAGGAGTCAGAGAGAAGTTCTCTGGAAAGGAATTCTGGACTAAAATCAGGCTTTTCCAAGGTCCCAGATGCCAAGTGGATGGCAGGGCCTAGACTCTAAGCACTCTCTATACCCTTCAGCCAGGACCCTTGCCACGGTTATAGGACATTTGAGAGTGTCAATGTCAAATGCCTAAGGAAGACCGCTGATGTAGGAATGTGAGGGATGAATAGGTAACATGGGCTTTTTGTGAAAGGAGAATGCCCTAAAGCCTTTAAAAATGCACGCATCTCCAGAACATACCAATAGAAGGGTTTTGGATGCAGGTGGTAGGGAGTCTTGCATGGGAACACCACACATAAGTCACTATCTGCGGCTTCGTGCTCATGGTTGTGCAAAACTGTGATCTTATTTAGTGGCCCTAATGCACTTGCTAACTGGTTTTCTACACTTTTTTTTTTTAATTTTCTTATTGGAATATTAATCAAGTTTGTTGACAATTAGCACTTGATTTGACAATCCCTCTTAGTTTTCGGTTTATATTGCAATTGTCTCAGCCAAAGGGTCTCCCTTGTGTTTCTTACACCATGGCCCCTCACTTTCTGTACTTAAAATTCTCATGATTCTTTAGTAATAGACCTTGGAGGGACCTAGAAATTATTTGGTGAAACCCAAACATTTTATGGATGTGGTAATTGGGGTTCAGAGGAAAAGGAAATGACTCTGCTATTATAATAATCACAATCATAATAAGCAGGGATTACGATCATGATTAATATCTCTGCATATGTGTATAAAGATTAAGTTTATAAATCATTTTTACTCAACTGATCGTGCTTGAATACCATAGCAACATCATCAGGCAAACAGGACAGAGAGTATCCTCATGTGAATTGCTCAAAAATCACACTTAAGAGAACATATCCAAGTCTATACCAACAGCCAGGTCTCGTGGTAAGTTATTGTGTATCCTTGACATTATAGGTCTCTCCACATCGCTCCTTATGGAGTCAAGACAATCTCCTAGATTTGTTTATTGCTTTGAAGGACATAAGGAGGCCAAGTTCAATGAGTCAGATTTGGATTCAAGTTCTGTTTCTACTCCAGAAGTATGGCCTTAGACAAGTTATTCAACTTGTCTGGACCACAGTACCTTCATTTGAGATATAGATTTCAGTATAATTATAAATATTTATAAAATGATAGTTATTAAATAGAGTCCTCTGACTCTTTGACCTCAGCTGGCCACGAGTGAGGTTACTATATGGTTATCTGCTGCTCTTGGAGACATCAGGGATCATTCTTGCTTAGGTCTCATTCCTATGCCAAATAGAGGCCCATACTCCTCCCTGAATGGGTGACCTCCCAGTCATGGGCAATGAAAAGTAAAGTGTAAGTTAAGAAGGGTTACAGCAACTGGAGGCATCCATCATGATTAAAGGATAAACAAATCTTTGAAGCAAAGTAGAATGTTTCTTTACAACAATAAAAACAACCTTCTACAGTCACTTACAATGGTTGTTTTGAAGCTGTTTTCCCACTCTAAGGTCAGACAAAGGGCAAGACTTCATTCTTGCATCTGCAGAATTTACTTCTTTTGTAGCTTGGTAAGAGCCAACCATGCCCTGTGGCCACCAAGGAAGCGGATACTATACCAGGCTGCTTTACCGATGTGCAGCTTCCAGGGGTCTATCTCCCCTAGTCCCTTGCCTCTGTATTGGCTGTGGATTCCTTCAATCTCATTGAAAATGGCACTCACCGTCTTAGGCTCCCAAGGTCCCACAGCCTGTTCCTCTGTCTTAGTCTTAGTTATACCAGCATCTCTTTTGTTAATTAAAGCTGAAATCTGTTTCTTATCTTTACCATCTCAAGATAACTGCCAACCATATTCTTTTGGGTTTACCTTTGAGGCTTCTTCTAAATTCAGCCTGGTTTTTTTAAAATTTGAGACAGAGCACAAGTGCAGGAGGAGCAGAGAGATAGAGAGAGAGAGAGAGAGGGAGAGGGAGGGAGGGAGAGAATCCCAAACAAGCCCCACTTGGTTAGTATACAGAGCCCCACACCAGGCTTGAACCCACAAAACCATGAGATCACGACCCGAGCTGAAATCTAGAATCAGACATGTAACCAACTGAGCCACCCAGGCGATCCCCCAATCCCTGTTTTTAGTTTCTAATCCCATGTACTCATTATGACCACTCTCCTTACCTACTTCAGGTGTTAAAAGAGCTTTCCCAACCTTCCTTCAAGAGGTCACTATCCAATATTATTGGATAGTAATGGTGAGACATATCAGAGGTCCTACATGAAGATCTTCAAATGCTATGCTAAGAAGTTTAGAATTCATTTGGTAAGTAATGGGGAGCCAAGTGATGGTATCAGATTTGCATTTGAGAAAAATTCTAGAAGTATAGATGATGAGTTAAAAGGTGTCAGAGTGAAGGACAGAGGCCAGGCTAAAGAGGTGATTGCAATAATCTAGCTGCAAGGTGACCAGAAACTTCAACGGAGTAGTGGGAATATAGATGGGTCAGAGGTGATGGTTGGAGAAATAGCAATGTAACAGAACTAAAGGAATTGGTACTTAATAGAGTCTAGGGGATGAGGGAGACCAGACTCTAGGGTGATGACAAGATGGTCTTGGGATGGATGGAAACATTTACAACGGAAAAGGGAAAACACAGTGAGAGAGGATCTTTCCTCAAATACCTCAAAAGCTGTCATGGTAAAAAGAAATTAAAAAACAAAGCAAGCCTTGATTGATTCATGTTCTGAAGGTCTTCTGAAGGCAAACCAAAGGCTGAGGTTGGGAGAGACAGATTTGAGTTTTGCAAAAATAGGGCTTTCTATATGGTTGCCCCCAAATGGGCTCTGACTAGGAGTTCATTGGTTCATAGATGGGTCCAGTCCAGTCCCCAGTTGTATAATATACGGCACATCACTGATGAACAAAAAGATTCCCTCAAACATGGTAATTCTAGGATGGAGTCCCAGAAAAATCACACTTATGAAGACACACAGCTATGCTGGGACTGACGACAATGTTCGCCTGACAATTTGGTGGCCAGTGTTCTGGTCCCACCTCTGTACCTTCCAAACTTACAGGTGACATTAAGTTGCTTTCCCCTAGGCTCTATTTTCCATCTACGTAAAAGATGAGTTGGAGTAAATCCTAAGACAAAAATAGTGAGCACCCCTTAACACTAGCTTCTCTTACTACACCCACACGTCATGTCCTGGATTTCATGTGTATTATGTTCCTTAATCCTCACAATGGCTCTGTAGTAATTTTTTATTTTATAGCTGAGTCTCTGGAGATCACAGAGATGTTGTCTGTCATTTTTACACTTTGTGATTCTACTGTTCTAATGCCAGTGAGAGTTGGAGCTGAGTCTTGTTATTATAGCATCTGAGAGAAAAGTCCACAAACTGCTGCTGAGGTCCCTGCCTTTCTGTGGTTTGATTATCCTACCTTCCCTGGCTTCTGGAACAGACCACAAGATTCTGCTTGTTGCTCAAACTATCCAGTATTTCAACTCAAAGGACAATAACAATACACTAGTTATCAAGGAACGTAAGGCCAAGTGAAGGATCTGATTATATACACAATATGCATGCAAGTGGGCACAAATGATTTGTCTGTCTCTCCCTCGAGGTCAGGTACCATGTCTGGCTCATTTTCGTTTACTCAGTGCTTATCCCAGGGTCCAGCACCTCTTAGGCACTCTGCCAGTATTTGTTCAAGGCAAGTTTTAAAACACTTCGTAATGATTTTGGAAATGTTATAATATTCATTAAAGTATCGGTTCATTCCACATGTATGGGCACAGAACTAAGCTTTGAAAATGGGAAAGCAATAGATTTGTAAAAGAAAAAAATTTAAACTTCTGACATTTTTGAGATGCCCACGAGCATCCAACTGGAGCTCTCCCACAGTCACATGGATATACCAAACACAGCACAGAAGGGGCGGAGTGGTGTTGAACTTGGAAATTCCAAATTGATCATCTGGATAGGTGGCATTTAAGTCCATGGGACCAGATGAGAGCAGCCAAGGAGTCAAAGAGAAAATAGGAAGTAACCAAAGAAAGAATCCTGAAACACTTCAACATGGGTGAGAAAATGGGGGAGAAACCAGCAAAAGGGACTAAAAAAAAAAATGCGGCAAATGATACAGGAGAAAAACCAGAAGCCGGGAGAAGAAAACACTTGAAGAAGCAAGTGATGCATAAGGAGTTCCAGTGCTATTGAGAGTTAAATGAGAATTTAGCATAGTATTTGGCAAAGTCCAATTCACGCGGAATACTGAGGAGAGCAGTTCTGAGGTGTAGCGGTGCACATCTGCCTAGAATCATGTGCGATCATTCGCCTTTTTGATCTTCCATTCCATCCCTTTTCCTCATTCTGTTCTGCATTGCAGAGGAATGCAGTTTCTAACATGCCTTGCCAACTGCCAAGCTTCAGACCAGATTGAGTTTGTGAAAGATCTTGGCAGGAGACTGAAGGACAGAGGACAAGCCAGGTTATTTCTTCCACATATTCTCTGCTTTGAGTAGCATCTCCAGCAGGGACTGTATCTCCCCTGCGGTCCCACGTAGCAGTGGATAGTCATTTCTCTTTGTGATCCAAGCTTCCCAGTGGGCAGACCCATTGAGGTTCCAGCTTCCAGAGAGGTCTGGAAACAGTGTCTCCTACCTCTGTCTCTCCAGTCTACAGGCAGTCGAAGCTTCCTGAAACAGCTAATATCGGAGTTGCTTTGCCTCACCTTCCCCTTGCCACTCTTTCATCTCCTCCTTAGGCATAGCCTACTCCTCGGGACGAGTTTGATCATATTCATCCATTTTTGGTCAGAATCTTGGGCCTTACGTTCCACACATTCTGGGCCACTATCCAGACATCCCTGTGGTTTCCAAGCACATTTTTGAGAAGGACATGGGGACCCAAGCCCCAAGAACAATAGTTCTTTGGGTGTTTCTGGAATGGTTCATGGGGGTGGCTGATAGCCTCTTTCTACTTAGCTGGGGTAAAAGCATTCTGCCCAAGGCATACATCTTTCCTCGGATGTGGTGGGAGGGCTCATCTACAGGAAAGCTGTAGGCAAATAAACGTGCCACCAGTTCCCAAGGTCCCATCTGATCAAGGCTGAAATGGAGGCAACGCACAAAAATTAACTCAGCATGCTTGGCATAAATGAATGGGAAGCAATCACTGGGCCACAGAAACAGGAAGGAAGCCTCAATTTCACCCAATTTTTTTCAGGTTAACAACGAGTTTCTATGTTTCACAGTTCGAAGATTCTGAGATTCTTAGATTTTGAGTTTCTCAGTGTAGTAGTTCTTGTGTCTCCAGGCTTCACCAGTTTATGGACATACACTGTGACCTCTTAATAATAATTACAATTTGCTGGCAGTTTTGCCCCATCTGTGGGCCTGTTAGCCTATCCCAAATATCTTACCTCTGGGCTGGCTCTTCTCTTGCCCCCACACACTTGTAAGATGGGGTCCCTTCCGTGGCTCTGGTTCTCACCAGGCTCTGACAACACTGTTCTCTTCTCTTCTCCTTTCAGACCCAGGGGTGGAAAAAGCTTCCCGCAGTTAAGAGGTTCCTGTCTCTGTAGTGTCCCTTTGTTAAGTTCTTATTCAGTTAAACTCTGCTCAGTTTGTGGTCTCTTTCTTGCCAAGGCCGAGATGATATACTCAGGTACTTCTTGGAGTCCCGGCAGCAGGGCTTAGGGTGGAACTTGAGCAAATTCAGGAACCTTTCCATCATGCCATTTAACATCGTGTGCCTGCTCTGGGCCAGGTCCAGGGCTTCCACTCTTATTCTAACTGCCTTCACGGAGATGTGTAGCTTGGAAGCCACTGGAAGACCTCTCCCCACTGCTGAGTCCCACTGGCCATGCCATGGTGCTGTCTAGCTCCTGATGTCCACAAGGCTGCAGGCTCTCACTATGCCAATGTCTAGTCAGGGCTCTTGGAGTCTCCACCGTGCTGAGGCCTTTCTGGTTCTGCTCAGAGTTGAGAACAGACCTCTCTCTTACCATGAGGTCACTGAGCCCAGGTGTCCCCAGTGCCTTACAGAATACCCTCCTTCCCCAGCAAAGTACTGCCATGTAACTTCTCCCTGGAGACCCTCCATGGTCTCTGGCACAGGTTTGTGCAACTGGGCCAGGGGCTGTAATGGTATTCAGATGAAAACTATTCTATGGCTATATCAGTCTGGGCAACACCGGATTGAAAAAGAGGGAGGCCCCCCACCCCCAACTATGCAGAGCCTTTAGTAGACTGTGAATCTCCAAAAGGAGGACATAGATATCACATCTGTCCATGTTATTGGACCAGGGGATACTTCTATTAAGAAGTACTTGATGGACTGTACTTTTGGGAGTTGCCGGCCTACAGTGTTACTGCTTTTTAGTAACAGTGCATTACTTGGTATCTTTGTCAGTTCCTAATAATAATGAAGCTTTTTTAGGTTTTTAAATTTTCACCCTAGGTGGACAGAACGGACTCGCCAATGAGAGGCTACTTTGAGGAGAGGAAGTCTATTGTCATGGAAACTAACTCTGGCTTGGGCTCCGCCAGACTAGAGACTGAATCCTGATTCAGTCACTGAGTAGCATTTGACAAATCACTTAACCTTTCTGGGCCTCGGTCTCCACATCAGTAAAATAGAACCAATAGAGTCTAGTAAATGTGATAATATGATAATGGTTAAGTATCTACCATTGTGTCTGGAATATAGACAGTATCCAGCAAATGATTTTCCCTTGCCTGGAAACAAATGCTCTAGCATATGGGCCAGACATTGCCCACCTCTGATAGGAAGACTTATTGCCTATTTCTTTCCAAATTCTTTCTTCTTCTGAACTTCTCCAGTATCTAAAAGATAAATAGGATCTGGAGTGGCAGGGAAATAGATCTCAGTGAATTAGAGAAAGTTCCATCAAGAGAGAAACAAACTGTCATTGCAATCCCAACTCATTAACAATGGCAACGGCTGGAATAGCCTTGAATTCTTGGACCTGCATCTTGCTAATACCCTCTGAGGCAATATCCACAAGGATTTCTTAATTTCTCATTCCAAAATCTGGAAAGAACTATTTTCCCCTCTGGTTACTATTTCTCTTAACACTGTTCCATAATCCTTACTATGATAACTCACCAAAGCCTGCCACCCAAACACCTCAGATTTTGCCATCTTTGCTGGCGACTTTTGGTTTTTGCAATAGAATATGTTTGTGTACAATCACGTTATGGATATAGAATTAAATAATATTCTAGGTTGATGTCTGGTCTTCAAAATCATCACTAATCTTTACATGATGCTCAAAGATTATTATGAAGATTAAATTCAGGTAATCTTTGAAGGGAAAAAAAAGTCTGCTCTGGTTATATGATTATGACCCCATTGTTGTCAATTTGTTTTGTTTCTAATCTCTTCACCAGGATATTTTGAGATTTTTTTTTTTCCCCCTCTCTGTCCATGGCCCCTCACCTGAACTCAGGTCAACTGTTCTTATTCCAGACTAGAGGTAGCCTGGGATTGGGCTAAAAGCACAGCCTTCTAGAAAATTCTTCTCTTCCTGACTTTTGTTTTCAAAGGCTTGAGGTGGGAGTGTGGGTAGAGGAGGGATGAAAGGAGAGAGCAACCAGGGCATCTGGAGAGAGGCCGAGTGCCTTGGAAAACAGAACAAGAACATGGTTCCTGCTCTCCTTGTTAGGGGGATGGTGGGGAACATGATCTCTCACACACCCTGGGCTGAGGAAAAGTAGAGAGAGAAAACTACATGACCAAGAACATCAATAAAGCAGGAATCCAAGGTCTTCCTCCCTGACAGAATAACTAGGAAGGTAGCAAGGTCCTACTATGAGGGTTTAGGCATCGTGTGGGACTGTGGAGACACGGTTGGGAACTTTCTCAGTGATCCTTTTGCTCTACACAAGATGCAGAAGCAACAGAGAGGCAGAGCTCTGGGGTCATCCACAGCGGGTAATGGAACGCCAACCTCATCCTAGTCCTAGGAATCTTCAGCATTATGGACAATCCTGGAGCCCTACCATGACCCTGTATTCAAGAAAACCCCAATAGCAGAACTTCAACTTTCCAAGACTATTAAAGAAATGGGTTTTGGAATTGGAAATTAAGTTATAGAAAACTAGGATACATTTGTACCCTGTGTAAGCAAGCTATATTTCATATCCATCCTTGAGTTATTTTCGGAGGGGGAGGTATTTTTTACAGATAAATTTCCTGAATAATTTCTGGATCGAGATACATATTTTTCTATCTCGTTTCATGGTTCCAGATTATTTTCCAAAAGAATTAGCTTAATTTACTCTAATACCAAGAATGATCAAAGGTATTTTTACCCCATAGTTACTTGCTTTAGTTACTTGTACTTTAAAAGATTGTTGCTAATTGAATCATGAAAATGTTACTCAATTTAACAAGCACTTAAGTTACTAGAGGGTTTGATTATTCCATATATTATTTGTGACTTGTATTTCTTGTCATACGTTAAGTTTTTGTTAGTATACAACAGCTGTGAAAGCAAAAATTTAATAGCTAACCCTCCTTGTGCATAGTGCCTCTCCCAGAATATATACGTCTTAAGTCTTCCCAATCCAGACCCAACCCCCAACCTCTGATCACTGAAAAATAGGTCTTTCATCAAGTGAGTTCAGACCTGACCAACCACCTAAAAGGCCAATTTTTCCCTTTCAGCTGAGATGGGCAGGCTCTAATTGAGCATCATGATTATAAGGAAATGATTCGCTTTTGAAATACAGAGGAAATGTGATAGGGAGTAAGGCAACCCATCACATGATATCAAGACTTGCAGACACACGGGAGTTAAGACCTGCTACCATTGGCTGCACATTTTCTAAAGGAAAGGAAAGGAAATTACCCAGATGAGAAATGTGCCTTGGTTACAGACGCAATATAAGCCTATGTAAGCAAACCCACGTTTTATTTGTACAAGTGAGTTTAGAAAACTAACAGCCCCACCAAATGTTACTCAGGAGCACTTTCTTCATTCAATCCAGGGAAGTTTGAGAGGCCCCAGTCGTGAAATTGAGAACAGCACTGGATGGGGAATGCCCTATTTTTCTTCATCTACTTCTCTTGCCTGGAGAAATTCACTCATCCTTGATGTAGCTTAACGCAGGGGTTACCTTCTCCAGGTAGCTTTCCTTGATCAACAGATGGAATGATTGGCGATCCTGATCTGGGCCTTGGCAAACATGTTCTTCTGTCGTCTTTGACAGAATCTTCTGTGTCCTTCCCCTGTGTCATTAACTTTTCTCTCTCACCTGGACCCCTTCTGTCAATCATCAAGCAGGCCCCAGTCTCTTCCTATTTATAAAAGACTCTTGGAGTCCACATTCCCCTCCAGGTACTGCTATCTTTCTATCCATTGCCGAAATTCTTGAAAAGATTGCCTACATTCTGTCTTCACTTTATTTTTCCTTCTCTCTTCAACCCATTCCAGTCCGGTTCTGCCGTATAATTCCACCAAATGGTTGTCACCAGAGTTACCTTCATGTTGCTGAATCCAGGCAACCACTTTGAATTCTCATCGTACTAGACTTAAGGGCACCATTTATCACTGCTGACCACCAACCCTCTGTCTTGATTTACTCCTACTTTGGCTCAGGGACACCCCATGTCACTTGACTTTCTTACAACCTTTCCAACTGCCCTCTCGACTATTCTTGCTGGATACTCATCTTTGTCCTGATCCCTAAATGCTGGCACTCTTTCCATTTGTTCTTTATCTCTACTTCCAGGGTTTCACTCCATCTAAATGTTTCAGTCTTACCTCTACTCATCACTTTTGCATTTTAGCTCTGTTTATCCAAACTACAACATGGCCTCTTTCACAGGCACTTTGAAATCAATGGGCTCCAAGTGAATTCATCACACTCTTTCCCAACTGCTCCTCTTCCAGTGTCCCTCCCTTTAGAACGTTCCCCTTAAAGTTTGGGGTTATATCTTATTTCCGCTTTGTTTTCTCATGAATTTCCTAATTGACCGGATCTAAGATTTATTTTTCTAATAACCAAGAAGAAAGCTTCACACTTCATTATCAGTTAAAAGCATTTCCTGTTTAATCAAGAGTGCCTCCTCAATTCACCTTTCCAATGTGATTCATCAGTATGGTCTATGATCTCATCAATTCTTTGAAAATTTTGAATGTTTTTAAAGATTTTATAGGATATGGATCCTTTAAAACCAGTAACTTTGAAACCACAGTTTACAGTGTTTCTCCAGCACCAATGGAACTAGATTTAAAGCAAATAAAGCAGAGTTCTTTAAAAAAAAAAAAAAAAAAAAGATCTGATGCTTTGAAAGGCTTCCAACTATGTGAAAAGCAATCACAAAAAGCCTATTCTATCCCCTTTGTGGCTATAGCGTGGAGCTGCCATGGAAGAGGCGACTCAGCTGGGACATATCTTAATCATGTTTGTAGCCAAACTCTTACAAAAACACATCAGCTAAGAAGATCCTGAATACTAATGACAATCCCTTACGTTTGCATAAGCAAACACAAGTCTAAGGGATTGCTTCATGATTTGCAAAGCACTTTACCATCACTATCTTGCAGCCGCTCTGCCCGCTAGGCAGGACTTTTCATATTTCACAGATGAGGAAACTGAGGCCCAGAGAGAAGGAGGGTCATTCAGTTTGTAAAGCCCTGTGGTGTGTAAGTAAGCTGCATTGCAGGTGATTGTATTCAGGTCTCTACGTTTCAAGTCTAGAATTACACCACGCCATTCCACCCGCCAGTACCCCCCCTCCCAACTCTGCCCCTTGTTTTACTCAGACTATAGGAATCCCAGTGAGAAAGCTATGCTCCATCATCTCTTCCAGGGAGAAGGGCAGGTTGATTCTTAAAAGAGGGAAAACATGGGAAAGAGATCATTTAGCATACTATCATGGAGAAGCATACAATTAGGGTAGCCTGAAAATTAGGGTTCGAGTTAAAGAAGAGCAGGAGAGAAGACTGGAAAAGGTGGATGGAATCAGGGCAAGAGGGCTTCAGACCTTAGGCTAAGTTGTTTCACAGAGCCTGTTCCCACCACTTGGAGTGGATCACATCCCTGAGATCAAGAGTCACAAGCTCTACTGACTGAAAAACCAGGCACCCCAGGGTCAGCCTTCCTTTTGAATAACCAGATGAAGGACTGTTTTAAAAGGGGCTTCACCCAAAAGGGCTTCAGACTGAGGTTGGAGGAGGGGGGTTTTAAGAGACCAGCTGCCATGTCATGAAGACACTGGAGCTGCTCTAAAGAGAACTTCACAGAGCTAAGAACTGAGGCCTCAAACCAACAGCCATTTCTATTAGGCCATTTTGGCAACATCCAGCCCTAGTCAAGCCTTGAGTGACTTATTCCCTGTGCCCATGGCTCCACCGCAGCCTCCTGAGAAACCCCCAGCCAGCAGTACGCAGCTCAGCTGGTCATAGATTCCCAAACACAGGAACCATGTAAGGTAATGATTCTTGGTTTTAGCTAAGTTTCAGGGTATTTTATGTACACCTCTGTGCTGCTAGATTACAACTCTTTTAACAAGAAGTATTAGTTCTCAAATGTTCCCCAAAGGGGATCACTGAAGGATTCACAGAAGCAGCCCTTTAGAGGAGAAGGTCAGTTGTGAACATTTACCCGTCCCCCAGGACACATCCATGGACGACCACCATCATTCCAATCTAGGAAGGCTTTATCTTCTGGTTCCTCCCGCTGTGACCCTGCACACACCTGCCCATACCTGGGCTAGCCAGCTTGGGAGAGAAAGAGGAGCAAGAGACAGGCCATAGAAAGACACTAATCCCTTCCCATCTATGAAAGATGTTTTAACTTACAATGAAATTTGGCATTTTTGACTATTACATGGAGTTGGGCTCCTACCTTGCAGAGATGACAAGGAGCGGACAGAAGGTCAAAGGCAATTGCCCTGGTTTTCACCCAATGAACAGCAAAGACCTCCAAACAGATGGACTCTGAATAGACTCAAGGGAAAAGATTAAAATTCTGTGTCCTGTGGAGGGGTCCTTCAACACCGTCCCTCCATTAGTGTTCAGAATCCTCCACAGCTTAGGCTCCACCTGGGTTTTCATTAGCTCTTCTTTCGAGAGTCAAAGTTTGGCTCGTACTCATAGCATTTTGTATTTTTTTTAAATTGTTTTGAGAGAGCACGCACACGCAGGGGAGGGGCAGAGAGGGAGGGGGAGAGAGAATCCCAAAGCAGGTTCTGCCCTGTCAGCACAAAGCCCAATGCAGGCTTGAACTCAGAAGCCACGAGATCATGACCTGAGCTGCAACCAAGTCAGACGCTTCACCGATTGAGCCACCCGGGCGCCCCCATAGTATTCTATACGTATCATGTGTCCTAAGCAAAGTCTCTTGGATACCATGGGAGAATTAACCTCTTCTCAGCCCATGCTCTACCGGCTCTCCATATTTGGTTGCCCCTTTCTTCTGCCCTTTGTACACACCTCCCTTGTGGAGTTTTTTTTAAATGTACTTCCTCAAGGTAGGTTTACTGCTCTTGCTCTCGTACTAGACAGCAAGCTCACTGAAGTTGGGTCCTATGTGATAAATGCTGTAAGAGAGGTAAAAGTGTTGCTAACGTACAGGTGGATGGTCCCCATTTGTATTTGAGTTACTACAGATCAAGTATCCCTGAAAGACAGCCCATACCTTCCAGACACTATTGAGGGAGGATCAAAGATTAATAAAGTCCTCTGAGCCACCAGAGCCCAGAGCCTGTTCAAAGATGAAAACCTGGTATGCACTTGAGGTCAGAGGCTGGGGTCATGGGCAGGTCACCAGCAAGCATGCATAGAATCTACTGAGTAGACACTCTGAGGGGAGGCAAAGACAGGAAGTCCCAGAAGACACAGAATGGAGAGCCAATGCCTGAGAGGCAACAACAGGGTTGATAGGGACTCAAATTTATTCAGCAGGTCTCCATGAAGTGACAGGCAGACATTCTACAGTAGTTACCAAGGGCCAAAGCCATACCCCACCCATTGGTCCTTGGCTTAAAGGCATGGTACCCTGATTCTGGTCCAGATTTTCAGATAGGCGGGGTTTGAGACTGTGGTCTGGATCAAGAGGTGACACTCAAAGTACATTTGGAGAACTTTTTCAAAAAGATTAAGGCTATGTTGATATTACATTTGACATTGAGGAGGGCCAAGGACTGACTGCCACAGGCATTGCTTATCGGACTGTCCCCAAAAGCTTTGCCAAAGAGAAAAAAAAAAAAAAAAAAGAGAGAGAAGGTGGCTGATGCAAGCCAAATGAGCTCAATTTAGTGCACAGGCTAACTTGGTGATCCCACAGCCTATCTGGACCCTAACTTCTGTCACTTAATGGGCCCATGAACAAAAAAGGCTCATCAAGACCCTCATGGGTGACTCCATCTTATCTAAATAAGCTCCCTGTCACTGCATAGGGATGCTTCCACCTGATTGGGCCCCTAGGGATGGACACCAAAAAATACTAGTGCAGAGGTAAGGCAGCCTGTGCTCTGCTGACTTCCCTTTGGTCACCCCCACCGTGACACTGTAGGGCCTCGGCTTTGAAGGGGCTCCTCCGCTGCCCCTTTCCCCAGCCTCCCACCCACTCCCTTCCCAAAGTGGGGCGGGGTGGGGGGGGGGGGGGGGTGTCTTGCCTTGAAAGCTCCAAACCCTGGCTTGTTAGCAGCCATCTGCAACCCATCAACCCCGCTGATTAGGCATTTGAAAGGGTGGAGCATTTTAATGCCATGATTGACAATGGCTCCTATCACACACCTGCTGCTGTAAAATCCCCATAAAATGTCAGCAGGGAGTGTAAGTGATATATGGCAGGGGTGCTGCCCAGGGTAGGAATGTTAAGTGCTAGGAGCTGGGAGTGTCAGAACCTCAGCTACCGAAAACAAAATAAAACCAGCACCCAGTCGAATCCATTTCCAAAGACAGCGCCACCGAGGCCTAATTCACCAAGCCCAGCTCTGCCTTAGCACTGAGCCTTAGCACTGGCCTTAGCACTGGCCATCACTGTTGAAGCCCTACTGGGTGGGTACTGGGTGACTACCACCAGATTGTTCCTGCCCCATACAGGGGCCTGGCTCCTAGAGTCCAGGCAGCTTCCATGTGGGTCAGCAACTTGCCCGTTTGGGCTCGATTTGAGTTTCACCGACTCCGTGTGTTTTCTTGGTGCCCTGACTGGCAGGAGCCAATCAGTCAAGTGGCTCTGAGTGATAGTTTCCTGGGAGGCAGGTTGCCAAATCCAGGTGGCCCAATGCTAAAACCTCACCCTAGAGCCAAAGCTCATTTTGCTGCAGGCAAAATGAGGATGAAAAAGATTCCAGGTGGATCTGAGATCAAGGGCTGAGGAATTAGACACAGAGGTGGGTCCCTCAAGGTGGAAGGTAACCTGAGTACAGTTTGCAAAGGTGGTCTTCAGACGGGGGGGGGGGGGGGGGGGCCCGGGGGGGGGGCCG
>NW_024412388.1:45189237-45211507 GCF_014898765.1 Herpailurus yagouaroundi
GTTCAGGGGGAGGGAGCCGGGAGCAGCAGGCCTGGAATATTGCTCTAGAAGACAGTGGCAAGGGAAGCCCAGTTCACGTTTCCTATCTGGTATGCAAGGAAGGGGCTAATCCTGGGTGGTTACCAGTAAGAGCAGGTAGTGTGAATTGTACGCCGTGGGGTTATTAATGAATTAAGTTCTTTTACTTAATAAGTATCAAGTTCTTGGTTGACACCTGGGGTTACCAGAACCCACAGATCCTCTTCTTGCCCTCACTGAGCAAAGCG
This sequence comes from Herpailurus yagouaroundi, assembly GCF_014898765.1. Classification (NCBI taxonomy): domain Eukaryota; kingdom Metazoa; phylum Chordata; class Mammalia; order Carnivora; family Felidae; genus Herpailurus; species Herpailurus yagouaroundi. Next base: position 45,189,504 of record NW_024412388.1, read on the forward strand.
GGTATTATTAACGCACTTCTAGGCCAGCCTGATGAGTATCTGGTGGGATGGCGAGGTAAGGGAACTCCGGGGATCCTGGATCTGAGGGAAAATGCAGGGAATCCTGGAAACAGCGGGAATCTCTTATTTTAATTCAACAAGCATTTATGAGCACCTGCTATATACCAAGTACTGACAATAAAGGAAATGGAAAATTCTTTCTACTGTCAACAGCTTAAGGACTGAGTTTCCATTTCTTCTAGGTCCACAGAAGCAAGAGGTAGCAAGAGAGTATGTCCAGGTACAGGGCAGCAAAAGGGTACGGGTGATTATTACCGACTTAGGTTTTTCTTTTCATTATAAACTATTCCAAGTGAGCTAACAGTTGCCAAGGAATGTCCATCATGCTGATTGGACAGTCACCAAGCTGCAAAGCATTCTGTGTCTCTCTCAAGGATTATGCATAGGACTGCAGCCTGTTCCTCTCAGAGAGCCAAAGTCTCCTGAAGCTGCTAGGATTCCCAACATTGTTACAACTGTTACTTTATCTGTATGACAAATGTCCTCTCCCTGTGGAAGACTTGTCTTGCCACCTCAAGTACATTGGTTTTGTTCAGGTATGTTCATTTTTGATTCACTCATCTTATTAACCTCTTAGATTTGCTTTTCGTGGTTGGATACAGAAACACTTTCCCTCCCCTGCTGTCATTAGATATTTTGGTGTTCCTTTCTAATAGTTTCAGAGATTTGCTTTGCCTTTTGTGGCTAACTCTTCTCCCATCTTGGCTTTTTCATGAATCACAGGCAGCCAATTATCCCAGTGTCATTTGGCAATTAGTCTTTCCTTTTCAACCAACTTTAAATGTCCCTTCTCATATTCACGGTTTTCATATATGTGTAGACCCATTTCTAAACACACTAATTTTTATGGTTTGTCCCTGTGTCAATACCATACCATTTTAGGGATCATGCCTCTGTTGGGTTAAGGTTTTTTTAAAGATTTTATTGATTTTGAGGGTGATAGAGGGGAGGAGCAGAGGGCAACAGGGGTGGGTACCAGCAGGCATGTGCAGGGGAAGGGTAGAGAGAGTGCAGGAGAGGGAGAATCCCAAGCAGGCTCCACACAGCGTGGAGCCTGGGGCAAGGCTCACACTCCCAAACCTGAGCAGAAATCAACGGTCAGATGCTTAATCAACAGAGCCACCTGGGGACCCCTGGATAAATTATTCTTGACCCTTCACTTTTTTTTTTTTGTAAAATTTTGGCATCAACATCTTGACCTGCATTAAAAAAATCCGTTGTAGAACTTTAGAATTTGAATTATAGGGATTTGGGTATTAATTTAGGGAAAATAATATGACTATCTTCCCAAATTTGAATCCATTTAGATTTTTTTGTTCAGTCAAGTGTTATAATTTCCTCCATAAAGACGTTCGCAGATGCCAACATATGTTTTAAATGAATTATGCCTAAGTGCCCTCTCTTTTGGTTGTTATAGTAAAAGGTATTTATAGTTTTTAAATTGCTATAGATTTACAGGTTTACAACTGGATTTTGCTTGATACAGCAAGTTGAAACTTCGGAACTTCATTTTTCTGCAGCTACTCTGCAATTTTTCGAGTAGACAATTTTATCTCTGCACATGATACTGATTTTTTATTCTCTCCAGTCTCGGTATTTTGTATGCTTTGACTTACTGTTATGGCTCGGAACTCCTGTACAATCTGTGTGCTGCATCTGGCATAATTTGTTAGAATTATAGTTTATTCTTCATTTTCATTTTTCTACTTTGTCCGTTATGTTTACAATCTCCTGTTTCGTTCTTTGATCGACTTGATTCACTTCCACATTGATCTTTCTTTCCATAGTGTCTTAGATTCAGTTGTGCTAGGTCATTTGGCAATAACCTCGAACTCTTGGTGGCTTACAATTTAATGGTGTATGCTCAACGCCCTGAAAAAAAAATTGGTAAAATGCTCCACACAGCCCCCCACCACCCCCCCCCCCCATAAACGCACACTGATTGCACCATCAACGTCTTGTTTCTGCATCAACTGAAACAGTAACAGCCAACCATGGCACGGGAAGAGAGCCTGTGTTAATGGACTGAATATTTTGGTCTCCCCCACATTCATATGTTAAAGCCCAACCCCCAATGTGATGGTATTTGGGGAACAGGGCCTTTGGGAGTAGTAAGAGTTAGATGAGATCATGAATGGGGAGCCTGCACGATGAAATCTATGCCCTTATAAAAACCAACACCAGAGAGGGGACCGTCTTTTTTTTGCCACATGAGGGACACAGCAAGAAGGTAGCATTTAGCAAGTCAGGAAGCAGGTTCTGGCCAGTGAACTACATCTGTCTGCCTACAGGACTTGAGCTTGGACTTTCCAGCCTCTAGAACTGTGAGCAAACACATTTACAAAATTTAACGTTTTATTTATTATTATTTATTTCTCAGGTGGTTTCTGTTTTCATGTATTTAACACATTAATTCTTTCCAATTCTAAAACTGTATTTAATCATCTCTAATTTGGAGGATGGGTTTTATTAACTCTTGTTAACTCTTCTTTTGTAATCATTTCTTGTTTTTACATTTTCTATTATAAGCTGATCTTTTGCTGTCTTCCCGACTTGAAGGGAGCCCGTTAGTTCTCCTATCTCAGAGGGTATTCCCAGAATATTTGTTCGTTTCCTTCTGCCACACACTCCAGGTGTATTACTGGTCAAGGATCATTTTATCTTATTTGATTGGTGTCAGGGTTCCTAAATCCCATGACTAGAATTCAGACTCCAAATACCAGAGATCTAGATAGGCCTAGTGTTCCAAAATTTTCAGGGAGAGTATTTGCTAGTCAGAATCCAGGTAGGGGAAACAAGCTTCCTTGGTCTCTTCCTATCCGGGTAGCCATACTACTTTTACAGCATTGTTTAACCAGTGTTGCATCTTTTGGAGCCTTTGTTTTATGCAGGTGTCTTAGTTTCAACTCTTTCGACTCCCCCTCCTCCACACCACGGCAAACCCAAGCTCTTGGTGTTAAATGCCCGAAGTTGCATGATCAGTGATTTTTGTAATTTTCCCTCATTTCCTGACATCTGATTTTTCCCTTTTCTTATCAAACAAAACTTGTCATTCTTATTCCACAGTTTCTAAGAATTTCAGTGTGTATATATTCTTGTAGTTCTTCATGTTGCCACAATTAGAGCTTCTATAAAATGAACAAATTGAGCATTTAAGCCTTTATCAATTATCAAGCATCTCTTTATCAGGTGCTGTAGAAGGTTCTGGAAATCCATATATACATGGAATAATCTCTGCTCTTGTGTGAAGAAAATCAATGCAGTAAAAATGCTCTAATAAAGGAGGTTAAAAAAAAAATTCTCAAAAAGATGGATAGAAGCCCAGTTCCTAGGTCTTAGAATGTAATTGAGATTTTTTTTCCCAACTAGTGATCTTCTCTTTGCATTGATTTTATGTAAATCACTTTTGTGAATTTTTTTTCTGATAAGTTGAGATTCTGAAGAAAAGGAACTAGCACATGTCTTAGGCCTCAAAGGAAGTGTGAGGTTCTTAAGATCACTATCAAGCTGGTAGCAGTTTCCTTGAATTGCAGAAAGGAGTTCAAATATGGAAGCATCGAAAATGTAGGTTGCTGCTAATAGTGGTCCTATGGCTGAAATTGCCCAAGCTGATTATCAGGCACAGGGATTTTATTTTTAATTCTATTTTAACCTTCAAGAATGTAAATAACTTCAAGAGGTCATAAAGTTTGCCATAAAAATTTCAATGCTGATCAATTGCTTTTACATTTTCTAGTGAATCTTAATCCCTATTTTTTTTAGTTATTCACAATCTAGTATTTCATTTAAAAACGTTCCCCCCGGGGGCGCCTGGGTGGCACAGTCGGTTAAGCGTCCGACTTCAGCCAGGTCACGATCTCGCGGTCCGGGAGTTCGAGCCCCGCGTCAGGCTCTGGGCTGATGGCTCAGAGCATGGAGCCTGTTTCCGATTCTGTGTCTCCCTCTCTCTCTGCCCCTCCCCCATTCATGCTCTGTCTCTCTCTGTCCCAAAAATAAATAAACGTTGAAAAAAAAAATAAAAAATAAAAACGTTCCCCTAACTGTACATGATGGGCATTTTTATTAAAAGTATAATTCAGAACATTCACTAGGTAAGTGCATTTTGTTCTATTTTGTTCCATTTTTATTTCCATAATGTATGCATAAGCTAACAAATTGACGTTTTGATCTTGAGTAATTTTTGCGAAATTGAAGATAGGTGCAGTTTGTATTACTCTCATTATTAAATTACTCATGATCAAGTTTTTTTTTTTTTTAACATTTCAAAGGAGCATTTCCTTTATATCCATTTTGAAAACTTTTCACAGCCATATATCCACTCTCTCAGATACTGAGCAAAGATTCTTGTACTCAATGTTCAGTGAGTTTGGTGTTAGAAACTCATAGGCAACTTCTCTTTAGTCTTCTTTAGCAGAAACCATCTTTGAATGGACTAATTTATCCAAAAGAAGAGATGCAATTTTTTTTCTTTTAGATCTGAATATTATGCCTTCGTCCTCAGTGTAGTAAGTCAGTAATCATGAAATATTGGCATACGTGATCTTATTTCACTCTCAGAAATTGGAGGTAGGTATTACTATTGTGCATTCAGAGAAAAGGAAACAGAGGAGGACTTTCAGTAATGGTGGCTGAAGATGTTGGGGTTTCCTTTCCACTACCAACAATGAAACTGGACAAAATTGTCAAAAGCAATCGTTTCAGGTCACAAGGACTGGACTACAGGCAGACAAAAAATTGAGAAGCACTTACTCTTGAAAAGCTATAGAATTTTGGGTAAGAAAGACTGGACTGTGGTCCTTTTGCCTGGGTCTGATCCTTGCTTTCGCCCTCCCTTCCTCTCACCAGATTAGCAGGAAGAACAGTAGCTTTGTCAGCTTGGAATTGACTGCAAAAACCAGCAGCTTTCCTGCCAGAAGCAATTAATTCAAGTAGGGACAGGAAGCAAAACCTTTTGGCTTTGCCAGCTAAAATGGCAGACTTAATTGGAAATGGATGGGGAAAACCCACAGCTGTTCAAGACCAAGGTTGCCATTCCAATTTGGAATGAGTGACAGGCCATTCAGAAACTTTATGGAGAGATTGTGGAACGGAGACAGTCATGTAAAGGTTGAGATAAGCTTTTCCACACTTTTCTTCTGTCTAGAAAACTACATATGCATAGGGGAGACCAAAGAGCCTGGTAAAAATTTAAAGCCAAGGTACACTTGAGAATTGCCTTAAACTTTAAATGCATTCCCCAACCCACATAGAACTGACAGTGGGTGAAGGAATCCAGATGTTAGATTTCCTCGATAAAAACTCCAAAGCAGCCATTATAAATATGTAAGCTATGTTTAATAAATTAAAGGAAAATGTCCTAACAATAAATCAACAAACAGGGAACCTACGAAATGGAAAATGTATTATAGAAAGAACCAAATGGAAATTCTTAACTAGCAAAGGAAAATAATTAAAATGAAACTCACCAGATGTGTTCAATAATCAATGAATTTGAAGATGGATATAAGTTATTCTAGTAGAGTAACAGAGGGAAAAAACTTGAAGTCAGCATAGTGTCAGATGTTTGTAGAAAAATATTATGTGTTCCAACATGTGTGTATGTGTGTATACATACACACACACAATGGAGAGTTAGGAGGTTAGAGACAGAGATAGAAAAATCTTTGAGGGGCACCTGGATGGCTCACTCAATTAAGCATCAGCTTCACCTCAGTCATGATCTCACAGTTTGTTAGTTCAAGCCCCTCATTGGACTCTGTGCTGACAGTTCAGAGCCTGGGGACTGCTTCAGATTCTGTGTCTCCCTCTCTTTCTGCCCCTCCCCTGTGCACGTGTGCTCTCTCAAAAATAAATATTTAAAAAATATTTGGATATAATGGCCCATGTTTCTCAAATTTGATGAAAACCATTAACTTACAGATCCAAAGTCAATGAACCCCAAAAAGGAAACACACAAAGATTATCACACATAGACAAATTGCTAACAACCACCACCACCACCACCACCAAAGCCAACAGAAATACTGGAAGAAAAACAACTCATCACGTACAGGCAAAAAATAAAAAAATCCAGCTGGCAGTGGAATGACCTATTCAAAGTGTTGAAAGCAAAAAAAAAAAAAAACTATCAATCAAGAATTCTATACCTACCAAAATCATCCTCCAAAAATCAAAGTGAAATGAAGATGTTTTCCAAATAAAAACTGAGGGAATACATCACCAGCATACTTTTGCCAAAAGAAATACTAAAAGTCCTTCAGGCTGAAAGGAGATGACACCATCTGTTAACTTGGACCCACAGTCAGGAATGGAGAGTACCAGAATATACACCAGTTTTGTTTTTCTTTCTTTAGATAAGGGATAATTAGGATTTATTATTGGATTTATAGCCTATATAGCCATAATAGGGATGATATTACTAGCAACAAAAAACTAGGAAGGAAATGGAGCTATATTGGTACAAAGCAACTATCTTGTGCAGGAATCAAGTCAGCATTAACTAGAGTTAGATTGTGATAAATTACAGATAGATATTGAAATTTCTAAACCAGCCTTAAAAATACCTCAAAATTATATTTAAACTATTGCAATAATTTAAATGGTACACTCAATATTTGTATCACACAAGAAAATAAGAAAGACAAACAAGTCACAAATGGAAAGTCTAGCAAACTGGCAAATTCCTATCAATAAGTACATTAAATGTAAATAAAATAAATATTTTAATCAAAGGCATACATCATCTGACCAGATAAATAAAGCAAGACCCATCTTTAAATCTTGGATCTAAAGACACAAGTCGAATTTTTTAAAAAGTGCAAACCATATGCACAGTAATCATAAGATCATCTATTTTAAGATTAATAAAAACTCCAACTAAGAAAAATATTAGGGGCAAAGATGGTAATTTCATAATGATAAAAGCATCAATTTGTCAGGAAAATATGTTATAAATGTACCTAAAAACAGAACCAAAGGATACATTTTAAAATTGACTGAACTGGGGAGTCTGGTGGCTCAGTTAGGCATCTGACTCTTGATTTCAGTTCAGGTTATGATCTCCCCATTTTCAGATCATGCCCCATGTTGGGCTCTGCACTAATAGAACAAAGTGTGCTTGGGATTCTAATAAACTTTTTTAAATTTTTTTTTAACGTTTATTTATTTTTGAGACAGAGAGACACAGAGCATGAACAGGGGAGGATCAGAGAGAGGGAGACACAGAATCTGAAACAGGCTCCAGGCTCTGAGCTGTCAGCACAGAGCCTGATGCGGGGCTCGAACTCACAGACCGTGAGATCATGACCTGAGCCAAAGTCAGCTGCTTAACCGACTGAGCCACCCAGGCGCCCCAATAAACATTTTTAAATGTGGCACCTGGGTGGTTCAGTTGGTTAAGCATCTGATTGTGGCTCAGGCCATGATCTCACGGTTTGTGAATTCAAGCCCCACGTCAGGCTCTGTGCTGACAGCTCAGAGCCTCGAGCCTGCTTCACATTCTGTGTCTCCCTTTCTCTCTCTTTCTGCCCCTTGCCTGCTTGTTCTCTCAACAATGAATGTTAAAAAAAAAAAAAAAAGTTGAATGAAAGAACAAATAGGCAATTGAACAATTATAGTTGGACATTACATTAGGATTAGGATCCACCAGAGAAATAAAATAGGATGTGTGTGTGTATATATATATATGTGTGTGTGTATTATAGATATATTCTTATAATGATGAAGTAGTTATACATAAGAAATTTATAAATAATTTATAATAAAGGCTTTTATTATAAGGAATTGTCTTGTATGATTATGGAGGCTGAGAAGTCTCAAGATTTACAGCTCACAGGTTGGAGACCAGGAGAAATAGCTGTGTACTTCCAGCCCAAGTATGAAGGCTGAGAATCGGGACAGCTGATGGTAGAAGTTGCATTCATGTCCCAGTAGAACTGTCATGGAGGCAAAGTTTTCTCTCAGGTGTTTTTGTTCTATTTAGGTCTTCAATTGATTACATGAGCCCCGCTCACTGTACGGAGAGCAATCTACTCATGCTACCAACTCAAATGTTGACCTCATCCAAAACACTCTTGCAGACACACCGATGACATCTGGCCAAATATCTGGGCACTCCATGGACCAGTCAATTTCAAGTTCACACATAAAAGTAATCATTGCAGAGATTTCAATGCAAATCTCTCAATAATCAATTTAACAGAAGATCAGTAAAGATAGACTATTTCAACAGTATGATCAACCTACTTGACATTTCCTTTTATTAGCTGCCACATGTGTTACATGAGAGGGTCAGTCTGGTCTAAATGTACATAGTGGAGATAAGTAGGGCTACCAGATAGGTTATCTTGTCAGTAACTTGTAGTGCAACCAGACACAACAATGGGAGCATTAGGAGTGAGAGCTGGGCACAGGCCAGGGTAAGTGGCTTATTTTAGTCATCAGGTCAGATCTTGTGCACTAGCTCTGAATGGCATCAGCAGCTAGGCTGACTTGATACTGAATACCTCAATCACTTACAGTAGATGGTATCATTGTACCCAGTTATTTAGTCCCCTCCTTGTAAGGGATTTACATATCCACCTCAAAGGATTATATAGATCTGTTGCCATGGATATGCAATGCTTCTCTATGGGAGGAGTATAATTCCCTGCAACACAGATGTCCTGCTTGGCCCTGTGGTTTGATCTAGCCAATGGAATCTAAAAGCCAATGGAAAGTATGTCTTCACTGACATACTTATGTCTGTGCAGCAACTTTATTTTTTTCAACGTTTATTTATTTTTGGGGGGACAGAGAGACAGAGCATGAACGGGGGAGGGGCAGAGAGAGAGGGAGACACAGAATCGGAAACAGGCTCCAGGCTCCGAGCCATCAGCCCAGAGCCCAACGCGGGGCTCGCTCTCCCGGACCGCGAGATCGTGACCTGGCTGAAGCCAGACGCTTAACCGACTGCGCCACCCAGGCGCCCCAGTGTGCAGCAACTTTAAAAGCTATTCTGTGGTTCAACCTTTCAAGAGTGGCATGTCACAGACAGGGCCTGCTTCTTCAGCCTGAATATCAGAATAAAAAAGACACACTAATCGAAAGTTTCAGCTGACCCATAACATGACCCAAAATGGAGCCATGGCCTATCTGAAGCTAGCATGTGATGTTAGTGAAAAATAAGCTTTGTATCACTGCGATGTTTGTTGTTGTAGGATAATCTATTAAAAGGTAACTGATATACCTTGATACTGACCATTTCAATTAATGCTACTACCCCAGTGTGGTAGACCTTTATTGGAATGTCTGCCCCACCAGTTTTTTCCACTACTCAAGAGGTTACAGATCCATAGGTTAGGGCCATGGAAGCCAGACTGATATTCTATCTCCTTATCACATTTGGCCACAGCTGGTCAATGTGCCAAATTCTCTCCTTTGAGAATTTTACCCAAGGCCTGGAGCCTAGAAACTGGGAGCCAATTCACATTCACTGAAGAGCTTCCAGAAAAGGTCTATGAAGTCCTGCTTGTCCCTGGAAAAATCCTTGTTCTTAGCCCATTCTGCTGTTTTATTAATTTCTCTCAGATTCCATATGATATCCCATAATTCTTACAAAAAGAAAGTTGCCTTTAAACCTAAGCCAGTGCTAGTTGGTTTGCAACCAAAAGAACCTTAATACCTCACGCACCTAAAACTACTCTGTTATTGCTCACATGTATTCTTTAAATGTTGGCTCAGCAAAAGCCAGTCCCTGCCAACCGGGGGCTGCTCCTCCAGTGGCAGGGGATGTTGAAGGAGCTGCGAGCTAAGGGAATTGGCCACCCCTTTAAGTCCAGCCAGGAACAAAGCAGAGTCTGGTGTTTCCAAATCCCATCCCTGCATCTCAATCTCCGCATCACGTATCCTTTTTTCTCCCTCACCTCCATAAGTAACATCCAGGTTTCTAGCAGACCTGGTGCATCCTCTCCCTGGATCACTGGGACAGTGGGTGGACCAGAACATGCACAGCGCAGAGCCTTCTTGCTGTGTGAATGGGTGGTCCCTGGCACAGTTGTTTTTGGCCAAGTGGGTGCTGTATATTTTCAACTACAGTTGCACATCATTGCCTACACTTTTGGGCAGTATTCCAACTTAATGCATTAAAATATAATTGCCTTTATCAAGAGAAAGAACAGACCTGCATTAGCACATGGTTTTGCCAAGTTAAGGACCGCTAACTAAGGAGTAAAAGCTTGTAAGAACAAGCCTTAGTACTTCTTTTATTGGCACTTTCACATGTTCTTCTCTTCTGGGCATCGGAGGAAAATATCCATCCAGCTACCAAATCTTCTTTAGGATGCCTGTCAGATTTCTGGATGAAAGGCTCTAAGGTTTAGCAGTTGATACAACAGAGGAGGGATTTCTCCTTCTCACACGGCTCTAGCCAGAGCCTCCTGGTCACCCCTATGAGCTTTAGATCCATGGCCCTAAGTATCTGCTGGATAGTTCCAATCTGTAGGTCAGTCCACCAGGTCTAAGCTGAGTTTGGTGCAAACAAAATTCACTCTCCCTCTCCCTCCCCAGAAGCTACATCTCTTTTCCCTCTCCACAGTTAATGTTGTTAACTATTCACCCATGCGAGCCAATTACAAGTTTCTCTATCATCCTGGACTCTACCCTTTCCATGACATGCTGAACCAATTATTCACAATCTTCTATTTGACTTTCCAAATCGTTTTTGAGTCTGTTACTCCAGTGCCTTAATAGAGATGAATAATGCTGAATCATTACAGTGACTTCATCATTAGTTTTCATATTAACCACTTACTGTATTACCTCTTCTCCAATTAGTTATTCCCATTGCTACCAAAGCGATCCTTCTAAAGGATAAATTGGGTGATGCTATTCGTGATGAAATCTGTGAATTCTATAGACAGATCTTTGATACTATAGGCAATACGGAAACACAAACAGTGTAGAAGGGCATTTAAGAACCTCCAATCATGAACCTTATCTACTTTTAAAGTATTAGTGTGTAAAAGTATAGAAAACTTTGGTTGATGTGATGAAAATGCCGAAGTTCTGAGAATTCAGCTCTTCTCGTGTCACCCCTTCATCTCCTACTCAAGTAAAAAGAGAGGGTCAGGGAAAACTTGAGTGCCTTCTTTGAATTTTAGATTTTCTTCAGCATTTCCTGTTTTCTGTCCCAGAAAGAGCCACTTATTGGGATGTTTGACCACTTTATGCCAGTATGTGTCCAGTTGGGGCCACAAGATAGATCACTCTTTTTGGAGGTGATGGGGTAGAGACCAAACATACAGGAATGTTTGTCCTCAAGGGAATAATAACATTCTATTTTCAAAGAGCAGTGTTCTCGGTCCATCCTTAAACCAGCCTATGGGATGCCTATAGCACAGTGTGTGCCCAGCATTACCACGTTGCAACCAGATCTTTCTTATGGACTTCCCAGCGCAGGATCAAGTGAAGGTCAGATGTGCACATCCTGGCTCTGGATCTCCCTTTTAAGATCCTGAGAACAACTGCTCAGACAATACCATGCATGCCAATTATTGATGGTTCTCATGTGTGTTCAGACCTGTCCTAAGAAAAAATGTCTCCACCCAACTCTTGATTTGGGGGGCACCAGCTATGTGGTGCATTCTCTGCCTTTTCTCCAATCTCATTGTACATACCTGCTCTCCTCTGTGGAAATCCCAAAAGCCTCAGTTCAAGGTCACTACAACAGACCCCCCCAGCAGAATTAATTGCTGCCTTTTGCTTGCACTGCATTTCACATAATGCTCTAGTTAGCGTTTTCATTTTGAGTAGTATTAAATCAAACCCCCCACCCCCCTGGTCTAAGCAGTGCGAGAGTCCCATCTGGAAGATGCCATGTCTGGCTTCTCAGATTTGTCCCCATCAGAAATGCAGGCCTTTTTGAGAGAGGTTCATTCCTGTAGTATAACTTTTTAACCTACAGGGACAACAGAATTTGGGGAGACTGAATTGTTCACAGAATGGGCCAGATAATTTTATCCTATCCTTACCGGCAGTGACACCATTTATTATCCAAACTGGGATATTTTGAGTACACCAAGATAAAAAAAATTATGTGAATTTAGTTAAGTATTTATTGATTGCCTAACAACCTATAATTATATTCACACATTTCTAAGTTTCTAAAAAAAAAAAAAAAAAGGAGTAACATCTATTAATTGAAGTTCTTTGTATTACTCGTGAACATCAGAAAGTCAAGTAATGCTATGTACCCACATTCTTTACTCAACTTCTTCGCAGTCTCCCTCTGTGGTATGACATCATTGGCATTTTTATGCAGGAAATTTTCAAGGTCATGTTACTTCAGATTTTTTCCATACATTATCAGACATCTTCAAGTTGTATTTTCCGGTTAATGAATTCAACTTGTTTACGGTCATAGTATTTTTGAGAAAAACTAAGTACAGAGGTATCTGGTAAGCTCAGAGGAAATTCCGTTCAGTTAAGGGGTTTACAGTTTTTGTTTCTGTGTGTATTAAAATGTGTAGCCCAAATATTTTTAGGGGTACTATCATTTGCCCTCACTTGGAAAATATTTGAAATCTATTTTTAGAAGGTAGAAGTGACCATATAGGTTCTCCCGAGGAATCTTTTTACTAAATGTAGGTTTCAAAAGTGTAGGTACTCTCCATGTTATTTTTGGTTCCAATACAGAATACTTACCCAATTACAAATAGGAACTTCGAGTGATTTCTACTTGCAATAGCACACTGCTATCAAACTGTCATTAATTAGCTCTTTGCAATTTTTTTCTTCTGCTTAGGATTAGGTAAGCTCATCCAAGTGGGGTCCCCATGATAAGATTAGTGTCCTCCTTAGATTAGAGGTCTCTCTCCCACTACCACCCCCCACCCAGCTACCCCTGCCACACCCTCCCCCCCATAGGAAGACACAGCAAAAAAGGCAGCCATCTGTAAGCCAGGAAGCAGGTTCTCTCCAGGAACGAAAGCTGCTAGCACCTTAGACTTCCCAGTCTCCAGAACTAGGAGAAATAAACATCTGTTGTTTGCCACTCTGTCTATAGTATTTGTCACAGCAGCCCAAGCAGGTTTAGACAGTGGCTATTTTAAGCCAGATGAGAAAATGGAGGGACAGATCACCTAGAGTCAGACCCAATAACTTAGGCTACATGACCTTCAAACGCCAGGCTCCATCACCTTTTGCCCAGTGACGTGTTTGAAAGGCAATTCTATCACCAGATTGTCTGGGAAAAGACAAGCCATCTATGTGTAGCCATTTTCTCCTTCCACAATGTGGAAAATTTAAACCCTTTCGGCAGACAGCCTGCCTGCACTCTCCGGAGACACAAAGATCCTGGCAAGTTCTGTGCTCCAAAATCACCCTTCTCCAATTACACTCCCCCAGGTTCCTCAGTTAGCAGGGCCCCAGCAGCTCCTCTCCTCTGAGCCAGTTCTGGGGTTGGGGCCTAATGCATCACAGGTGGGTCCTGGCTCCAAACTCATTCCAGATGGCCTCACAGCCTAAGCTTCCCAGCAACCCATTCTATTTTGGCTATCCTGGGATCATTAATGATGCTGAAGGACCATGAGTTCCGGGGATGACAAAGACACATGCTCTGAAGTCAGGACTTTGAGAGACCTTGTATATTGCAGCACCCACCATAATAAATGCATTCACAGAGAGCAAGTATGTGCTGACCTTGGCACTCAAAGGTCACTGTAAAGGGCCCATGAACTTGATATTGTGAATGGTCTGTCTGCTTGGCTCACAGCACAAGCATAAAGGAATCATCTGTGCTCTTACAGAAAATAACTCCACTGCCCCTAGGCTCTAGAGAGAGTAAGGATATATCCTTGAACCCTACTAATTGCTGTTCCAGTTATTCCTAGGGGGAGGGGGGGGGACATGCTGGGGCAATTGCAAGAAAAGTGTAATATTCTGTTAATTGCATCTTTACAGTACTAAATAGCCTTCTCTTCTACAGAAGAATTTCAACTCCCTTTCTAGCTGGAAAGCTTCCCAAGGCAGATACTGAAAGTTTAGCAAATATTAGACTATTCAAGGGGCTTTTAAACTTATGATCTGTTTTTGAAAATGGGGGAGAAAAATGTTTGGAATCCATGTTTTAGGGTCTTAAGAACTCAGCCAAAAAATCTTAAGAGTCAAGGGCATGACACTTAAAGCCAGGCACTCAGTCATTTTTGGATTTAAGTTTCAATCCCATCATTTATAAACTTAGAGAATTTGTTGGAGAAAACGGTCCCTTCTCTCATGGTCATTTTCTGTGAAGTTAGGATAACCCCAACGTAAAAGGGTATTTGCTAGTTTTGTTTACTTCCTGGTTCATTTTTTTTTTCCCACCCTCATTCATTTGTTTATTCCCCGAGTACCGGCTTGGCCCCACCCTTAGTGCTAGACAATAGAAGAAATCTAGTTCAGGAGACAAAATGGACCTTTAATTCAACAAATATTTGTTGAGCACTCACTACATGCCATTTGCTGCACTGCAGGGCAGAAAGTGGTGGAAAACATGTTAGTCCTCATGGGAGTTGGGAGTTAGTAGATCTTAAGTCAATTAGCCTTCAGTGGAATTATTGCTGCAACTGTGTGTGCCTGCACACTGGAATATGATGGGGTGGAGTAGCCTGTGCTTGTCTGGCTCACCACAGCTAAGGAGAGGACAGTCACTCTGGGTGGCAAGGAAGAAGTTTATGCAGTGGCTATTCTGGGAGAAGTCCCTATACATGAACACACACCTTCATTCCACAGACAAATTCCTAAAATTCTCCCAAAACGTTTTGTTACCATTCACCTGCTCACTACCAGAAATAGCAAGTTTTAGCACACGATGTTTTACTCCTGAAAAATTACAACAAAACACTCAGCACTGTTGAGGAGGTTAAAGTTCCTTTCAACCACTGTGCTAGAAATGGCTAGTGGTTTATCCCGTTTTCCCTTCTACCGGCGGAGAACATGGCTTTAGTGCTAGCTTAAAGACTGCATTTGTTGGCCTCTTTCTGGTTGAGGCAGATGGTTGGCAAGGAGGTGGTTATTTTGTTTTTAAGGTGGAAACTTAACATGGGTTAAACAACAGGTTTGGGCAGGGTGGGGGGTTAATGCAGTAGGGAGTTAAAAGGTTATCACTATAGACCATCGGACCTAAACCTAGGTAAACGTAATGTGACTCTACCATGAGCTTGGGTATGCCACAAGTGTTTGTGTGTGACTCTTTACATGTATTAAATGTTCACCTCCAAGCAAGCTGCTTCCTGTTTCTACCACTCACTCACCCAGGGCCACACAGTTCATTAGTAATGGGACTGACATGCCAACTTCCAACTCCTTCCTCTACAAACTGGGACTTCCAAGTTTAAGAACAGTAGGACTTGAGACAGTACGTCCAAGACACCTAGCGTTATCTTAGAGCAAAGCTGGTACTCAATCCGTGGCCCGTTTTCGCCCCTCCCTTCTCCACCTTTACTTCCTGTATCCTGGACTCCAGCAGGATCACAACAAACGTGTTGAAAACCAGTTTGAGCCTTTAGAATGTGTGTGTGTGTGTGTGGTGTGTATTCACACACGCACGGGTGAGGGAGAGAAGTTGTTGAGAGAACACTGTGCAGGCATCACGAAGATGCAGTCCAAGCGCTCGTATTTATTTGTATTGCAAAGGAGCACGAATCAGCATCTCATCGTCTGGACTGGAGACTGGACCCCTTGATTGGGGCCTAGTTTCAATACCCATTAAGAAATCTGGCCTGGCCTGTGAGCCAAGCCTATCTTTTTTCCACGTTCATCTTTGCAGGTCCTATAGCACACCCTCAGGATGTCTGGGCTTCTGGGCAATGTAAGAAACATGCTCAAACAAAGGCCCCAGGGTCAGCTACTTTGGGGAGACTGAAGCCATGGATGTGTATGGTTCTCATAGATACGTGCACATGCGCAATAGAAAATTGTTCCCAATAGCAGCTAAAGGAAAGACAACCAGTAGCCAGAGACATTGGGGATCAGGGTTGTGAGAGTAAGTCATTTGGCAGCTGCTGGGTGCAGATCCTGACTCACCACACTTGCGTGCATTGCCTGCCTCCTAGTTTCTATGCACTCTGTCATTTTTCATCTTCCTGCTTGTATTCCTGCTATCCCCTCCTCCCGAGATGCCACGTAACTCCCTCCATCCTCCAAGACTTTGTTAAGGCCAGAAGAGCTCTCAGAGAATTCCCTTCTCTGCAAAATCACAGACTCCTGGATAAAAAGAGATTACATGCTTTAGTACTGTAATCCCCCACACCCAAATAAACTATGGGTATGTAAGGATTTTCTTTTATGGAATGAAAGGCTAGTGTAAACAGTATTTTGTAAGAATGGTCACAATATAAAATTTCAGAACAAATGAAACTACCTTTCAACTCCAGTACCATATTGGCCTTTGTGCAATACACAATGATAGGTAATAGACTTGAGTGATATGCAGTTTGTTCCGAAAATCAGACTTGTTTTTTAGTTTCTTATTTCTGCGTAACAAATGACTTAATACCTGGTGGCATAAAATACGTATTTATCATCTCAAAATTTGAGGATCAGAAACTCAGAAGTGGTTTGGCCAGACAGTTTGGTCTCAGGGTTTCTCAGGAGGTTTCAATGAGAAAGTGTGTAGTCATTCTGCTTTCCATGGGATGGAGGGGTTTCCAGGGATGTAAGACTTCCAGGGCTAACTCCAGGAAAGTACCAGGAAAATGGGAAGGGTTGGTTATTGTACTCACTTCATGGCTGGCAAGTTGGCACTGGCTGTCCATGGGAATCTTCTGTTCCTTCACATGTGTGTGTCCCCCATTCTGCCTGAGTAACTAAACTATGGGGTGAATGCTTTGTACCAAAGAATGGGTGATTAAAAAGACCGAGGTAGAAGCTGCAATGACCTCATCACCTAGCACGCAAGTCACACAGTCATCGCCATCATAGTCTATTGGTAATACCAATCAGCTCTAATGTAATGTGGATAGAGACCATACACGGGCATTGCTATCAGGACACAAGGATCATTATGGGTTATTTTAGAGACTGCCGACCACAACTTCTTTGGAGGAGGGCCCGAGTGGAGCAAGGAGACTGGTAGGAGACTCTTAAAATCGACTGGTATGGAAACATTAGTGGATTGGACCACAGCCCTGGCATAAGTAATGAAGAAAAGCAAAGACATGTGATGTAAGAGTTGGGTGTATAATTAATAAGACATTTTTATGTGCCCAAGAATACATAGCCATACTTTTGCAGTCTTAGATCCAGGTGTCAATGGTTGATCACTGGGTTTTTGGAATAAGCTACCCATAGTAGGTAATAAGCACCTACTATGTGCCAAGTTCTGGACTAGGAGTTTTAGTTCAGTAAGTCACATTTGAGCTTCTCCTTTTGCAGATTGTTTATCAGTTAGGTAAGTTGCCTAAAAATCAATACCTAGTCAGAGTGTTGTAACTGAACTCAAACCCCCGGACTTATTGCTACACCAAGTCCATGATCTTGATAGGTTTTCCTAAACAACTAAATATCCTATGGCATTTTTAAAGATCTGGGCTTTTATTAGTTACCTAACCAGGAAAAGTCAAGCTACTTTCATATCTAAATAAAGTCTAATAATTCTCGTTACATGTTAAAAATATTTTCTCTAGCCTTAAAAATTATCACAGGGGCGCCTGGGTGGCGCAGTCGGTTGAGCGTCCGACTTCAGCCAAGTCACGATCTCGCGGTCCGCGAGTTCGAGCCCCGCGTCAGGCTCTGGGCTGATGGCTCAGAGCCTGGAGCCTGTTTCCGATTCTGTGTCTCCCTCTCTCTCTGCCCCTCCCCCGTTCATGCTCTGTCTCTCTGTCCCAAAAATAAATAAACGTTGAAAAAAAAAATAAAAAAAAAATTATCACAAATGTTTACCCATAGGCTTAACATGCATGGGATATCGTTTGATGCCACAACCCTAGATCAATTTTACAGATGAGGAAGCCAAGGATCTAAGATGTGCATGATGTGCCTATGAGCTCAGAGATACTTGGAGTCATTGACAAAAGCTTAGCCTGAGTAATCTCTGTATTATGTAAAAAGCCTTCCCCTTTGGTGGGTGGGGGGGAGGGCATGCAAAGGGCAGGAGGGAAAAGAGGAGACCCTTCTCCCCTCACAGGTAGGGAACAGAAGACATGACCGTGCTCTTCAGAACCAGATAGACTCCAGTCCAAAGTCCTACTTTACCAGTTACCAGCCCTGTGTCCTTGGAAAAATTTTAGCTCTTGGAGCCTCTGTTTCAGTAAAAGATAATTATCTTCAAGTTGTGTAATGTTTAGATGTGTTAGGTTATGTTTAGAAAAACTGACTCCATGTCTACTTTAAGAATTAAGTTCTTCCTTTTGTCCCCTTGACCACCCCAATTTGAGGCAGATTTGTTTTGTTTCAGTGTTTCAGACATTCAAGGAAAGACCCTTTTTCTCTTGGTGAACCAGAGTTCTGGTCAAAGTGCCTGAGGAGGATTTAGAGATGTACACTTTCCTAGAACACACGACCCAGAACAACCAGGTAGAGCTCTTGAGCTTGGCAGTAAACACGTGGCCCTGGGGCGGGAGTATCAGTCTTCACACGTTTTTGGACCACATTTTCCTAGTACACTTATTCCAAGTTTTGGATATTGTTGCGTTTTTCCTTACAAGGTTAAGAAAAAACTTGGAATGGATAACTGCGTATGTCCTCAAACTATGAAATCTTCTATTACTTTTGTAGCATTTTTCAATTGACAAGGACTTTTCACACATGTTCCCTTGTTTCCTCTTGAAATACTGTGCGGAATAGGAAGAACATGAGTTAGTTCCATCTTACAGATGGGCTTGGGCCCAGAGAGGCATGAATAGGTCTTGAAGAGGAATCAGAGGTAAAGAAGGTACCGTGAGGGTTGGGGACAACAGAGGAAAGATGTCACAGGTAGAGATTTACAAGACTATTTTGCAAAACTTTGACAGAATAAAGGAAGATTGGGCACAGCTGCTGATTGGGTGTGGGGTTGTGGGAAAGTGTAGATAAGCTAACTGGAGAGCAAATTTTATTATGATTTGTGGTGTGCTGTGAATGGGATCCTACTTGGCATTACTCAGGAAATTACACTGAAGATGTAAATTATCTTTTACATTCTTTTTGGATGTTTATCTGATTTTTTTTCTGATAATGATGCTATACCAAAGGGGACCACAGAATTTTACGCATCTATGTTCATCAGGCCTATTGGCCTGTAATTTTCTTGTCATGTCTTTGTCCTGCTTTGTTATCAGGGTAATGCTGGCCATGTAAAGTAAGTTTGGGAGGTATACCATCCCCTAGATTTTAAAAGAGATAAATATGGGTATTAATGGTCCTTGAAATGTTTGGTAGAATTTACTGGTAAAGCCAGCTGATCCTGGACTTCCTTGTTTGGAGAGTTTTAGTTACTGATTCAATCTTCTTACTGGCAGTCTGTTCAGATTTTCTATTTTTATCATGATTCAGGTCTTGGAATGTTCTAGGTTTCCCAAAATTCACCCATTTCTTGCAGGTTATGTAATTTATTAGCATGTAATTGTTCACAGTTGTGTTTTTATGATCCTGAGTATGTGTGTCATTAATTCAAATGTTTCTTCTTTCATTTGATTCTGAGTCTTTTTTAGTCCAAAGGTTTGTTAATTTTGCTTATCTTTTCAAAAAGCCAGCTCTAGTTTCATTCTGATTTTTCAGTCTTTTATTTTTGCTCTTTTGTTATTTCCTCCAACTTTACTAGTCATTCGGGAAAGGTGTATCAAAACTGCAATGAGACACCATCTCACAGCCATTGAGGATGGCTGCTACCAAAAAAAAACCAAAACAAACCAAACCATGAGTGTTGGCAAGGATGTGCCCAAGTCAGAATCCTCATGCTCTGTGAGAATGTAAATATTGCAGCCACTATGGAAAATAGTATGGAGGTTGCTCAAAAGTTAGAAATTACCATACAAACTAGCACGTCCAGTACTGGGTATGTACCCAAAAGAACTGAAATCTGTGTTTTGAATATGTATTTGTACACCCATGTTCGTAACAGCATTACTGCCAAATAGCCAAAAGTTAACAATCTAAGTGTCCATGGACAGATAAATGAAGAAAATGTATTATATGCATGCAATGGAACAGTCATCAGTCTTAGGAAGGAAAGAAATTCTGACACAGGCTACAACGTACATGAGCCTTGAAGACCATCTGCTAAGTGAAATAAGTCAGTCACCCAGAGATTAATACTGTAGGATTCCACTTACAGGTGTTACCTAAAGGGGTCAGATTCAAAGACAGAGGGCAAAATGGTGAAAGGCTAGGGGCTGGAGGGAGAAAGGAACGGAGCATAGTTTAATAGGTACCAAGTTCCTGCTTTGCAAGATGAAAAGAATTTTGTGGGTAGTTGGTTGTAATGGTACACAACCATATAAAGTACTTTGTTTTTCTAAGTAGGCTTCATGCCCAGCCCAGAGCCCAATGCAGAGCTTGAACTTATGATCCCAAGATCAAGAGTCAAATGCTTAACTGACTGAGCCACCCAGGCACCCCTGAATATATGTACTTGAAAATAGTCGACATGGCAAATTTTATGGTAGGTGTATTTCACCACAATTTTTTAAGTTACCTGAAAGGAGGTTCAGGACACTCATCTTACTAAAAAATTGTTTTGTGTGTGTACTTATTCACCTTGTCCCAGCATATAGAAAGTGGGAATGAAGCAGAGTTTAGCAAGGGGACTCATCTCAGGGAATCTTCAGGATTACAAGAACTGGTGGGTATCATCCATGTACTGTTCTAAATCCACTTTTCACCCATCCCTTACTTGCCCTCATCCAGGTTGTCTCATGTGGACCATATCCATGACCTCCTTTGTCCTTTGGCTCTAGTTGGGCTTGGCCAATGCGAAGTATCAGTCCATGATCTTTGCACATTTTTCTATTATGTTACAGGCCTTGGTCATGTTGATTTATAAGAGCTCTTTAGAAAAATAGCCTAGAGAAATACATTTCTAAGTATAGGACTTGAGAGGATAGACCAAAGTTGCTGTGGGAGAGGAATAAATATTTATCCTACAAGAAAAGTGCAGTTCCTTTACACTGGGACCCCTCAGTGGGCATCTCCCCTCTCCACACCTTCTAATCCAGATGGATGTACTTGAAACAAATCACCACACATCCAACTTGGGAACGTTCCTGTGACACTTCATATTTAGAGGCAACATCAAACAGTAGAGGATTCATTTCTCTTTGGCGTCAGGGGATTCTGGTTTGATTCGTCATCTTCTAACTGGGTCACATTTCTGTGTTCTCCAGTAAGATGGGCAACAATGTTTACCTTGTGTGATATAGGTAAAACATCTAGCAGAACACCTTGTAGGTAGAAGAGACAATAGATGCTTACTAAAAGGCCGAAGAAGGATCAAAGAAGTTATCTAAGGCATACTCCTCTTGAGAATCAAAGAAATTGATCTCCCTTCCTCCAAAAGACTTAGCCAGCAGCTCCCTCTCACCTAGATGCAAGGGTAATAATTCAAAGCTGCCTTTAAACTTGTTTGGACATTACCTCACCAAATGTTGCCCTTATTAGTGCCATACTAGTTGTATTCTTCTGTGAATAGGGTTTTTCAGTTTGTCCAAACATTTTCAGAGCAAGCATCTCTT
Organism: Herpailurus yagouaroundi; assembly: GCF_014898765.1. Classification (NCBI taxonomy): domain Eukaryota; kingdom Metazoa; phylum Chordata; class Mammalia; order Carnivora; family Felidae; genus Herpailurus; species Herpailurus yagouaroundi. Next base: position 45,211,229 of record NW_024412388.1, read on the forward strand.
GCAAACCACACGTCTGCTCTTTCTGCCTCTCCCAATCGTCAAGGTACTTGGTGAGAACCCCCTTCCCCTCAGTTCTACTACAGTAGGAGTTTATGTTCTTGCCCCACTAGCCCAGCTCTGCTGGCTTCCCAATCCCTCCACAGCCTCCAGGAGGAATGGTGCCCTCCTGGCATGGGAGCCCATTTGCTACAAAAATGCCCATCTGCTGAAACCTTGTAGCCACTATGACTGCTGGGAAATAGGAGTCTTGCCTCATTTCTGCCTTTTTTTTTTTTTTTT
>NW_024412388.1:45211607-45236005 GCF_014898765.1 Herpailurus yagouaroundi
TTTTTTTTTTTTTTTTTTTAATTTTTTTTTTTCAACGTTTATTTATTTTTGGGACAGAGAGAGACAGAGCACGAACGGGGGAGGGGCAGAGAGAGAGGGAGACACAGAGTCGGAAACAGGCTCCAGGCTCTGAGCCATCAGCCCAGAGCCCGACGCGGGGCTCGAACCCACGGACCGCGAGATCGTGACCTGGCTGAAGTCGGATGCTTAACCGACTGCGCCACCCAGGCGCCCCTCATTTCTGCCTTTCAAATCTCACACCAATGCGTCTAATGTAGAATTCTGGCAGCAACAGTTTGAGAAATGTAGTTCCCAGGCTTCCAGCCCCTGTGAATCTACACACCTGGCTTTTTCCTAGGATGCATCCTGGTAACATGCTCTTCTCCCCCCTAGAAGACCCTTTCTTCCTGCAAGTGGCCTGGCTAGCTCACTTTCCCTCTTCCTTTAGGCATTAGCTGACACATCCTTTTCTTGTGGAAGCCTTCCTGATTGCCCTTCCTGGTTGGGTGCATTCTGCCCATGCTTCCCCATCACCACACACTCTTGTCCTATTTTATACTCCTCTGTTTACTTGTCTATAGCACAGTGCTTTTTATGTAGCGCTCAATGGTCTACGAGAAAGGAGAAAGACCTTCAGCAAGTATTGACTGGGCATGTGCCACAAGCCAAGCATTACGATGGTCTTATTCAAAGACCAAGTGGACAAGAGGAGAACCATTACACTGTAAAGTCCTTATCTATTAAAAAATTCATCATGATCTTTTGTACCACTAATTACCTCTCCACTTCCAGTGAAGGAGTGGAAGAACCAGCTCTGGAACGATGTTTGTACTAGTTGCTTCAATGTAATCTTCCTCTTCTAGCAGGCAAAAGAGGATGGTTACCTGAGACCTCAGACTTCAGTCTCCTTACAGAGATACGCATTCGTAAACCACTTCTGTTCCTGGCCTTGAGCAAGGCTGGTAAAGCATGGGACACAACTCCCCTCAGACGGCTAAACTCTCAAGGACACCTCTTGCCTCCGTAAGCTCTTAGGACCTTGGGGTTTCTGACCCTGTCAATGGTCATCAGTGCTGCCAGGACAAATGAAGTCTGTAGTCCATCCTTTGTGCAGACAGATGTTGTCAGTGGCAAGTGGGGCCATGGCTTAGAAACTGGTACAGTCTCATTATGGAGACTTTCCCCCCTCCCCCCATGCTTCAAATCCATCAGTGGTCCTGGGATTGCTCATTAGGAGAGAAATGGCAGTGCATAAAATCTGATCTTTTAAAGATATAGATTGTAGGTTTACACCTGATGTTTAAAACCCCAAGGCATTTGTCTCCATGCCCTGGAGCAGGAGCAAGAGACATTTATTCAGGTACTCTCTACACATCAGCCTGTTTCAGCCCATTTCCTCGCTCTGGGAAGTAAAAAAGCTGATTCCTAACCTTTTGTCACACATTCCTTGGAAATCTAATGATTCCTTGGAAATCTAAGCTGCATACTCAAAGTCTGCAATTCATGTCCTAGTGACCTTAAAACTTCGTTCTTGTTCTCACTGTCCCTGTGTGGTGAAATAAGAATATTTTTTCCCCTTCAACCTACATGCAAACTCCAAGAGGTCCATGGTTTTTCTGTTCACTCTTCATATTCTTCTTCCTGTCACTTAGGTCAAAACACGAGTTTAATTCAGGAGCCAGAAGATCTAAAACAAGGTATGAACCCCAACCCCAAACTTGAGTGTGAAGTTTTCCCCTTCAGCTTTGGGCTGCTTTGGGGGTCAGTTCCTGACCTGAGAGTCGGTACCAAGAGAGGGCAGTGAGGGGATAACAAAGTTCTTAATGGAACTGGCCTTGCTGTCTCTGTTGGGGCAGATGTTTGGGGTAGACTTGTCTCTGGGCTCTTCAGTAGGGCTCTGGAGCTACCTGCTGGGCACCACCTTCGACTAGAATTCCCGTGATGTGGGCCAGGCTCATTTTCCTCAGCTGGCAGCTGCTCAGCTTCTCCCTCAGCTCTGGGTTTGGGATTCTTGCTCTTCAGTTCCCTAGACCTCTCCCAGAAGTGCTCTTGGGCAGCAATCTCTTATTACTGGCCCCAGAAAACACTCCTGTATCTGTAGTCCCAATCAGTCTGGGGTGAAGACTGATCTGGAGGGAGCCCCTCCATCCTGGCACCAAGGCTGCTTTACCTTTCTCAAGTGTGAGGTCTGCCTCAGGCGTGTGCCTCCGAAACTCAGGCAATGCTTATCAAATTCTTCCAATGGTCCCATGGAAGCTTCCATGACATTAGGCTGGAAGTAAAGCAATTAGCCTCCTCATTACCCCTATTCTCCTCTTGGATGGAAGTAGATTCTCCCAGACAGTAAAAACTCCTCACAAATCCTTTGCTTTCCCTACCTCTTTAGCCTTTTTTTTTTTTTTTTTTTTTTTTTTAAGGCCCCATCTAAAAGTTCTGGAGTCCTGGAACTGATTGTCTGTATGTCATTTGGTATCATAAGGGCATGGAATTATGAAGAGTAGGAGACAAGCGATTGATAATTCAATAAAAGTGAAAGCAGCAAAATCCCAACATTCTAAATAACGTATTCAAATGAATCGTTTTGCATATGGTTTCAGGGATTCAAGCCAATAAATGGAAGCCAGGACAAACTTGGGTTGGATTTGTTGATCCCGTTTTTATTAAGCTCTGGTTGGTTATAGGCTGGGCAACAATTATAGTAGTAAGGAGCCATAGGTATTCGTCCCTATATCCCGATCTTTAATATGTAAACCAATTAACAGAGTGCTTGGTTATAAATGCTATAATGCAGCAGAGCAATTGGGCTGGGGACAGTCAAGCACGTGATCACCTGATTCATTCAAAGGGCATGGGAAAGATCTCAGAAATAGGTGACACTTAGAAGGAGACACTTAAAAGGAGACCCAAGGTAGACCTACTGGGTGTAGAGGTGACTGAGGGCATCCGCAGACAGAAGCAACATGAGCAGGGCTGGAGAATCATGACAGCATGTAGAAAACGGGGCTCACGGAGGCACCTGGAAGATGGGACTAGAAAAGGTAGGTAGGCACATGGGGCCTCGACTGCCTTGTTCAGGAGGTTCTTCGACCTTCTTCTAGCTCTCCATTTTGTTCATTAGGGTAAATCCTGGGTCAGAGATCCACACAGGGAATCCTTTAAGCATCTTGAGTAATTTAGGCATAGGATTATGACAGACTGGAGCAAAGTACTGGCAGGGAGAGAAAAGCTAGAATGGTAAAAGGCAAATGTAGCTGGGGGAGAAGATGGAAAATCTAATACAACTAATAGGATATACATAGCTAACATCTAATATGTCCAATACGAAAAGAAGAACACAGAAAAAGGAGCCAATTAAGGGAGGGTGGTAAACACGGAGGTTGAAGTACCTGTGAGGTTTGGGGCATGCTGATTTTGTAGTGCAGAGGTGTAGGGGGCCAGAACATGTGGCTACAGTAGAGGATAGGTAGATCTACAAGGCTCCAGTCACTGCCTGGTTGCAGCCAGCTGCTCTGGGCTAGTTTTCCCACAGCACTCAGTATCAGAGAGATCGATGAAGTGGAGATAGGTTTTAAGACCATGGGGATACTTATAAACCAGGGGTAAGAAGGTCTTCATTCTTTCTCAGAAGACAAGGAGCTTGGGGCACCTGGGCGGCTCAGTAGGTTAAGCTTCCGACTTTGGCTCAGGTCATGACCTCATGGTTCCTGAGCTCAAGCCCCACACTGGGTTCTGTGCTGACAGCTTAGAGCCTGGAGCCTGCCTCAGATTCTAGGTCTCCCTCTCTCTTCCCCTCCCCTACTTATGCTCACTCTCAAAAAAGAATACGAAAAAAGTTTTTTTTTTTTTTTTTTTCCAAAAGACAAGGAGCTGAAATTCACAACCCATTCCAGAAAGGATTCCAAGGTTAATTCTCTCTGATGGTAGGTTAAATTCTTTGCTTAATGAAGGTGTACATATCTGGATTCAATCCCAGGTTGGATCAGGCAGTTCCACAAATTGGTCAAGTACAGGGCATGAGGGTAAATGATCAGACCTGGGTCTGACTCATAGAAGCAGATGCAGGAGAGGTTACAGAAGTACAGTGGACAACTGCTTTTTGTCCACATGCCAACAACTTAATCTAAGGGGATTGCACAGTGTAGGTAAGAACAGAAGTTAGGATTATTTGTTGGGGGGGGGGGGTGCCGTACCAAGCTTGAGCTTCAAAAAACAAGAACGTGAATTCAGTCAACAGGTTAGAAACAAGGACTCGCTTTCCTCATTGCCTAAGGCAGATGGTTTCCTTACCCATCCCACCAAGTTGGTCTCAGCTCCTTGTTTTGTTTGTGGCCCTTTATAAACGTTTTTGTTTCCACATGTGTTCACTTGTGACTTCTCCACCAAACTTCAGGGAAACAACTTCATCTTTTCTACTCAACCTCAGAATATGCCCGGGAGAGTGACTGGCATGGAGGAGACAGATGTTGAGACAACAGAATACATAGCAAATGGTTCTGGAGATCATACACCAGATGAAGCGGACTACCAACTCTTTATTAGAGAATCACTGTGCACAAGCGACATGTCAGCACAAGGACCTCGGCCAGACTAAGTCACTCTACGGTTCCTATGCCAGGCAAGTCCCTTCTGCTAACAGCCTTTACGTATTAGAACCAAAGACTTGCCATCTGCTACCTCTACTGGTGTCCAAATGTAATGTTTACATCGTCTCTAAGATATTCTGGCATTGACTGGCTATCCTATTTGTACAACTAGTTCTAAGGGTAGAAACTTCTGGAGTGAGTTTCTGGAGCCCTCTGCTCTATAGGTAGCTTCGACAACTATGCTTTGTACTGTATTGGAAATAACTGGTATTTATTTTTACTTACCATTCACCAAACAGTACTTCCCTGAAGAAACGCAGCCTATGCTTGTTTTTATGTACACAGAGATGAGGAACAGATAAACATCTGTAGCTGAGCCGGGAAACAAAGTTTCAAGAGGTATTTTTGATTACTCTTCACTTATTGGAGTTGTGGGAAGTGAAAATGCTTGGCTTTTTTTTTCAGTCTTTCAAAGAAGCCATGACCCAATTACTCCATGATTAAAACCAAACAGTGCAGTAACTTCAGGGTGTAGAGAACAAGCCAGGGTTTGGGATCAAAGAGGTGAATGAACTTCAAGTATTATCTGGGAGGCAAAATCAGTAGCTAAGGAGGTGAACCCAAGGCCAATTGCCAAGGGTCAGTAGTCTCAGATCATGTCCTAATCAGGAAGCATTAGGTCATAGTTGAAGGACAGACCTTAAAACAGTTACTGAGGTCTTGCTATCTGGCACCTTGGCCTTCAGTGACCTTAATAGTTGTAACATGGGTAGAAGTCAACTTAGGAAGGTTAATTGTGGGGAACTTCAGAGAAGTCTTGCTGTTGGTCAGTGAAGTATCTGATGAAATTTCTCCTCAAGCTCCAGAATCACCTATACAACTGCTGCTTGACTATCTCCCGTGGGTTTTCTCCAACCTGATTTGGCCAAAACCATGGTCCCAGGCATGGAATGAGGGAAGAATGCTGGTACATCACTGGGGGACGGGGAGAGGGTCTGAGCTATCTGTTCTTTAGCTTGCTTGAACCTTCTGCCTCCATCGGATCTTTAATGTACATTTTCCATCTTTCGATGGAGTGTGGCTGGGCCCATTTGATCTTATGGCCCAATGAGCCTGCCCGATTCAGTTCATGACTGATAGCTGTGGGCACATCACATCCCTTGGCATCAACATCCCCAAATTCTACCAGGACCTGGTACCATAACAGGAGTTGGTTTTAAAAATCATGCCCAAAACGTAACATTTCCACTTTACCTTTTTTCCCAGAAATTTCTAATTGAAAATTCTGATCAGCAACAGATGTACAAGGAATATGCCATATTTACTACTGGGTGAGGGTCAAGTACTTGGATGATAGAGTTAAAAAAGCAGAAATACCAAATACCTATTCTATCAAAAGGCATTTTCAAAATATTGTTTTTTCCCTTAAGCTTATGTTTATGTCATAGGTTTAAATATAAACTAATTTTTTCTAGGCTAAGAGCACAGCTTAAATATAAAACCTGTAGATTTGATGTGGAAGTGATTTTCGTCATCATAGAGCAATAGAACATAGGACACAGGAATTGAAAATATGCCCCGACTTTCAAGAAGAAAAAAAAGGTAGAATTTTGGACATTATAGATCAGTGAGTTTAATGTCAACCTCGAAGGAATGCTAGAAGGGACTACTAAAGGAGTTGATAAATAATCAAGTAGGTAATAACTACGAGGAACTATTAGGTTTAATACTTTACTATGTAAATACCCTTTAAAAAAATGTTCTGAGTCTGTAAAATAAATATAAACATGCATAATTATCCATTGAAGAGGACACGTCCTTCTTTGCTTAAAAAAAAAAAAAAAAAGGCCAGAAGCTGGTGTTGTGATTGTCCCCCTGGGACTTGCCATGAATTCCACAGGCATCTTTTTCCAGTACTGACACTTCCAACATCATCGGGCCTGCCAGATCATATGGCCCAAGTAGTAGGGCTGCTTGTAACACACACAAATCCGGCCTTTTAAAAACATACAGAGCCTCTCTGGGCAAGCTTGTTTGGAATTGAGAAGGTTAGCAGAGGTGACTTGAATCTATGTGGGAAGCAAAGACGAGGAGAAAGGAAATCCTGTTCTTGTCCCAGTCCTATAAAGAAAAACACTGGGCAAAGTGCTGAGCCAGCTTCTCTCTCAGAAAACCCTCCCAGACTCATTTCTGTACCACAGGGTATGGATTCATGGGGTCAAGTGTGTTTTGTGGTAGGTTATGTGGTTGCTTTTCCAGATTGTATGAAGCCGAGCCACGTGAAATCGCCCACACCCTACACTCCGATCTGCTCACGATTTTCACTGTGATTCAACCTTATGACACATCCTCTCGAATTATGGGTGGCCAGACGCACTAGTAGAGTCAACGTGGTGAAAACTTAGAGATAGCCAAGGGCAAAAGGAAAGGGGTTGATTTTTGTTTGCTATTATTTAGGTCAGGAAATATGCCAGGTGCTTTTTACATTCAACACTCAACCCTCCTATGCAACCATCTCACTCAGTCATTAAGCTTGGTTAAACCTTCCACTTTACCTTGAATGTAAAATGAGTTTTAGTGATTTGCTTAAAGTCACACACAAAGCCCAAAAGATGTACGGGTAGAGTTTTGACCCAGTTCCTTCTAGAAAAGCAGCCCAAGCGTAAAAGTTGGTGCTAACATTTTTGCTGACAAGTCAAATCCCAGGGAGGCAGGAGTGAGGCAGGGAAGGAGTTAAGGCAATTGTGCATTCTGAGCTACCACAACATGGCAACAAATCGTTTCCCTGCTCTTTTGGGCATTTTCAGAGAGGCTGTATGAAGCGGCTAGATTTTCAAATGGTCTTTCTAGAATAAAGGATTTGTGTATCTACTCCCATCTCACACCCCGCAAAAGGACGGCCCCATGGAGCATCAACTCTGGAACTACTAGGCTACTCGACTGAAGATGTCAGGAAGTTGGTCCCATGGCAGGTCAGCCACAACCCAAAAGCCCCAGGGCAGAAGGTGATAGGACAGTACTTGGGCTTGAGGCAGGCACCAGCAGGGCAAGCCCTCAAGGGACCCAAGTGACGAGGGGCAATTGCACATTCTCCCGATGGTCTCTGCAAGCCACCCCTTCCCTCCCATTTGCAGGAACAGCTGAAGCTTCAGAAATTCGAGTCTAAGATCATGAGAACCAAGTAAGTCTCCTGTAGGTCCACACAGGTCAGAAGGCAAGAGGAGGGCACACATCACGGCTGGTGTACAGTCTGAAGCCCCCAGGGATCGCGTGCGTGGACTTGCTTTCTCTTAACCTTTGAGCTATTCCTAAAAATGCTTCAACTCATAGGAGCACTGAAAGGAAGCAAAAATTCCGGTACTATAGACATCTTTTAGGTTCATGAAGGTCAGGTGCTCTTTTTCACACCTAGTGCTCTCCTTTAAACGATTTAAATTCTCCACAGATTTTTCTTGTTGTAGAAACACTAGAAAAACTTTATTTTTTCCACTTCTAGATATTTTTCCAAGTCACTCATCTCAGCAATGCCTCGAAGTAACCATCGGTAGTCTCGTGTGTGTGTGTGTGTGAGCACCTAAGAAATATAGGCAGGTATTACATAAACGGGAGACAGAAAGGAACCAAAATGGTATGTAAGCAGTGTGTTGGGTATACGTGTTTTTCAACATCTTATTGTGTGTGGTAAAGTGTCTATAACAAAATATGCCCCTTGAGCCATTTTTTTAAAGGTGTATCATTCAATGGCAGTAATACTCCTGTTCTTTCCTAGCCCACTGTTGCGAGACACGCATGGCTCTTAGATCCCATGCCCGGGAACTGCCAAAGGGCATCAGCAACAGCCTGTTGAGAGCGAAATGACTAAGGCTCCAAGACGCAAAAGGGGAACCTGCTGAGGTACATGGGGAGGTTCAAGGTTGTGCACATGACACCAAGAGCATCCGCTGTACTTCTGTGGGGTCCCTGAGGAGTCAGGAAAGGACCTCTCCCACTCAAACCCCAGCCCAGAAGGAAAGCTCCAGTTTAGAGCCATTCCACGGTGGGTCTTCTAGGTCAAAATCATCTCCAGTGCAGAAACATTCACAAGAGACACTGATCACCTTCTGAGGCAGGCCTGGGTCTTCCAGTGATGAGGGTGCAGGTCACTAGACTAGGTGAGCACCCTTGGCATGAAGCGCAGGCTGAGTGCGGGAGAATTGGGTAATGGAGGAGGGAGGTGGTGATGATCAGCCACACCCTGGAGGCTACCTGTAGTACAAGTGGAGTTTGTTCCATCCCCCACCCACATTAACCCTGGCAGAGACCGCAGTGAGCCATGCCCATAGAAGTACACTGCACTGAGCAACCTTGCAATGGAGGCAGAGACAGCGCGATCGGGCATGACGGGGGTCAAGGATGGCCTGTCTCTGGCACCTGTGCCTCTCTGCCACCTGTTTTCCAACCCTCCTATCCTTTCACCCGTTGCCGCAGCACCAGCCTCACCCAGGCATAGGCTTTCAACACCTCCCATGTCTTTCTCCTTGGCCCAGGTGTTCCCAGACACCCCAGAACATGATGTCCACGGAAAGTCACTCAACACTCACACATGTGCTGCCCTAGACAGAGGGTAGCCCCTGTTGGGGTAAGCCTTGACCAGTGAGAAATGGAGTCGGTGAACATAACCTTCCCTCTCCCATTCTTTCTGCAAACGATTCCAAAGCACATTCTACACAGCTCCTCAGAGGGTCCCAGTGGGACTGAGCCCCCGCCTTGCACACAGGGGAGACAAGCTCCATAATGCATCCTTGTACTGGCTTTCCCACATTTCCTGTGGGACACCTCCCATTCCCCTACCCCTCTTTCCCAAAACAACTTCCCCCAATCAATTACATGCTAGCAAGCCCTTATCCTAGGCTATGCTTTCTAGGAGAACACAGGCTCAGACTCATAGTGTGTGTGTCCAACTCTATGTCAACCACATAAGCCTGTCTCCCTATTATAAAGTATGTGAACGTTTTTAACGGGTGTAACGTAAGGCAGACTCTAGACGCTGCCTGTTAAGTAACCTTGGACGAGTTAACTTTTTGGTGTTGGTTTTCTTCTACATCAGGTGGTGAAAACAGTATTACCCTCCTAAGGTTGAGAGAATTATTATGTTAATTCAGAGTAAGGGTTTTGAACTTTGCCTGGCTCAGAATAACTAACACCTTGTGCTTTCTGTTATTTTTATTGTAGTTGGCTAATTACAATTTTCTGTTTCCACACTTACCCCACTGTTAAAAGTAATTCACTGTGTGAACCCTATCAGCGTGAACAGTCTGCTGATAAAACGGTCTACAGTGCGAATCATCTCTATCAGCCATTTCTACATTTCAGACCATTTCTTGAGGCTAGATTACTCCAAGCAGGATTTATGGGTCGAAATAGCCCATGCCCATTGCAATGGCAGCACTTACCCGGTTAGTGCCTGTTGACCCCAAGATAGAAGTCCTTGGGGATAGGAGGCAGGGTTTTTTGATCCCTACTGTATTCCCAGCACCTGACAAATTGAGCCCCTCCTGCGTGCCAGCCTCCATGTTCAATAAACACAAACTACAGTATCGATGTGTATTTCTGAAGTGTTCTCCAGAATAGGTAATAGGTCTTCAATATGTTTTTAGCTTGTGGAGTGTCAAGATCTAAAATGGATCAGGACATACGGTTAGAAACTCACGAGACAGACATGCGGTCAGGGTTGACAGAGCGGATGCTCAGAACGTATGACTGTCAACTTACCCATTCACCCCCATGTAAAAAAAAAAAAAGTAAACATGTTTCATATTCCAACTGTGTCAATAACCAAGAGGGAGAAACGGATCCCGTAAGAAAACAAACATTTGGCCTTCGTAATGAAAAGTCAATATTAGACCAAGACCCCAAATAGGCCAGGCAATTACCTGCCTCCCCTTAGCTCATGCCTTGAGGATTCCTCCCTACAGACCACGGGAGGAACGGCTGGCTTCACCAAGGCTCACCTGGTTAGAATTTTTCATGGAGCGTGACTTCAAGGGGGAAAAAAAAAAAAAGCCCACTCAAGCAAAACTGTGCAAATTAATTTGGGTTGACGTTAGCCGGTGTGTATCTCAACCGGGTGTCTGCAAAAGGGTCTCAAGGAAAATTGAAACCTAAAATGCTATACACACAGAAAAATAATTCACTACTTTGGAAGCAATAAAATTAGTACCTTCTGGAAAAGTAAACTCCGTTACAAAGGAATACTCAGCAACAACAAAACTGATGGAAATGACAACATACACTGCTATGAACTCAGAGGGTGGGATGTTAAGAATTTTGACCCATCATGGTGCATCTTTGTGCCTGTCACGACACGTACTAGAGGCGTGGGACTGAGGGTACACACTCTTTCACCAGGATTATATAGTCACAGAACAATGCAGGTTATAACAAAGTATAGTGGGAACACAGATGCTGCATTAGCTTTGCTTGTCATATGGAGACCTTTTCTTATACATGTTTCCAGGAATAATGAAGACCCAAGATGAATTGCCCTGCTCTTTGAGATACACAAGTATTTTCACTCGACCCTGTGTCTCACTGCCCTTTTAATCTCCTTGGAATTCTAAGGGGGGGAGGGGGAGTGTTCTGGAAAGGTTTCTGTTTCTCCTGGTCATGATGGCTATGGCAAGGAGGTCCTAATTCTAACAAATTAGACCATTTTATCAATACCTGGCTGTCCATATATGTGGTCCCTTTTCTACGCTGCACCGTCCCGTGTCTTACCCCTCAAATACCACCAATACCAACTGTGTAGCACCAGACTTTGACGGAGTGGTTGAATGACGGGGGGGGGGGGGGTCTCACATTATAGCATCAGTAGTAACTCGAGTATTTAAATGTTCCTATTGCGCAAAGGGCACAGCATGGGGAATATAGTCAGTGACACTGCAATAGCATTGTATGGTGACAGATGGCAGCTACACTTGTGAGCACAGCTTAACGTATACAGAAGCAGAGTCCCTGTTGTCCACCTAACATGGCATTCTAGGTCAACTACAACGATTTACAAAAATGTCTTTGTGTAATAAAAAAATTTCTTCAATATTAAGTCATTTATCCACTTGCCCACTGGGAGTTTCTATCCTATTTCTTAATCCCTTCCTCCCTTAGACTGATTTACTTATTCAGAGAAAGAGTACAAGAGCATGTGCACGTGAGCAGGTGAGGGGCTGAGGGAGAGAGGGAGGGGGGAAAGAGTCCCCAGCATGGGATCCCCAAGCCCCTGATGCAGAGCTCGATCTCAGCATCATCAACTGGGAGATCATGATCTGAGGTGGGGGGGGGGGGGGCGGGAATCAATCAAGAGTCAGACACTTAACCAATTGAATCACCCAGGCAGCTTGACTCCTGCTTTTCACCCCAAATACCCGATTTTTATACCTAAGTTATTAGTATTTTTATTTTACTTCTTCTATAGATTTGTTTTGGTTCTATCATGGTACTTTCTCAAATGGGGTGGGATGCATTATTAGGGGTTTCAGGGGATAATGGTAGAAGAGGAAAAAATGACAGTGACATCGGGGTCTGAAAACATTTTTCCAAACCTGGATCTTTTGAGTCACTTAAACGTCGTGCCCTGATTGAAACGGACAACTGCCAGCTCTCAAGTGTTGCAAGAGTTGATGAAATGGTAGACGGGGGACATCCATGGACCGACTGGATAAACCATGGAGAATTTAGGAAAAGATCAAAGGAATCCGGCAAGCTACAGCCCAATGAGCCTTATAGACAAAGGAGTATGGGTTCTACCATACTCATTCTTTTTCAGGCCAGGTTAGTTGTGAGGGATTTTTGCATTAATAAGCTGTTTCACATGAAGCTCTTGTGTTCAGCATTGAAAAGTCTGAAAGCTTTTAAAACTCGGGCCTGCCTTCTCCCTGGCAATGACTGGTTAGGGGCTTTAGTAGTAACTGCCCCATCACAGCGGGCTGGCCTCCATCAACCTCAGGGTCTGCAACGCCCATCCCACGAGGGATTCCAGGACCCTGCTGAAGACAAAAATACAACAGCTGGTCTGACAAGGATATGGGCAGTCACGAACATCAGGACAATAACAGATGAAGTGGAGATTCTCCTGGAACGGCTGAAATGCAGTTTCTAGAATAACAGGATGGCAGAGGATAAAGGGTAGCAAGAGGCAGGAACGGGATGGAGGTGAAGAACTTAGGTGAGGCCCAAGCTCGGCAGTGCTACAACAAGTCACCCAGACCCAGCGGACCTCCTTGGTGCGGTTTTTACAGCAACATGAGCTTCAGTTTTCGGTTTCTAGGAGTCGGAGTTCTTTCTCGCCCTGTTTCCTCTTATCTTATCAAAACACAATTTCAGCAGCAAGAGAATGCAGGTAGGTAGGGGCCCCTCTGTCTCCTGATTTCTTCCATATGTGGGTTATTTCATTTTCCAAGAGGCCCTAGGTTTGGGGAAAACTACTTGTCCACTGTAATCACCTATGAGCTAGTATAAACTCTGGCTTTGCTGCAATTTATTAGTCACTGACATGCCAAAAGGAAAAAAAGAGTTTAAAAGGAAGAAAACAGCCATTCGAGATTTTTATCTGAGGTTCATTTGAGTATGTTCGGGGTTTAAAAGAAAGATCCATTTCTATCAGCATCCAGGCAACATCCTGCACAGATTTAAATTTTTTTTTTTTTTTTTTGAGAGAGAGAGTGCAATGGGGGAGGGGTAGAGACAGACACACACACAGAATTGGAAGCAGGCTCCAGGTTCCGAGCTACCAGCTCAGAGCCCGGCATGGGGCTTGCACCCACGAACCATGAGATCGTGACCTGAAGTGGGACACTCAACTGACTGAGCCACCCAGGCGCCCCAAGCTGCACAGATGTGTTAAAGCCCAAGTGGCTTGTGTGAGCCCCCATTTCCAAAAACAGCCCTAAGAATTGGACATTAGGGGAAAGCCACTGAAACCCAGGATATTGGTGTTTGAAATCCTCTCATGAGAAATCAAAGCTTGGGTCTGTAGTACTCCTGCTCCATAAATTCCCGATTGCCCCAAACTTCAAGGGGCAAAGTTGGTATGCCCTAGGGCCAGTGAAGGTCTTTCCTGTTTTAAGTAGTTCTTTTACAAGTCTCCGGAAACCCTCTTTCAAAAAGGTAGAGAATTAAGGCCCAAAGAAGAAATTGATCCAGCAAGCCCATGAGCCTTTACTCGTCATGGCACTAGTATATAATCAGAGATGAACACCTGCCCTCACAGGGCTTCCATACTAGCAGAGGAAACAAATCCATACACAACGGGGGCTAGGCTAAGTATCCTAGAGAAGTTTATGCATAGACATGTCTAATCTGGGCTGCTGCAAGGTCTCCAAGGAAGTGCTGACCAATGAGAAGAAACCTCAAGGATAAGTAGGCATTAACGGGGCAGACCTGGTCAAGTCACGGGGTGTTAGATATCCTGCCAAGAGGGTGAAGGCTTCAAAGATTCAGATTACGGGCAGCAGCAGAGGGAATGTTCTGTGCACCGTTCCTTATCTCCAGTTTCCGCCCCAACACAGCCCTCCCAAGCAGTTTTAAAATGTTGCCACTCCTACTCTAATTGTTTCAAACACTTCTGTGCCGTGTACTTCCTCGATATTGGGAATAAAAATAACCAAGGATTTCCAAGCCCAGGGACCGTTACAGAATCTAGGAGTGCTGAGACGTCCGCCTGGTCTGCCTTATTTGCTCATGTTCCGGTGCAAGTGTTAATGGACAGAAATCTTCTAAACCCGCAAAAAAAAAAAAAAAAAAAAAAAAAAAAAAAAACCGGACTAATTGGCCTTTAAGTCAAAAATTTCTCCCACCGAATTGGTTGTCAGAACAACTCCCTGACCAGCGAAATGATGTGCAGATTGCTCCCACATTCAAGCCTCGCCTGTTCATGTTGCTGTGCGGGATTAGAGTCAATGGAAAATGTCAACAATCAGACCTGTGATGAGGGGCACCTGGATATCTTGGCCCCGTTTTGTAGTAATGATCATTGGATGGTTCATTAGTGAGAATGTTAACAAGATTAAGCAAATGTTTCTGCTGAATCAGCTCCAGTTCAAATTATATTGCTTTTGGCCCAAGACATCACAAGACACGTGGAGCAAAGGGCAGTTATAGTGTATTCTAATAATCATTGAAACAGTCACATCAAAAAGTCCTACGAACCTTGTTTAAATTAGATCCACCAAAAAACATTACTCCTTCATGGTCTCAGTGCACGTGGTCATTTCAAATATAGTGCTAAAAAATGACTCAAGCTGATTTTAGAGAAAACTGACGTAAAGAACGTGCGTCGACAGGTACCTGTCATTATTTTACAGGTTTTCTGCAGATAGTGAATCCTTGTTAAAATCACCTCGAGAGAACTGTGGTCCTGTTTTCAAATTCCCTGGATAGGATTAACATGTAGTATACACCAAACCAAATTAACACGTCTAGTGGTCCAGCCTTACAATAAGGTCCCATTGAAAGAAAATGGATTTTTTTTTTTAAATAAAGAAAAGACAAAGAAAATGGATTTTTCAAGTTTTTAAAACTGTTTCAAAAAGGCAAAAGCAAGATGTTGCCACATCTTCTAAGTTCTTTTCTCGTTTCTCCCCCATGCAAAGCCGTTGCCCAGCAGCCTGCTTTCCCTTCCCAGACTTTGTAAATTCTCCAACCTAGACTTCAGTATCTCCCATTTTTGTAACTTATCATCTGAGTATGTTAGTTTCTCTTCCGCCACAAAATGCCTGCCCTCTCCAATGCAAATTTCTACTCAGGTCCTCTAACAGCTCTCCCTTCTTCCCCTTACTAATTACCCTAATTTTGCAAAATAAATATCCAGGAACCAAGCTGGCGTAGACAGTTTTCCTGGGAAGTGTACATATGTGAGTGAAGGCTAGAAGTCTGTGACAGGGGTGAAAGGTTAATGCATAGATATCCATAACCCCTTTGCTTGTCTGATGGGCTGACCTCTGCCAGTGTGTTGTAAATCCTTCCAAGGAAAGGAGTAAGCCATACAGGGCATATAATCGTCCCCTGGAAATTTGAGTGACCACTGTACTAGCAATTGGGTGTATAGATAAGCCTATTGGAAACAGTTTTAAAATTGGGTTAGTCTTTGGGAGTTAATTCTAATCATTCAGGATCTAACATGGGTTTTGGCGATTTTGAAATCAGATGACCCATGTACTTGGGGGAGTTTTCACTTCATTACAGCCCATTAAAACATCACCTTTCTTGGAGGCAATGAGCATTGAAGGGCCCCTGTTTAACCTCCTGCAGGAGAGAAAGCGCTCCAAAGACAGAATAGGATTGTCTGGGAACCCTTTGCTCTGCCACCTTATAAGGGCAGCATTAATCTCTATGGAACCACACACAACGCCTCCCTTGGGGCCTCGCTTGGCTGATGCTCTGAGCCACCCAATCATTCCCATCTCAGAACCTGTTCGTTTCACCCTACACATGAACCAGCTGCCCTAGGGAAATGAACCTCTTCCAGCTCTCTAACGTGGCAGACTAAGTTTCCAGGAGCTAGCAAGATGACTAACTGGTCATATTCTTTTCATGCTTTCCCCACATTTATTCTAGAAATCGTTTTTGAGACCCGAGCTATGACATACAAAATTTCCTGCCAACAAAACATACAGGAAATTAAGTTTTTATGACTAGAGACAAGCTGATGGGTGAATGGGGTTAGAAGATTTCATTTTTTATTAGATGCAAAAGCTGATAAACATTAAGTGCTGGGAGATACGAAAATCCAAAGTTCTGGCATACAGAGGGGCGGCTGGCTCAGGAGGCAGGGGAGAAGATAGCGTCGTTGTCAACACAGTCTTCATGGGAGGAGACACTCCATCAAGCAGTGACAAACGATCAGCGGGAAATATCAAGGACTCAACAGTGAGCCAGTGTTCTCCAGAAAGCAGATCCTGAGAAAAGGATTAAAGTGCTAATGATGTATTTAAGGGATACCCAGCCCAATTAGCAAGGATGAGGAAAAAGGGAAGGGAGGCAACAAAGAACGGAAGCAACGTGAAGGGGTACAATATCATACCAGCACCCACCTGGTGATAAACTGAAGCAACGTAACGTATTGTGCGGCACATGCATTTGGACAACATGTGAGACTTCTCCAGAGAGGCACGAGGACAAACTGAACCAGGGTAGTTCATCACAGGGAAGACATTTTTCTTTTCTTTTCTTTTTTTTTTTTTAATCTCCCCAGCCATCTCCCATGTCTTATTTCCTTCTGGTCAAAATGTGCCTTGCGGGAGGGAGTTTTATCACCTGCCCCTCCCCCCCTTTCGGCTGCTCGGGGTGCAAGAACCTATGCCCTGAGGGCTCACTCTTGACTAGAAGAGGCAGAAGGAGCTCACAACTCCAAGCATGCAGCTGGTCAGCCTGGCTCGGGAATGGCAGCCCTGACGGTTCCAGGGCAAGCGACTAGCTGGCTTCCGGTGGGTCTCATGGTTGTTGGTCAAGATGAGGAGAACAAGCTGAAATGAATCCAGGGCATCGCAGAAGGGTCATGCCATTTCTGTTTGGTATAACAAATCTCTGACTGGAGAGCAGAAAACATCCTTAAATCCTTTGACATTCACTGCCAAACTGATCTTTTAAGTGTTGATTATTTTTTTGTTTGAGAGACCAAGACTGAGGGTGAGTGGGGAGGGGCAGAGAGAGAGGGAGACACAGACTCCAAAGCAGGCTCCAGGCTCCGAGCTGTCAGCACAGGGCCCTACACGGGGCTCAAACGCACAGACCAAGAGCTCATGACCTGAGCCCAAGTCAGACACTTAACCGACTGAGCCACCCAGGTGCCCCCAAACTGATCTTTTAAATACCTTCTCGTGTGCCTCAAGCCTTTTCATTGGGTCTGCCAGGCCTAGAATAGCTCATGCACATCAAGTCCAGTCCGTTTGACTTTGAAACCTGACGTATGTGGCTTAAGAGCTGGCCTGGCCATTGAACTTATGGAATAGAGTGGACATCAGCACACAGGCTTACTGCAGAATTGCTCAAGTGAGGAACCACCTTTCTCATCAGTACTTGATCCATCTACTGAATACTTCCCTCACTCTCCAAGTCCATTTAATATTTTGAAAGAGCATGAGTGGTGGAGGGGCAGAGAGGGAGAGAGAGAATCCCAAGCAGAGTCAGCACTGTGAGTGCAAAGCCCAATGCAAGGCTCGATCCCATGAACCTTGAAATCATGACCCGAGCCCAAAGTCAAGAGTTAGATGCTTAACCAACTGAGTCACCCAGGTGCCCTTTAAAGTCCCTTTCAGAAGGCTGGAACAAAGTAAATCTATAGATTTGGTACTTCAAGAGATATAAATAAGCTCACTTGACTAGCTCTAGATCTATGGCCGCTAAGAGGACTGACTGCAATCAAGTGAAACCAAATCAACTTCCTGAAGAAATGATCGATGTGTGTGATGAAAAATGCTCCAGAGCATCTTTGGAACCGGGCAACAGCTAGAAATACCTGAGCACCTGCCTGACAGGTCTAGCTCTAAGAAGAAACACTAGGTCATAGCTGTGGACAGTCTAGAGCTGAAAGGACCTTTCTAGACGAACAGTTCTAGCTTCCTGTGACCCATCCAAGACACCACTGGTGATTGTCATATCCTAATCTTCCCTGACCAGCCAGACCAGGAGGGAGAAGCTAAAAGGTGGTGAGACCCTGCAGGAAATTATTGAGTCCTTAAGTGTTAACAGATAACCTGAGTGGCCAGCAGGAAATGCTGCAGCAGGAAGTAAAGACACCTCTAGAGTTGGCTGCAGGCTCAGGGTCAGCTTTGCTTCTAGGTGATTATGGATAACTTACTCTCACAGCATCTCTACTTCCTTAACTGGCTAATCAAGGGTCAGAGTCTTCTAGGTCTATAAATGGTGGACATACTTTGAAATCATCTCTGTATTCTTTGGATTTAGAGGTCTTGTTTTAACCCGGAGATACATTCTTTAGAAGCAGATCCAGACAGATCTGCCAAAGTGGATCCAGATCCTCGTCAAAGTGAGGGAACTGCCCCAAAAGAGAACCATGCATAGGAGGGAGGGAAGGAAGACCCAAGTTCAAAGATGTGATTTTACCTGAAGGTGTAGCTCAGACTTCATTCTATCAAGAGCATGGGGGTATGAAGGGATCAAAGTCATCCCACCCTGAAAAGCATCCCTACTTCCCCCGTCTTGGCCCCCAGAGCCATGTGAAGTGTTTTACTAGTGGGAGGCAACACGTAGTAGCCATTGGTTTAAGGTAAATTCTGCATCCAAAAGGATAGTCCCCCCTCCTTGCAGGTAACTCCAGCTGGCACTTGAGTTATGCCTTCAAGAGGTTGTTTAGCCACTTTACAAAGCCAGCAGCTTCTGGACAAGGACATCCACACATGTAGATTTTGAGCCTCATTCCTGGTGCCAAGGGTTTAAGTCAGGTTTCCTAAGCTCTGGGATTCTTGTATGAGTAACTTGAAGGAGTACTTTCAGTAGCAATCACTAAGGAGGGAAGAGAGATGGGGCTTCAGCTCAAGTCTATTTCAGCATGCTAAGGGAATTCTAGAACATCAACGCACCCTAGAACTGTCTTACCCTGAGGCAAGTGATCTGTGCTTTTGTATCCCAACATCAGTCAATTGTTGGTCTTGGGCCACCCCTGGGGACATTTCTACAGGAAGTGGTGCTCATCAGCTAAGGGCAACTTTCTGGAGAAACATACATCTGAACTCTTAGCCTCCCACATTCACATCGGCTCTGATTGATAGACATGCTGACCCAGGAAAGAAGATCTGAGTGAGTCTAAGGCAGCTGACTGCACTTTATCTTCTAACTCTCACGAAGGTTTGGATGAGCTTGAGAAGATTGTCACAGTCACTACGCTTGTAGGTGCCCCATTCCAATTGCCTAGTCCAGGCCATCTACCCAACTGTCCCATTAGTAAAGTTCTTTCACAGGGCACCTGTGTGGCTCAGTTGCTTAAGTGTCAACTCCGGCTCAGGTCATGATCTTGTGGTCCATGGGTTAGAGCCCCGTGTCAGGCTTTGTGATGACAGCTCAGCCTGCCTTGGATTCTAGGTCTGCCTCTCTCTGCCCCTTCACCACTTACGCTCTCTCTTGCTCTTAGAAACAAACATTAAAAAAAAAATTAAAAAAAAAGAAAAGCTCTTTCACTGCAACTTCAGTCCATGTAGTCAACATTTGTTAAATCCTGTGACTAACACTAGGCTGTGCTTTGAGAATACGGAAATAAATCCAACAAGCTTGCTGTGATAAACGCTCTATTCCCAGCATTTTATAGACAGCATTAACTAAGATTTTATACAGTAACTGAAGTCCCACAGTCTACTGTAGTCACAAAACCATTCATCAGGACAGGGCATTAAAGCTTATAGCCACCAAATGTTTCCATATCCCAGCTTACAACGTCCACCTCTATCAACTTCCCAATCTGATTATATTCTGAACGATCTGACTTCTCTGCCAAGGCTGGTTCTACTGACGAAATCAGCACACATAGTCACGATAGCAGCTTCTATTTGGAGTCACTTAAAGCTTATTACATATCTAAAACGATCAACAGTTTTTACCAGTTCTAGAAACCATTGTGTAATGAAGATTCTCCAAGTAGGGTTGGGGAATCAGAGAGAGAGAGAGAGAGAGAGAGAGAGAGACAGACTCTGAAGCGGGCTCCAGGCTGTCAGTGCAGAGCCCGATGAGGGACTTGAACCTAGGAACTGCAAGATCATGACCTGAACCAAAGTGAGACTAAGCCACCCAGGTGCTCCAAGACCCATGTATTAAGAATTCATACCTCTCCTTTTCGTGAGAGAGGACCAGAGGGACTTTGGGCTCCCTAATAATACTCTCAGTAGGTAGGAGGGCCAGAACCCATGCCTTTAACTTTTAGGGAAAGCTTTCTCAACCTCACACATTACTGACTTTTTGGCCAGATAATTCTTTATTGAAGGCACTCTCCTGTTCATTGTGCAGGATTAGGCAGCATCCCCGGCCTCTACTCACCAGATGCCAGTAATGGCCAAGTTGTGATAACAGAACTATCTCCAGTCATTGCCAAATGTTTCCTGGGTAGCACAGCTGTCATCCCTACCATGGTTGGGAACCACTGCCTTAGGGGATGGTGTTTCATGTACAATAATCATACCACGGGTTTTAATAGCAGATGGACTGGTGTTTGAAACTTTGCTTCACCACTTACCAGTTATATGATCTTAAGGGAGAAACTCACAAGAGCCATATGAACTAGTGGGAACACAAAGTCCTAGCTTCAAGGGAGTAGGTTGTACCTCCCCCATTGTAGGCTCAGACTGCTCCCTCCCATGGGCTTTACCAAAGCAGACCACCAGAGAAGGTTGCTTGCCATACCAACACTTCAAGTCCTCTTGGTCCCGCCCCCCACTTGAAGCTAGGTTTCACTGCCCGTATGACCCTCAAGTACAAATCTTGTCATAGGAGTAGTATTGATTGATATTTCCTCTAAAAGAAATGGGAACCGACTAAGGCAGACATCATCAGTACAGCCTTTATCACTCAGAGTTTACAGTTTTATTGTGTTCCAGTCAGCTCCCAGCATCTTCTAGGCACACTTCCAGAAGGCTGCTTTGCTGCCACACACGTGGTAGGTTAGCTGTTGAGGACCAGCACCCGGCAGCAGAGCTTAATCAAGGCTGCCTGAGAATGTGGACAAAAATCCCTTAGCTCTCTTGACTCAGTGGGGAGAATCCTGAGGGATGTATACTAGATCATTCAGAGAGTAAGCTCCAGCCACCAATGGTGGTAGCTAGCTTAATACGTTCACTTACTACCCATATTCCCTGTCTCTTCTTCATTCCCGTGTTTGCTGCTCCTCCCAAATAAACCTCTTGTATCAAATCTTTGTCTCAGGGTCTATATCTGGGGGAACCGAAACGAACTCTCAGAAAAAGTTAATATTTGTTAAGTGTGAGAAGGGAGAGAAGTCATTTTTAGAAATAGATAAAAAAGCTGTGCTGTCCACTTAGCGGGAGATCTACAACCTACTAGAAATAGGTGCAAACCACCGTCCCCCTGCCCACAAAGGAGTCCCAAGCCTTTAGACACTTCACTTGCTGGTTCTTCTTCCCCTCTCAGTCAGGGCTTGTTTTCTTGGGCTTTGCAGTGAGCATGCACCATAGAATAAAAGGAGGAGGGACTGAAAGTCTCTGCCTCACCTCAGAAAATATATGTTTGTTCTCATCAGACTACTTTTTGCCTTACATGGGCATAGGTGACACGTTGGGTGGGTGGGTGGGGGGGGGGTGGAGAGGCTGGTAAGGCTGCAACCTCTGTAATCCTCAACCAATGAGGAACCAGGAAAAGGACATGCATGCTAGGAGAAAAAAAAAATCACCTGCTCTGACTGCCCAGATTGTGCCCGTGCATCAGACACCTGCTGTTGCAAAACCTTGATGAAACCCTTGTTTCACTGTGCTCCAAATCTCTTGTATCCTCCTCTGACTGCGGCAGCAGGCTCATTTCTCACATAAAGTACCTATAGTTCATGGCCTTTGAGCTCACCCCCATCGTAAAGTCAACCTCTCACGGTAGAAAGGCTCTTCAACCAACGTGCTTTGAGTCACTATCAACACCGTGCCAAGTTTAACCGTAAGGCAGGAACTGGCAACGGAGGGAAGAGAACATGTACTTTCAATACTTTGCATTGCTCTTGACCTTGCGTTGGTGTCCGTTCTTAGCAGGAAGGTAGATTAGGAAAGGCAGTTGAGCCTGGATAGTGTTGCCATCTCCCCCTCCCACAGAATTCGTCAGAGCCCAGCAAGGCTTGGACACCTTTCACCATCAACTGCCATTGTGCAGACTAGAAAGAACAGGACACTCTCCCCCAAAATCAAGATCCATGGGTTTTGTTAAGTCTTCAACTGTTTTATGTTTTTATCAGCCTAAATACAGAAAAGCCGTTTCAACAGATGGATTGCATCACATTCGGTAAACATTGTAATTGTTTGGCAGGATTACTGCTTACACTGAAAAATGTAATTTGCAAGGATACACACAGACGACACATTCTGCCAATACGCACAGTGACACCATTTGCCGTAGATGAGGCCCCATCATATGCCTTCTGTACGGTTCTGACACAACAGATCTAGAATTAAACAGCAATTATTGCCAACATCTCAGACTGCTGTTTCTGCCCTTTTGCTGTTTCACGGGAGCTTGAGCAATGCAATAAAGCACATCTTCCATTCCCTTCTTCCCAGAATGTTCAGAGACCCTGGAGGGCAGCCAAACGACACAGCCTTATAATGAAATCAGCTCTTTTGATTAGGTGTGGGCGGAGCAGATCTTTTATAAGATCAGTATCCCTTAGCTGAAGCATTTCACAGTCCTGCCCCAGGACATTTACAAAGCCTCTGGTCTAGTTTACAAAGCTCTTCTCAAACGATTGTTCTGGGAATGAATCAGATGGCTTGGGGAAGGAACCCTCTTAACTTACATAATTTCATCAACCTCCCATTTTTATGGAGTATTTTATTGCTAAAAAATCAAGAAGGGAAGAAATTGCAAGTAAATTAATCCCCGGCATGCTGTCATGCATGCAAACCTAGGTCCGTGGAAAGTTTAAGGTTAGAGAAAGAATCCTTCTCTCAAGACTCCATTAGGGCAATAGTGCCTACATCAGGATAATTGAGGGCTTTCTCTGTGTTAGGTACTAGGTCAAACATAGTCACTCCTTAGGCTGAGTCAGGAACGATTCTTAAGAGGACAGTTTGGGGGCTTTAGTAACTTGCTCAAGGTGATGGCTGTCAGACCTGGAGTCAAACTTGAGCAAAACAAAGTTCCAGCCTCTCTCAAGCTGCACTGGGACCAGTTGCTCATGTTTCTAAACCCATTTTTGACAAATCTTCCAAGAGATCCTTGCCATTTTGAACACTTATGTAGCCCACTAGGAAGAAATGTCCCCCACCCACCCCAATACTCAAAATTGAGTCATGGATGAGGAGGGGGCTTAAAAGCAAGCTGAGGGCCAAGCACAAACTAGCATTACCCAACCCCCCTCCCCAGGGTGGGATATAGGACATTCCTCAGGCATCCCTGGCTGTCCAAAGACAAGGATGGAAAACAAATGGCTAAATTGGTAGAGTCTTCAGCAGTTCATAAATACCTTAGTAAGCTACATAAAAAAGGCAATCCTATCAACAGCCTGAAGTCCAGCAACTCCCTACCATATTAATGTTAATGCTTTGCTAGAGGGAAAAACAACCTTAGCTTGACAATAGTTAGGTCTCCAATAAGTCTTTACCATATGGAGGTCTCTTTGTAAATTTCCTTGACTTTATCTCTGGACTCCATCCAACAGTCACCCCCACCCCCACCCCCACCCACTTGCCATGCACCTCTTCCTGCACATGGATCCTGCCCCCATGCTTTAGTAAAACCACCTTTTTGCACCAATGAGGTCTTCTAGAATTCTTTCTTGGTCGTTGGCTCTAGATCCCCCCCATCACCCAAAACTTCAATGGAGAAGAGGCAAGCTCCTCAGTGGTGGGGATTGGGAGAGAAAAAAAGAACAGGTTGGTTAATAATGAGATCATCTTCATATGGACATTCTCTCCTCTAATTCTGAAAGTTCACAGCCAACCTTTGGGGCAAAGTTTTTTTTTTTTTTTGTCCATCCAAAAAGAAACGCAGCATACAACGTTGCCTCAGCATTTTCTGATTACTGAAGAGTCCAATTCTCAGATTCTAAAGGAAAGAGCAGACTTAGGCCGGCTGACTCCATCTTGTTCTGTGTCCTCCATCTTGTTCTGTGTCCTCCATCTT
>NW_024412388.1:45236015-45241461 GCF_014898765.1 Herpailurus yagouaroundi
TCCATCTTGTTCTGTGTCCTCCATCTTGTTCTGTGTCCTCCATCTTGAGTGACTATGGCCCCGACATGGCCACAGAAAGAAATTCCCACTCAAACCGCAGACCACGCCTCCTCCCCTTGAGTAACTTGCCACTCACCCAATTCAGACTTCCCGTTCAAACCACACCCGGCGACCTGCGCAACGGGACTCTGACCCACTTGGCTAAGGCCGTGACCATTACCTCACCAACCACCCCTAGATCCCTATAAAACCTTTGTACTTTTGAAACCCACTCTCTCTCTCTGGCATCTCACCACTGCTTGGTACAGGTAGGGATTGAGCTCGAGCTAGCTTGAATAAAGGCTCTTTGCTCTTGCATTGGACTCAGCTCCCTGGTGGTCTTTGGGGATCATGAATTCTGGGCATAACATTTGGGGGCTTGTCCGGGATCCCCCGGACCCGGAGAGCCTGACTGGCCACCGTTAGTGTCTGTTTGTTCCCTGTCTCTTCTGTGTGAGCTCATTTCTGAAATTCTGGTAGTGCCGGCATGGTCTAAGTGGGCACACTGGAAGACCATGGGCCAGGAGTTTCAGAAGACATTCCGATCCTCCCTTCTGGAGGGATGTGGAATCCTCTCAAAGGTCTGAGACAAGGTGGGTTGCTCCCGCTGGTCGGCATGAGGCCGTCATCTAGCTTTCAGTTTTGCTTCCATGGAGTTGGAAGACTGTTTCTAGGGGCCCTTTGTTTCTGTGTTTGTTTTGTTCTGTGGACTTACTGGACAGATGTTATGGGACAGACTCAGACTACTCCTGTAAGTATTATGATTGATCACTTTAAGGATGTCAGGGTAAGAGCTAACAACCTCAGTGTTGAAGTCTGAAAGGGTCGGTGGCAGGTTTTTTGTTCTAGCAAGTGGCCAGCTTTCAATGTTGGATGGCCGCCAGAGGGAACTTTCGACCTCCCTACCATCCACTGAGTCAGGGGTATCATCTCTCGGCCTAAGACAGGCCATCCTGATCAGCTCCCTTACATTATCACTTGGCAGGATCTTGTAGAAGACCCACCCTCTTGGCTTAAGCCCTTCCTACCCTACGCCCTCTGGAGCCGAAACCCATTCTTGCTTTGCAGGGGACAGAGAAGACAGACAAGAAAAGTCTTACCCAGCCTTCAGCAACCCTCTACCCTGTCCTACAAGGGGGGGGGGGGACTGAAGAAGAAATAATTTTTCCTCCCCCATATAACGCCCCTAGGATGCCGGAAGAACACCATCCTTCCCCTCCAGGGGAGGCAGATGCTGTTCCAAGAGTGGGAGGCAGAAACGCTCCAGTGGGAAGCCCGCCCTTTACCAGACAAAGGGCTCAGAGGGAGCAATCCGCCTCCGACTCCTCTAGTCTGCCCCTGCGAGCCACTGGACCCCCAGACACGGAGGGGAATCAGCCCCATCACTATTGGTCTTTCGCCACTAGTGACCTCTACAGCTGGAAAGCTCAGAAGCCTAAGTTTTCCGAGAAACCGGCAGGGCTTATTGATTTATTAGACTCTCTTCTTTTTACCCATCAGCCCACATGGGACGATTGCCAGCAGTTTTTGCAGGCCCTTTTCACGACTGAAGAAAGAGAATCCTCAATGAGGCCCAAAAACTAGTTCCAGGCACAGACGGGAATCCCACCACCAACCAGGCTCAGATAGATGCCTCCTTCCCCTTAACTTGGCCCAAGTGGGATTTCAACATGGCAGAAGGTAAGGAGAGGCTCCGGGTCTACCACCAGACTCTAATGGGTGGGGGGGTGGGGGGGTGGGGGGGGGTCTCCAAATGGCTGCTAGAAAGCCAACCAATTTGGCCAAGGTAGGAAATGTACAACAGGGAAAAGATGAATCTCTGGCTGCCTTTTTAGAACGGATCATGGAGGCATTCCATACCTATACCCCCATGGATCCAGAGGCTCTGGAAAGCAAAGCAGCTGTTGTCATGGCCTTTGTAAACCAATTGGCCATAGACATTAGGAAAAAATTACAGAAAATAGGCTAGGAGAAAAAAGTCTGCAGGACTTACTGGTGGTAGCCGAAAAGGTATACAATAACTGGGAGCCTCCTGAGGACAAGCAGGCTCGCGCCATGGCAGCGGCCAGCAGTAAGCAGACTCAAGACCTGGCCAGAATACTACTAGCTACCACTGCGGACTCCCCCAAGGAACGAGACTGCCGTCTCCGGCAGCTGGCGGATGACTCAAGAGGAGATAAAGGAACCACCAAGGGGGAAAGGCAGAGGCTGCAGAGAAATCAGTGCCTATACTGCAAGGAGATAGGGAATGGGGCCTGAGATTGTCTGAAAAAGGCCGGCGGGAAGGGAAGCAAGACTGATCGAGTAAAAGTCTTAGAGCTAGATGAACTGAGTGATTAGGAGCTTCGGACTTCAGACCCTCTCCCCGAGCCCAGAGTAACTCTTAAAGTGGAGGGGACCCCTGGTGACTTCCTTGTCGACACTGGAGCACAACATTCGGTCCTCCACACCCCACAAGGAAAACTAGCCAGCAAGAAGTCCTGGGTATAAGGGGCAACTGGTATGAACCAGTATTCATGGACTAGCCGAAGAACAGTAAATTTGGGGATGGGCCGGGTATCCCACTCCTTTATGGTAATACCAGAATGCCCCTACCCACTGTTAGGATGGGGCTTACTGACCAAGATTGGAGCTCAGATAACTTTCAGGCAAGGGGGGGGCCTCAGGTCACCGATGGCAAGGGCCACCCCATCCAGGTCCTGACCAGTAAACTAGAGGATGAATATCGCCTCCACGAGGAGGCACTCCCGAGAGAGGATAATATAGACAGATGGCTACAAGAATTCCCCTCGGTTTGGGCAGAGATGGGGGGATAGGACTAGCCACTCACAGGACCCCGGTCCTGGTAGAACTCAAGCCAGGAGAAGGTCCGGTAAGCATCAAACAACACCCCATGTCTCAGGAGGCCCGGAAGGGGATCCAGCCACACATCCGGAGACTACAAAGCCTAGGGGTACTAGTTCCTTGCCAGTCTGCCTGGAACACCCCCCCTTCTGTGGGTCAAAAAGCCTCAAATGAGTATCGACTGGTACAAGACCTCCGGCAAGTAAATAAGAGGGTCACGGACATACAACCAACTCTTCCCAACCCATATACTCTCTTGAGCTCCTTGGCACCCTCCAGGGTCTGGTATACCATACTATATTTAAAGGATGCCTTCTTCAGTCTGCCACTGGCACCCCAAAGCCAACCCTTGTTTGCCTTCGAGTGGCATGATCCAGAGGAGGGCTACAGCGGACAACTCACCTGGACACGGCTGCCTCAGGGATTCAAAAATTTGCCCACCATCTTCGACGAGTCACTACATGACGACCTGGGTGAGTACAGAAAGGAGCACCCTGGCCTCACCCTCCTACAGTATGTAGATGACATCCTGATTGCTGCCAACATGGCCAAGGACTGCAAGTGAGGGACCCAGGACCCGCTGGCTACCCTGGGGGCCTTGGGGTACCGGGCATCTGCGAAGAAGGCTCAGATATGCAAGGAGAGGGTAAGTTACCTGGGATATATCCTGGAGGGTGGACAGCAGCGCTTATCAGATGCCAGAAAAGAAACTATCCCAAAGATCCCTACTCCCACCTCCCGAAGGGAAGTAAGGGAATTCCCAGGATTGGCCGGCTACTGCCACCTCTGCGTTCCGGGTTTTGCTGAGATCGCCAGGCCCCTATATGAAGCTACCAAAGAGGGGAAAACATTTGAATGGACTGAAAAAAGAAACTGCCTTTCATCAGTTAAAAAAGGCCCTTCTAAGTGCCCCAGCCCTGGGCCTACCAGATATCACGAGGCCCTTCTACCTCTTTGTAGATGAACACAATAGAATAGCAAAAGGAGTTCTAACTCAAGACTTAGGCCCCTGGAACCGCCCGGTGGCTTACCTGTCCAAGAAGCTAGACCCAGTGGCTGCCAGCTGGCCGCCATGGCTAAGAATTATTGTGGCGACAGCACTCCTAGTCAAGGATGCAGACAAACTGAGCCTAGGACAGGAGATCTGGATCACGACCCCACACACCATTGAAGGGGTTCTGAAACAGCCTCCTGATAGATGGATGAGCAACACACATACGACTCATTACCAGAGCCTCCTACTCAACCCTCCATGGGTGCGGTTCCACCCCAGTGTGGCCCTCAATCCTGCAACCCTGCTGCCCGACCCTGACCTAGATGCTCCACTACATGACTGTGCGGGGATCCTGGACCAAGTACACGGATTCCAGACGGATCTGACCGACCGGCCCCTCCCCAATGCCGAGGCTACTTGGTTCACTGATGGCAGCAGCTTTGTGCGGGATGGACACAGGTATGCAGGTGCAGCGGTAGTCACCGA
The DNA here is from genome assembly GCF_014898765.1 of Herpailurus yagouaroundi. NCBI lineage: Eukaryota > Metazoa > Chordata > Mammalia > Carnivora > Felidae > Herpailurus > Herpailurus yagouaroundi. The sequence goes on from NW_024412388.1 coordinate 45,240,379, forward strand.
AACAGACACCGTATGAGCAGAGGCTCTATCCTCCGGAATGTCAGCCCAGCGAGCAGAGCTCATCGCCCTTACCAACGCACTAACACTGGGAGCTGGAAAACGGCTTAACGTCTACACAGACAGCCATTATGCATTTGCCACAGCTCATATTCATGGGGCAATTTATCAGGAGAGGGGGTTACTGACAGCAGAAGGACGGACTATAAAAAATAAGGAGATACTTGACCTGCTTACAGCCTTATGGCTTCCTACCAAGCTGGCCATTATCCACTGCCAAGGGCCCCAGAAAACTGACAACCCAGTAGCTAGAGGTAATCGAAAAGCTGACCAGGCAGCCAAGGCAGTAACCCTTACTTCAGTCCCCACCACCATGACCATACAATCACCAGAACCAGGAGACCCAGTTTTACCAGACCAGCCCAAATACTCCTAGGAGGAGTTAAAGCTCATCAAGAAACTCCCCTTGGCACAAGAGATAAAGGGATGGTGGTATACACCTAACAAGGAGCTCGTGCTGCCAGACGGGCTCGGAGTCTCAGTATTAGAACACATGCATCGGTCTACTCACATGGGGGGCCCAAATGACATGCTGGAATCAAGATTCACCAACAGGACACCAAAATAGAGCAAGTTGTATCTGCCTACAAGACCTGCCAACTCACCAATGCGAGAGCCACATCCAATAAAAAAGGAACCAGGCTCAGTGGCACCAGACCGGGAGCCCAATGGGAAGTCGACTTCACTGAAGTTAAACCAGCAAAGTATGGTTATAAATATCTTTTAGTGTTTACAGACACCTTCTCTGGCTGGGCGGAGGCATACCCAACCAAGCATGAGACGGCTCAGACAGTGGCTAAGAAGCTACTAGAAGACATCTTACCCAGGTATGGTTTTCCTGCCATGGTAGGATCAGACAATGGACCAGCTTTTATCTCACAGGTAACGCAGGCAGTAGCCAAGGCTATGGGGGCAAACTGGAAATTACTTATAGGCCCCAGAGCTCAGGACAGGTAGAAAGAATGAAAAGAACCCTAAAAGAGACCCTTACCAAATTAACCATGGAGACTGGGGGGGGGGGGGGGC
>NW_024412388.1:45241561-45427374 GCF_014898765.1 Herpailurus yagouaroundi
ACTCTCCGACCGTACGCCCTTTACCAGGTTAGGAACGTTCTTTACACCCTGGGTTTTACTCCCTATGAGATCATATTTGGCAGGCTACCCCCCATTATTCCCAACTTTGAGCTGAACTTCTTGCTGAGTTTAAAGATCCAGAACTGTTTCTTTCCTTGAGAGGGCTCCAGAAGGTGCACGAGGACATTTGGCTGCGCCTCCATGCCATCTACAAGGCTGGCCCGACCCCGACACCTCATCACTACAGGCCGGGAGACTGGGTCTACGTCAAGAGGCACCACTGAGAGACACTTGAGCCATGCTGGAAGGGACCCTACATTGTGGTGCTGACAACCCCCACCACTCTCAAAGTAGAGGGCATCGTGACCTGGGTCCATCACACCCACGTTCGGCCAGTGGACCCCTCCTTGATCCGGAAGGACTTTGCAACACAATGGGCCATCAATCGGGACCAACACAACCTGCTCAAGGTCGAGTTACAGCGCATTCGACCCATCTGATATTGGTAACTCTGTTAACTCTGCTTGTCACTGCTCATGCTGCCGGGAGTCCCCACGCCCCCCAAAACATTACCTGGCAGATCATAGACACCAGCTCAGGGACCGCATGGGGGCCGTCCAACTAATGGTCCTCTGTGCTCAGTACAAGCCCCTAATAACAGAAGAGGACAAAATAGAAATGCAGCCAGTCCCATGGTTGGGTCGGCAAGCTACATGACAAGGGGAGAATGAAAGAGCAGACCTAGGCTGGCTGACTCCATCTTGTTCTGTGTCCTCCATCTTGAGTATGTCCCCGACATGGCCCCAGAAAGAAATTCCCGCTCAAACCTCAGACCACATCTTCTCCCCGAGTAACTTCCCAATCAAACCATGCCTGGCAACCTGCCTAACAGGACTCTGACCCTTCCCCAGCCAATTGGCTAAGGCCACAACCACTACCTTCCTGACTACCCCTAGACCCCTATAAAACCTTTGTGCTTTTGAAACTCGCTCTGTCTCTCCGGCATCTTACCACTGTGTCAGTGCAGGTAGGGGATAGAGCTCGAGCTAGCTCAAATAAAGGCTCTTTGCTTTTATATCGGACTCGGCTCCCTGGTGGTCTTTGGGGATCACGAATTCTGGGCATAACAAATGAACTAAAGCAACATCAAAGTCTGAACATTCCCCAACCCCACTCCACCCCCATAGTTCAAGAGACATTAGCAGTCTAGAAGATTCCCTCTCAGCGACCCCTCTTAGATCACTAGCATCTTCTTCCCCACCTTCTAACCACTATCTTGATTTCCTCAACTATTGTTGAGCTCCGCCTGAGTTTAAGTTTTGTGTAGAGACATTTTTGCTCAACATTGAGTAGTTCATATTGATCACGTGGCTAGAGTTCATTGATTTTAATTGTTGTATAGTATTCCAGTATGTTCAGATTCAGCAAATGAATGTGTGTGGTGTCCAGTTAGATTTGAACTTCAGATCAAGTGTTCAGTATGTCCCACGCACTATTTGCAGTGTTTATACACAAAAATAGGATTGCTTGTAAGGGGTGACTGGGTGGCTCGGTTAAATGTCCAACTTTGGCTTAGGTCAGGATCTCATGGTTCAGGAGTTCGAGCTCCACGTTGGGCTCTGTGCTGACAGCTCAGAGCCTGGAGCCTTCTTCCAATTCTGTGTCTCCCTCTCTGTTGCTCCACTGCTCACACTCTGTCTTGCTGTCTCAAAAATAAAGACTGAAAAAATTTTCACACACAAAAAGTCTACCTGAAAACTTAACTGGGCATCCTGTATTTTGTCTGGCACTGGATTGTTTCTGCTTCTGGCTATTGTATACACGTGTTGCTGAAAGCAATCTTGTACACATCTTTAAGATTATCAAGCAAACCATTCCTGGTTTTCATCTGAAAACCATCTGTTTTCAACATATGAATATATCCAATAAAAATGCAAATTTTGGTGCTATAATTTGATCACATGTTCTAAACATTAAGTATTTTTATTACACAATATTCCTTTGAGTGATTGAAATTGTTGTTATAGTAAAATTATGGTACATTTTGTTGCCTTTTTAGAAACTCAATTCATGGTTCTAGAGAACTATATAGACTTTGAAGACGACTAGGTGAGTCAACAAAAAATGAAGACACTGAAGAATAAGCAAATAGGAGCACTTAAGATTTGCCTCAGGATCTTTTCTAGAGAGCATAAGCTAACCCATCATTGAAAGAACAATCCCAAGACTGGAAAGAAAGCAAGCAGCTGGAAAAAGGAAAAAAAAGCAATTATAGGTGGGGTATTACTGAGCTGGCATGGCTTCAAGGAAGCTTTACAGGTTGCTTAATCTTGAGAGGTTCTAAGAGAGGCATATGGATCCACTGAGTTTGACTGAAGCATTGTGGGAGAGAAATAGAAATGATTCATCTTTAGAGTGTGCCTGTGAGGTACTAACTGTCATACTTCCAAGTCTGGATAATCTAACCTCTCCGTTAAGACACTGGGGAAACCACATTCTGTGTGGTCACCATCTAGTTAGACATAGCTATTCTGCAACCCACACCCCACCACCCACCACCCTTGAAGGTGATCAAAGTCTTGGGCAGAAAAGGAACACACCAATGATGGAAGGTGAGGCAATGGCTGTGCTGGCCAGAGTGTTGCAATCATAGACAGGCAAAGCTGTCACTGTTACTGTCCTTGGAGACAAATTCCAGGACTCAGGGGACAGATGATTGAACCCATCTGGAGTAGCACCTATATCTGATCAAGTCCAGGAAGGGGGTACAACATGGATTTTCAGTAACACAGAATGGATAGAAACACAGTAAGCCAAAACCCAACTGTGGCCCTATGAACAGTCACAGATGATAAATCCAGGCTTTATTTTAGTTCTTTGGTTTCATTAGAATTTTCCCCAACATTTTATTGTAAGATTGATAAAGACAAGCTGAAAGAATGATACTGCAAACACTCCTGTCCACGACTTAAAATTCTAGTTATTTTCATTTATCTACTGTTAATTCAACATTTTTAATGCACTCAACTTTCAGAATCAGATGTTTTACCCATGAATACCTTATGTTAGTATTTTCAGTTAAAATTTATATATAGTGCAAGGCACTGGAAATACATACAGTGAAAAACCCTGAAGACCTGTCTCTGACTTCATTTGTTTCCATTATGACATTTTTTTTTTAATGTGCTCATTGGCTATTCTTGTGGTTTTATTTGTCAAGTTTCTATTAGAATGTTTTGCTGAGTGTTTATGGAGTCGTAGGGATTTGGAAATTCTTTTTTATAATTGTCTTTAATTTTTGAGAGTGACAGAGGATGAGAATGGGTTAGGGGCAGAGAGAAAGGGAGACCCAGAATCCAAAGCAGGCTCCAGGCTCTGAGCTGTCACAGCACAGAGCCCAAGGCAGGGCTTGAACTCAAACTGTGAGATCATGACCCGAGCTGAAACTGGATGCTTAACCAACTGAGCCACCCAGGCGCCCCGAGTTTGGGAATTCTTTATTCCAGACACTTGGAAAACCTGTCTGACAAAGGACTCAAGTAAGGAATAAGCTAGGAGAAATGGTTTTCTTAAAAACATTTTCCTCAAAAGATATTAGTGTTGACATATTCTCGTTTATTCATTTTTTATGATACTTCTTAAAAACAGGACCACAGAATGCAGTAAGAACTATCCTTAAGTGCTTACCTCCAAAACAATATAGTGTCTTATGTCTTCTAGAAGGCTTATAGTTTTAGTCAAGTTTAGTGGTGTAAATCGATCTGAAGTTTTCTTTATGGTAGGAGATGGGAAAAACACAAACCCTGAGCCTCCATTTCTAAGTGAATGTCTAGTAATTCTAGCACCGTTTGTTGAAAAGATGGTCTTTTCCACCACGGGGGCTTTGTCAAAAGTGAAGTTACTATTAAGCGTGGGTTTATTTCTGCCATCTATTTCATTTTCATGGACCTATTTGTTGATCCTTATGCCTGTACTATGCTATCTTGATTACGTATCTTTGTAGTAAGCCTTGAACTCTGTTTGGGTCCTCCAACTTTGTCCTTCAAGATTGGATAGTTTAGGTCCTGTGCATTTTCATATGCATTTTAGAATCTTAGTATCAACAACAACGAAAAAATCCTGGTGGATTTAGGATTAGGATTTCACGGAATCTATAGATTTGTGGAGAACTCACACAAGGAGTCTTTCAATTCACGAACATAGATCTCCATTTATTTAGGTCTTTTCAAATTTCCCAGGAGAGCAGCGTCAGAACAGTGAAGATCTCTGAAAATCTGCTCTTCCACAAAAGTAACAAGAATGCTAGTAGAAACACTGTAAAAACAAACAAAATGAAAACAAGAGTCAATGCTTTAAGAACTCTGAAAGGTAGCCAAAGGCTTGCAACAGTTTGTGGAGACTGTTTTCAAGAACAGAATTTGGGGAAGAATAGCACTTAGTGGTGTTTTAACTTGCCTTATACCAATACCCCTCCCCCCAGATCATGGTAGCCTTGAAAAGTAACAGCCTCACAATCATGGTAGTTATCAGGAATAGAAGCCTAGCACTTGGAGGCCAGAAAGGAGTTCGGTGCTATGCTAAAAGCTGGACTTGCAGAGAACAGTCCTTATCTTGCCTGTCTGCCACTTCCCTGGGAATCTTCAGAGACCTTGTCTTCAGCTGACCTGATGCAGGGCTCACTCTCCACCAAACTGCCCTTTCCCTAAGGCGTTTGTCAAGTAACTCTCAGCAGCAATCATTTAACACCACATGGCTCGAGGTGGTATTAACAGCTGGGGTAAACAAAAAGCTGACCAACAAACATAAAAGGACAAGCTGGGGGATGACGGGTCCCGAAGGGGTTTGGAAAAACTCCAACCTATTCCTGGGACTCTAGGAGGCCACACACATGTAGAGCTGTGTATGGTCCCAGAGTTGTGTGCTTGCTCAGCAAAGACCTGAGAAGGTCTGAGAATCTCTTGCCTCTGGCTGACCTTGAGATGATGTATAAGAGTGAAAGCAAAAGGTAGAGCTTTAAACGGTCTCCCAGAGCACTGAAGACACGCCTCAAAGTATACACACAGTTCCTCAGCAAAGGATAGCAGACTTGTTGGTTTAGGGCATTTAAGGAAACCTCAGTTCAAGCATTAGTTGACCACAAAGCTAATCGACAGAGACTTCAGTAGCCACGTTTAAAGTGATAGTTCTTGGATCTCATGTGCACACACAAAAAAACGTGAGGAACTTCAACTTGAATCTTGGACTCAACCCTCAGATTCTCAATCAGTACATCTGGATAGAGGCCAGGAATCTGTCATCTTGACTGATCAGGACTTTGATTACCTCTTCAATGCAACAAACTCTGCACATTCATAAAACACAGAAGCTTACAGAAAGTATTTTTCTAAATGGAACTAAGTCTGTTACCGTTTCTTAATCTATGGAAAAGGGCCAAGAGATGGGATAAGAGAGGGGGCTGATGAGAATAAGGAGTCTCATGTCTGTGGGGAGTGCATGGAAGTGTCTATAGCATTTGTGCTGAAATTGGTAGCACAGAGGCAAGATAAGGCCATGTCTGAGTCCCCAGATTTGCATGGGCAATCTGGTAGGAAAAAATGTCGAAAGGGACGGTAGAAATTAAGGCGAGCGTACTGAGCCACATGATGCACTGCTTCTTAGAAGGCAATTCGAGGGTACCCTGAGACGGTACTTTAGTGAAAATGAAGTGCCCTTATAGGCCTTGGTTTTCAGCATCAGGATCCCCTGTATGTTCTATTTCTGGTTTGCCCTCAAAGTTTATCATTGCATGCTACCCATGTCTGAAATGGTTGGGAGTTGGAGATTATAGAATTTCATTTTAACCTTTATTAGAAATGGCCACTTAAAGGATTATTTCCTCATATGTGACAGAGCAAAAGTCACGGTTACCTACATGAAAAGTTACCTACATGAAGAACACGTTTATACTGACACTTGAGCTTAAGGGGTTTCTTAAGTATCAGAGGACATATAGGAGCATACAAAACAGAACACACTTGTTGCAGGTTAGTTTCTCAAGAAAGCAGGTTGAGGTGCATATTTGCACGCACAAAGTTTTTTGGGGAGTGCTCTCTAGAACAACACTCTTGGGGAGGAAAAGGAGGCAGGATTGAGCCAAGGGGGCATCTGAGCTACGATGTAGTCACAGTGCAAGCCTTAGCCAATCCTATAGGCAGTCATAGAAAACACTGTACCTGGGAGAGCCTTTCAAAGTCATCCTGAGGTAGAACAAAAGTCCTCGTATTCCTCTCCCCCACTCCAGAGAGCATGAAGGGGGGGGGGCGCGGTGGCAGAGGGAAGAAGAACAGAGAGAAGGAAAGTGTCAAGCAGGCTTCATGCTCAGCTTGGAGCCCAGTGCAAGGCTCCATCCCCCAACCCTGGGCTAACGACCAGAGCTGAAATCAAGAATCAGATGCTCAACCGACTGAGCCTCCTAGACACCCCTTTTTCCTGATACCAAGCCATCACTGAATCCAGGCTGGGTCTGGCAGTGAGCATGACCTTGGGCTAACAGTTCTCTTTAACCAAGCGCAAGATGAAGACTCAGCTGAGTACTGTTAGCTGCCAACACTTTGAGTAGCTAAGAATAACGTGTGCTTAATCCTGAAGTGGGGGTAGGGACGGGAAGGATCTAAATGGCACAAGAGTATCCACCGCTGTTCAACCACTGTACTCCTCAGGTGAACTTGCCTCATGCCTTCTGGAAGAAGTCCTTGCTGCCTTCTAGGGGGAACAGGAGAGTTAGAATGAATTACAGTCACAGCCAGTCTCAAGGCCGTAAATCATATTTGTCATTACCCTCCCCTTAGAGGATTTCCCTTGCCCTTAACTCCTCTGCTGACCTTGACTTAGAATAGGGTAACCGTGCAAGCCAACGCCCTGATGGTAGGAAAGACATGACAGACCTCTACCTCTGGTCACATTCTCTTTTCCGGTCAGGGTTGCTACACCCCTTCTTTTACAGTCACTACTTGTCAAAGGAATGCTCACAGGTGCCCAAGTGGCCAACTAGGTTCCAAACATATGGTGTCTCCACTTTTTTTCAATATACGAAATTTCTTGTCAACTTTGATCCTCTCCCACTCAAACCTCTTGATGGTGTCTCCACTTTTGAACAGCAGCCCTACTTGCTAATGATCATGTCCAGGTTGGTCACTGCTTTTCCACTCATCTCTTAGTGAGAGGGCACAGGAGCCAAGAGGCACTAGCCATAGCTTGAACTATCATGGGGTTCCTGTATTCCCTCATGGCAACATTACCATTTGGATAACCAGGCTTTGCAGAACTAAAGATCCCCAAGTTGCAAGGAATAGAATTACACATTATCAAGTTTGGTCATTAGGAGTGATATAATGGGGCCACTTTTGCTTTACCCGTTGGTTCCTGAGCCCAGGTACTTTCCCTGTTAGTGATAAAACACCATACAATGGTTGATTTAGTTAGTACCCCACCATCCCAGAGGCTTCCAGGATGATCCCTCGTAAACTGGAACGTCAGCTATACTTTTAGCAGGCTGTTCCATCATTTCAAGCCTGGAGCTCTGGGTGTTACAGTATGGTATACAACTAGTAAATCCCAAGGTCATGTGCTCACTGCTATCCTACTTTGCTCAAAGTGGTTCTCCTCCTCCCGGTAACATGAAAGATTCTCTTCCATTGGATCTAATGCCTTGTTGGCCTTAAAATAGTACTGGTTTGCAAAGGCAAACCCATGCCTGGAGGATTATTCTATTCTGGTCAAGATGAATGGCCAAATGACCAATTGGTCTCCAAAGATGGTGCCACATTCTGAGGCTCAAGCCTGCTGGCATTTTGTGTCTGGTAGCAGTAACTAGCCCAGCTTTGCTGAGTGAGAGTCAAAGCTTTGGGGTACATGCATAGCTTTCCATCTCTATAACCATGGCCACTCTACTCATACACTTACTGGGAAAGCATGGAGGTCACTAATGACAGATTGGTTGATGTCAACTGGAAGGATCATTCTGTCTACCTCATTATAGGGTCTTTTCTGGTGTAAAAATTTAGTGCCTCTCAACACAAAGGTCCTAAGTTATGTCCATTCCCACATGTATACCTACAAACCTCCTCCCCTTACCTCTTTGCCCCTCATCTTTCAACCTTTTGCTTCCAGACCCCCTATTTGCAATTTAGGTTATTTCCCACTCTTTGTGATTCCCTATGTACTCTTACGTCCTTTTCCAAAGTTTTTATCTAAGAACACCCCTCGAACCTCTGCCCATTTGGAAGATTTTTTCTCTCTCCAGTATCCTAGTTGAGCTGCATATAGTAGCAGTCCTTTATAGCTACATTTGGGAGGACCCATTTGGGCCCCAACTTGACTTTTACTTCCATCAGCTGGACAGAAGAAATCCCCTATACAGCTATGGGTGTGAGTTGAAGGAGGGACCCATGAAACATGCATGTATGGCATGGCAGTCTGGGTCACCTAACTGTACAGCTTGTGTTTGATCCTGGATATACAACTTCCATTTCATGATGGATTACTGCAGACTTAAATTTATGACCCAGTGAATGCAACAGAACCCAACTCAGGATCGATAGTTCTGGCCACATATTCCCTCTGTGTCCTAGGATAAGGTGCTCTCTACTGGGTCCAAAAGAATACTCAGAGCCATTTTTCCAAAAGGTAGATAGTTGAGACAGAAGGCATGCCCCTGTTCTAACACCAAAGACTGACATAATTTTATTAGAATAGGCCACTAGTTCTACAGGTTTTTCTTCTATCACAGACACCTCCAACACTGTAGGATATGCCATATTGTATGGCCTCAGCAGCAGGGTCTTTCCCAACTCTGGAATCGTTCAAAGCTGGCAGCCTTTTGTGTCATCAGGTATATAAATCAGGTTATTCCCAAGGATAGCACATTTTGCCTCTAGAATCTGAAAAGGCCTATCAGGCACCCATTATGCTTCTTGCTTCATAGTAAGAAGTATCTTCTACTTTGAGGCTATGTTTTAATGTGCACCACTAGACTCAAAATGTTAACTGAAATGACAGGCCCTTGAGTCTTCATCAGTTAACTCTTACCCTCTGGTGTGCCTCCAATATATTTGCCACTTATTCATCTGGACCAATTATGTCATCAATGTTGCAAACCAATGCAGTGTTCTATAAGATGTCCAGATGCACCAGTCCTTTCAGATTACCTTGATAGTTTGAACATAGCATCGGGAAGACAATCGCAAGTAGAACCTTGTCTCCAGGCTGTGTACCTGAGGCTCTTTTAACTGGCTATACAGCATGGTATCTCATCTACTGAATCGGATTTACAGAAGTACTTTCTCCAAAACCTTCTTCTAGAGCTTGGCTTTCATAGGGGCCAGTCTGATGGTTTAAGGAAGGGAAGCATGGTGAAAGGATGCTATTTTTAAATGGTGGCACTCGTGTTTTCCATTTCTTTCAATGACATGCTAGAATTTCTGTCCTGACCAAAGGCCAGTTTCTAAAACTCGCCCTCTAATGGCCATCTCCATAACGATGGTTCCTACCCCACCAAGTAAGAAAGCTGTATTTGAGTTCAGCTAATGAACAAGCATTTCCATTCCTCTTAGGCAGTCAGGTACTAGCAAATGGACCATTAAGTAGGTCTGTGGACACAGCTCGTGTGAGAAGTCAATTACCTGGTTCAATGTGTAACCTAACAGGTGATTCTGCCTTCAGTCTTTAGCTATCAGTGTAATCTTGGAATCTAAGTGTTTGAGGAGAGACATACCCAGTGTTGGTGATCCCAGTTTTTACATTTAGACCCCATTGGGAACTAAAAAAGAAATTACCACTATGAATACTTGCCATGTGTCACAGAATCTTCCTGGGGATGCAGCTTCTTTCAGACCTTGGTTTCCAAGTCTGAAAAAGAGGCTCAAGGTCTAGAAACTTGGCAAAATAGGACTTCGATCACTGCTACCTTTAGCCTCATTGTTCACGATTTCTACTGGTTTCATAGATCAAGGTATGTCATTATTTTCTGTTCATCCATCCATCTTATCCCTAGGGACACCTTGATCATAACAATTAACTCTCCATAGGTCTTTTCTATCGATCTTGCCTCACTGTAATAATTGGGTGATGGTTAAGCATGGACACTAGTTTATATGGTTTCTGTATTCAGTCATCCTCACCGATTTTTCAAAGTCTAGATTTGCAATATCCGGTTTTCAGCCACGGGCTACAGACAACAGCCACCAGTGAGTTTCTCAGTTATGCTAGTTTCCCCTCAACAATGCATTGCTTGTTGTTTGGCAAACAGTGACCACTGGACCTTTCCATGGGACACAGTCATCTGGTGTGTTTTTCATCCTGATATTCCAACGTTCCCAACTTTTAAATCCTTTATGTCATGGCCAAAAAGCCTACATGCCAAAGTTTTTGTTGATACGGTTTGAAACTATCTCTAGATCTGTTTTGTCATCCTGTGATTGTGATGATACCAAGACCAAGAGGTAGTCTGGATTCAAGATCTGTAAGCTAATCACAGAAGCTGTTGCTAGCCACTGAAATGAGATAGTCAACGATCAATCAACAGCGCTATTAAGTTGGATACACTAACCTCTGCAGGAATATTCTAGAAAAACAGACACACCATTAATCCAGCTCCCTTGGAATTGTAAATTCCTATAGCAGCAAGTCTGCCATCTATGCCTAGTCCTACAGGATGATTAATAGTAAGCTAGATGACATCACGGCCTGTCTTGATTCTAAAATCTTTCTTCTAGTTTCCTCGACTAGACTTACCTGTAACATGTCATTTCATTCTCTTAGAGTTCAAGTTTTGTGCTTTGTGAGAATTAAGTTATCTAAGACAATCATACACTCCCTCCTTTATACATTTTTCATGGCGGAATATGTAGGAGAACTTGGCTCTGTGGTGGCAAAGCCATCAAGACAAAGTCCTAGGGGGAGGATACAGTCTCCAATAGTCACATCTCCATAATCCTTGAACTATCTGTACAAAAGCCACTTTTCCCACCAGGCTGGTCATAGCTAATAATTAAGCATGACTGGTTACTCAATCTGGGTCTTGCTTAATATGCTAATCTCCTATAGTTTTTCCCTGGAAATGATTATGTTCTGGCTGAAGTTTTTCCAGAGCTGTCCTTGAAATCACATCTCTTTATACTCCGTACTCTTCTCGCTCATAGGTATTAGACCATCACTGCACCCCACCCAATTCTGCTCATTCTTCTCAGGCATTGCCCCCCATAAATCTTAGATATTTGATTCCATCTGGACACACACTTAAGACTTGGACAGATAGTAATGGGAGTAGTCCAAAGTATTATGATGGGGTCAAGGTCTCAAGTGGACTGTAGGATATGTAGAAAGTCCCAGGGACACAGTGGCTGCCTAAGAGATTTTACTGCTGGTGATCTGCAAATATCTCTTAGGGGATATGGTTATTGGAAATGCAAAAATGCAAGCATTTACTGGTATGTGGCGTAAGAAGATCTTTGACAGCAAAGATGGCTAGCTGTTCCTAAGTGGAATCAATACTCTGTAGATGTTTAGTGAGTAACTGAGAGTTTTTAACAAGTAAAAGCTAAGTGAGGGCCAGAAGGCAGCTCTAGTAGCTTACAAAGAGGCCCTTACCTTACATTGGAGGTACCTGAATGGGTCCTTCATGATTTTAGCTCTTCAAATCTCCTTGAGTCCATGGGGACCAAGGAGGAATTGCTTCTCTAACATGTACCTCACAAATGTATGTGTCCACAAAAGTTGTAATCCCTGGTGCCACATAGGTGTACTGCTCAGATTTCCCTTCAAGACAATCATGTGTAAACAAAATAGAAGGTGGGGGGAGAGGGGGTGTTCTTCGGCTGCTGTCCCTCCAAACTGCTATGGGGTCCACAGAGACCACATTCTTGGAACAGTCCTAGCTAGTGACGGAGCACAGCATGGTTACAGGAATGGGTGGCCATTCCTGTCTGATGCAGGACTCTTCCAGGCAATTTATGAGAAAGTTTTGGTCAACTAATGGAAAAACCCAGTCAGAACTACACTGTCGTCTAGGTCTTCTATCCAATCCTTCCTTTTCCCTGGTTTCCGGAGTCAGAACTGCATCGCACTTCATAGTCTCTCCCTTCCATCCTTATACAATCCCTCTAATCTTGTGGATGCTAACTTTGACAGATCACTGACCAAGTTAAGTCCTCTGAGAAGATATATTGTTACACCTGGTTCTTAGGTCAAGCACAGACTCTCTAACCTGGAAGCATTGTGGTCAATTCACACATTCACCACATTTCATTCCTCAGGGCTTCTGTGTCATAACATCTAAGCCTCATCTACATGGGAGGTGAAAAGTGATTAAGAGCCATACTAGCAGCATGTCCTAAGCCACCGTTACTCTCAAACAGCCCCCCCAAAGACATACTCAGGGAAAATTTTTCTTACAATTTTTTTCCACTCAGTAATTGGAGTCAGAACAGCACAGGAAATAGGTCTACCCAAAGAGGGTGGACAAATTCAAGTGATGCCAGAGTCACGCTTAGAAGTTGATACAAAGCCATAGATGAGGCTGTTCAAGGGTGAAAGTTTGGTGATTTATCTGGGGTCTATAGGAACGAACCAACTACTTTCCTCAAGCCCCAGGATTTGGTAAGGACTTTGGGGGAAAAAATTAAGACCTTATGTTCATGCCTACATCATCAATAAATAGGTGTGTGGGATTGAAGGGAATCGGGTGCAAAGAGATCTTATGTCCCACACTTCTATTTCAGAGAGAAAATTGACCAAGGGTCCAGTTGCTGCTTTGTGAAATCCAGCTGTACATTTGCATCAAGATCATACATCCAAAGGGCTGCTGCCCAGTGACAACAGGGCTAGGGCACTGATGTCCACTTTCTTAGGAGACAGGGGACCCTACTAAGAAGGGTGGAAAACTCAATGCCCTTTATGACAGGAATTTGGAATTGATCAGTTGCCAAATGGCTGGCAATGAGGTCCTCAATGCGTTTGGCAGGTGGACAAAAGATAGCCCCCTGCGCAAGAAGTTCCTACTCTTGAAATATTCACTGGAAACTTGAGAGGGTGTAGGAGAGGAGAGTAGATTAACCAGTATTTTACATCAGCCAAGGAATTTTACATGGAGCCCTGTCTAGACCTGCTATCACTACCCAAAGTCCTGATGGCTTCTCTAAGGTTTGTGTGTCCCCAGAATGGTACTACTACTCTGGTTCCATTAAGAAATAATCATCAGGGTGCCTGGGTGGCTCAGGCCATGGTCTTGTGGTTCATTAGTTCAAGCCCCCATCAGGCTCTGTGGGGACAGTTCAGAGCCTGGAGCCAGCTCAGATTCTGTGTCTCCCTCTCTCTGCCCCTCCCCTGCTCATGTTCTCATTCTCAAACATTAAAAAACAATTAAAGATTTAGTGATGAACCCTAGGACTCAGTGCTTCTAATACTATCTAGGACGCACTACAGTGTTCCACAAGCTCAGTCTTCCCACACTGAATTTGGATGGAGCTGATGTCTCCCCTTTCATTCAGATTACAACTTTGCCACTAACAGATCAAGACAAGGGATATTAAACTTTAGTCTAAGACCAATATAAGCCTTAGTTCAGGTTTTTCCTTTAAGGCCACTCTGGATACTTCCATTTCTCAAAATCTTCGACAGCCTCAGGCTTTATAGCCATGAGGCTAGGTTCCAAATAGGATGAGCTCTCTTTAGATAAAGTATGTATAGCATTATAGGTACAATTTGTTTGATAGCTTGGAGTATGATCAACATTGAAGCTTAAAGTGCATGATGCTGCAATGGAGTTTAAAGAAAATTGTTGTTTAGAAGTACTAATGGGGTCAGTTCCAATGAAACATTTTCAAGGTGGAACCTCAAAGGCTATACTCAATTTCTTAACAATCCTTCCTGCATATACAAACTCCATGGAGGAATCCTCTATATTAACTTTTTCCCTGCTTACCACTGGCCTGACAGTTTCTCAGAGCAGTCTTGAGATGGAGTCTTCCTTACACTCAGTATTTCTTCCCCCTTCTTCTAGGGCCAGCAATGAACCCCATTTATTCCTGCTCACTCTTCTCTCCATGCTTCACAGTAATTTCTGTCAATAGACCTTATGTGTGGGTTTCTGTCTTGAAGCTAAGAAGTACCTTAGAAGTACCTTAGAACAAGTACCTTAGAAGTACCTTAGAAGACCTAGATGGATACAGTAATGGGAGTGGTTCAAGAGAATAAGCCATAGGATGGGGTTTGAGGATCTCAACAAAATGTAGGGCATGTAGAAAATCTCAGGAATATAGTGGGTGCCCAATTACTGGCGATCTCACTCTAGGGACCTGAGAAAGTGTATGCCATTAGCAATGCCATGACACAAGCAATGAACAGTACAGGATAACAATGTCTAGAAGGACAGAAGAGGTGGCTAGTTCATCCTAAATGGAATCCACGTTCTACACAGGGAGACAGTAAATGAGAATGGTTAACAGATAGCTAAAGGGTATGCAGTAAAGACATCTTTATTAACACCAAAAGGCCCTGATCTCCTTCATAAAAGCATAAGGCTGAGGAGCCAAGTTTGAAACCAATATTGAGACATGGCATGTTCAGCTAGAGAACTGAGATCAAGATGAAGATCAAGGCTCTGCCTGGAAAAATATGGGACCCCAAAAAGTGGAACGAGACATTTGGGTGGGTCCTCAACAGTTTTAGCTCTTCATGCTTCCCTGAGCCCATGACACCAAGGAGGCATTACTTCTGAAAAGACATACCTAACCAATTTCTCCACTCAAGAGGTAATCCTGGTGCCAGGGATTTGTGCTGTTCAATTCTGCCTTCAAGAGAATCATCTTCAAGGAGTAGTTTATGAAGACAGTGCTTCAACTGCTACCTTTTCAAGTCGGGTAAGGCAATGAGATCCTATTCTCTTCACGATCTTGCCAGCCAAGAACAGAACAGCAGTGTCCCAGCAGCCTGGTCACTCCTAGCTGTCTCAGTACTCCTTTGTAGGCATTCATTGACTGCAATGTAGATCTGAGAAAGTTCTGTTCAGCTGACAGACTGCACGAAAGACTCCTGTTGAATAATTCATCTTTTAGGTGTCCGACCTGTAATACACTCCAAAGTCTCTCCCCACCCACTCTTCTCCCTTCTATCCGTTACAGATATGGCTGATTCAGTCACAGGTTAAACATTCAAGAGCTGTCTTTCTTTGACAACATGCCCCAACAAGCTTTATAGTTAATATCTGAAGTGTGTCAGCCATGGCTCCAAGGAGGCTCCAGGAAACAAACTCAAGCAAGGGCAGGACAAAGGTAGAAGTGCACTGTGTCAGAAGTTCAACAGCACACCCTCACGTTTGGGTTCCTTCCCTTCACACTACCCACTCTTTCCTTACTTTAAGCATCTAAAGCCTTGTTGCAGGCTCTACTTCTGTCTGGGTGAGAACCCAAAGGCATTCACAAATTGGAGCACTAAATAGCATCATTGGCCTTGGGTGGGATTATAGATAAACAGGCTAGTAGTAGTCTATTCTGTCCAAATAGTAAGATTCACATTCCTCCACATGGATTTTGTGGCTTTAAGGCCAGAATCCACTAGGTATGTTCCTCAAACATGAGAACCATTGCTGTCCATGGCTTGGACCCGGTCTTGAAAACAGCTCTCAGACTCATCTGGGATGAGTCATGGAATAGGAAGCTATAGCCGTTAAAGGCTTATCATTGGTGCACATGGTGTCAAAACCTCAGCTTCCAATGGCCTAGATTTGAAGGGAGGTGTTCTAGGCTCCACTTATAGCAGATTACAACTGTACCACTAACAGGATTTGAGAAGGGACTATTGAACTTGAGTTCGTGACCAATCCAAGCCTCAGTCCAGGATTTGTCTCTTAAGGCCACCTTCAATACTTCTGCTCACAGCCTTGAAGAGCATCAGGCTTTAAAGACAAGAGTATAGGTCACCATCACCTAGAATGACCTTCGTGTGCCCCCTTAGGCCAAACATTTCTCTTTTAACATTTCATTTTTAGGATTAAGATCTATAAGGACTGTATCACCTCTGCCATAAAGACTTTATAGATTAATATGATCAACTTTTTAAAATCTCCAAGTACCTGGTATTCTACAACTTTTGAGTTTAGATGTGACTTATTCAGATTTCTAAGAAATATTCTAAAAATGACACCCTCAAGACATGACATTTTCTATTGTTCAAACCACAAGGCAAAAGTGTTCAATAATCTTTCTACAGATGCTAAACATCTTTTCTTCCATTCTTTCACTTGCACTTGAACATATTTATTTGCTCACAAAAGGCTCTAAATTTTAAAAGCCAGGAATGTTATGTTAGTCCCTGAACTATCCTATGGTGCCACAGATAAGCATGAAAAGGTCCACATGTGTGCAATTAGTTTGTGCCTCGGTTGAACAAGGTTGTGGCCCACCCACTCCTATGCTCTTTTGCAATGGTGAAAAGAATGTGAGATTTCTTCCATATAAATGGTTTTTAAGAAACCAGAATAGAAACATGCTTGCTAATTTTAGAGCAAGTCAGGTCTTTCCCAATACCATGTGGGGCTATCCCAATATTTTGAATTTTTTTTTTTAATAATTGAAGTAACACGGGTTTAAGTTCTTTAAAAATTGGCACATTAAACAATCCTATCAGTGTAATTATCCGAATAGGAATTGATTTCCCAGCAGTCACAACAGTAAAGGAATCTGACCTCATAACTATTATAAACACCCGTCAGAAAGGATTCATATCGGTTTAAATGTAGGCAATATTGAAGCAATACCCAATTGCTTACGAAACCATGTAAAAACAAAAGAAAAAAATCTCTATTATGAACTCAACACCATCCTTACAGGTATTTCCCCAACCATGTTCCATTTTGTTATTTCTTGGAGACTTGCATGGACATAATCCCTATAATTTATGTTAACTTTGACACAAGTTGACCACAAAGTTTAAAAGTCCTCTGGAAAGAGATCTTGTTACCTCCTTCAGTCAAACCCAGACCAGCTGACATGGCAACACTGGTCAAAACATACTTTAACCATACTTCATTCTTTGGGCCCTCGGACACAGGAGGTGTAATCTGATTAAGGACCATCCAAGCATGTTCAAAGACGGTCACTCTCAAATGGCCCCAAAGACCAATCACATTTTTTTTCTACACATGCTTTTACTCCACGATAGGAAACGGGTGTTCCTATAGAAGGTCAAATGAATTCAAGATAATTCCAGTGTGCTACCTAGAAGCTTATACGTAATCAGAAGTTAAGCTGTTCAAGGGTGAAATGTCAGTAATTTGTACCTAGAGTCCATGAGAATGAACCAACCCCTTTGCCCAGATCCAAGGCTTTGATAATTGGGACTTGACAAGCACATAAAGGTTTTGTGTATTTTCTTGTAATATTCATTGGAGTTTGGGGATCCGGGGTGTTGGACTGCACAGACCTTCAAGAAGGAATGAATGGAGGGTCCAGCTCTAAATCGGCACTGAGGACACACCTGTGAGGGCTGCTGTCCAGTCACAACATGGTAGAGGTACGAAGGCAAACTTTACCTGGGAAACGGGGGACCCTTTGACAATTCAAAGACTTGTCAAGTGAACTTGAACTGTGTGGCTGAGCTGGATGCTTCCCAACTTTTCTTTTCTTGAGGTCACACTTCAACTGATGGCTTTCCCAGTCTTCCTAAACTTCCTCCCTCTGTACCTCCCGGCAAGCCTTTTTACTCATCATCATCTCTGCAGGTTTCATTGCATCGTGGCATATGAATACTACACAAACCAAAAGTCTACCATGTAGTGTAGGTTACAGGGTTAACCCAGGTTACAATGAGCTGCCGGTTGCCAGCTAAATTATACAAGCCCCGCTGACATGATATCCTCCCCCCCTTTTTTTTGCCTGCTTCTGTTTAATCCATAGATTTTCTCCTTTAGACAGGGGATTTTACGATGCCCTGGTAGTGATGCTCTAAGGCCCTTCAGTAAAATAAAGGGTATGCACCATGTGGTAGGCACTGAGGGGTATACAGGACCCCTTCAGTAAAGGGGTTCTCAATCCTGGGGGGGATATAGACAGACCACCTTCATCTCTCAGCTCCTTCATGATTACTCCAGCTGTAGAGAGCCACTCCATGCCAAAGGTCATCTCTCTTCCTAGGTTGACCCACACTCAGTGATCAACTGATATATAGGATGCTCTGGCTATGTAAGTCCAAGCAGGACAGCCTGAAGGACAATGCTAGGTCTACAGCTTCCCTTGTGGGTGGCTGAGGCATTTCTGGAGTACAATGCCCCACAAATTCACGATTTCGTCTTCTCTCTATACTCTTACACAACGATTCCAACAGTAGACCTCCTTAGTTAACATCTTGCTTATCACTTCAGAGTCTGCTTCCTAGGAAATCCAAGGTACTGTAACTAGGAAAAGTGGGGCAAGAAATAGCTGGCAAGGAGATCAACACTTCTGGCAGCTGGAGAACAAATAGCTCCTAGCATTAGATGGTGTTACAATTGCTAAAATTTAGTTTTAAGTTGAATGATATAGGAGAGTAAGTTAACTCTATTATAACTCTTGCATGGAATCATTTTTGGATTTCCCCGTCACTACCCAAAATCCTGATGTTTTATCTAGGGTTCTTGTCTCCCTAGCATGATACAACTTTGGTCCCATCGAGGTTCAATGATCTTCCCTGGGAGCTTGTGCTTTCAATCCATATAGGATATACTGCAGCCTGCCACAGCCTCCATTTTACCACATACTAGATTTCAAGACTTTGGACATCTCCCATCATGCAGATCACAACTTTACCACTGAAATGAACAAGACAAGGGACTAATTAGAGTCCAGATCCAACCTCAACTTCAGTCCAGGTTTTTTCCTTAAGGGTACCCTCAATCCTTTTACAGAAACTTGGACAGCTTCAGGCTTCAAATGGCATGGGGATAGATCACCAAAAGTAAGATCTTGGTGTTACGTCTTTGGATAAGCCTTTGTAGTATTTTTAGTTTCTAGGATTAAAATATAGCATGATTATATGTAATCCAGTACATAGAATTTTATAGCATATGGTCAACTTTTTAAAGCATGTAGTGAATGGTTTCACAGATAGCTATTAAATTCAGCACTACAAGTACTAATAATTCTAGTTCTTATGCAATATTCCAAAATGGAATCTCAAGAGTAAAAAGTTCCACTTGTGATCATTCTACATATGCCTAACATTTTTTACTTGCACTTGGTTGTCAACATATTCTTCACAAAATGTTTTAAGTTCCAAAGTAGGAATGATTAATAATGTTACAAGTGTCCCAACAACCAAGCTTTTTAAATTACATTTAAACGGCCAGGTACAAAGGAAATGACCATTGTGTTGGTCTGTGGACAAGACTGGGCCAGGACTCCATTAAATATCTGGCCAAACATGTACCTTCTCTAGGAGAGACCATGATTATACTATCCATCTCTGGATAATTTTTACGGGACCCATGTCTCAGTCACCAAATTTTTTTGAGGGGGGGAATAAATACCCGTGTTGGTGCCCCCAAGTTCATTGGATTGGGCCCTCTGGGAAAGCTAGGCAATCAACCATTTGGTGTTGCAAAGCTTTTCTTCCAAGGATGTTTTAGTTCCTATTTCTAGGTCTGAGAAGAGACATCTGACAACCGGTCAAAAAATAATCATGATTGCCCTGTCTTCTGGTTGTTCTTGTTGAGATAAGTCTTTATTAGCCTGTCTATCCTTACAAATGCCTCGATCTTCCTTAGGAATGCCTTGTTCTACTGGCCTAAAAATTTTTAATATTTTTTGAGAGAGCATGAGTGGGGGAGGGGCAGAGAGGGAGTCACAGGCTCCAGGCTGAGCTGTAAGCACAGTACCTGACACAGGGCTTGAACTCATGGACTGCAAGATCATGACCTGAGCCAAAGTTGGACACTTAATTGACTGAGCCACCCAGTCGCCCTTCTATTGGCCTTATTCTTAATGCTTGAGTCCACCCTGTTGGAGGTCTCCACTTGTCTATCCTTTCTTGTCCTGATTAAGCAATGCCACTTAGTTTTTACTATTGATGGTGGCAACCTCACTCCTATGGAATAGTTTAGATTTGTACTATCAGCATACAGAAAACAGGCACCACAGTGTCTCAATGACTCTAGTTCCCTTTTGACACTGCATTCCCTATTGCTCTCGTTGAGGGTGTTCACTGGGCCTTTCTTGAAACAGTCACCTAGGTTTTACATTTCCACACCCTAGCATCCCTAGGTCCATGGTTTTTGTTTTAATGTTTGAGAAAGAAGAGTATGTGCAGGTGGAGGGGAGGGGGAAGACAGGGAGAGAATCCCAAGCAGGCTCCCCACTGTCACCTCAGAGCCCAGTGCAGGGCTCAATCCCATGAACCGTGAGATCATGACCTGAGCTGAAGCCAAGAGTTGGACCCTTAACTGACTGAGCCACTCCGGTTCCCCTAGGCCTGTGTTAAGTTTTTCATTCAGTGAACAGCCTAGATACTGAAGGCTTTTTGATACTTTAATCAAATTTACAACATCTTTAAACCCCCATCTCCTGGGATTATAATGATAGTAAGAGGTGATCTGTGGTCACCTGGGAGCTGATAGCCCTACTAATATGTCTAGATCACAACAACTCAATTAACTGCATCGGGAAGCTTGATCATTGCAAGAGTATTTCAGAGAGGCAAGGAAGCAATATTCTTCTCATTCCTTGAGGATAGAGATTATAAATTCTTGGATGAGAAAGCCAGATATCCAGGTCCAATTATGGAATATGATCAGTAGTGGCTGATCCTGGGGTAGGTCTTGAGAATGCTGTTTTTAGTCTGATAGGTCCTACTTGGTTATCATGAAGTTCAATTCCCTTTTTTTGAACTGGGTCTTCCTAGATTTGATCACTTAGATCATTTCTTGGTTTATCCAGTGACTACTTCAGAATAATCAGACTCCTGTCTTAATTCATTGCTCACGGCTGAAGTTTTAAGGATACCTAACCGCAAAGGCAGATTTCAAGAGAAGGTAAAGGAGGATAGGTACAGCCTTAGCGGCCACACCTCCAAATTCCTTGAGGCTTTCATACCAAGGCCACAGTCTCCCCAGGCTGCTCATTGTTGAAGCCTGACTGGTTATTCACTATGGGACTTCTTTGCTTAGTACAAGAAACTTCTACGGGTAGTTTTCCCTCCAGAAATCTACAATGTCCTGGCTGAGACTTTGTCAGCTGTCCTGACGACCCTCTTTCTACACAGTACTTCCTCTGCTATTTCTACCCCATCCCCACAGGTATCAAACCAGTATTGAACCACATTCCTGCTCAGTCCTCTCTTCATTCTTTACAGCCATTTTCCCTTTAAGTGTTGCTTAAATACCCAATTCTCTTGATGGTTGCTTCTTAGAAGACCTGGGTAAACAGTAATGCAAGTGGCCCAAGAGATCAGGGAATATTTGATCATTTTTTTTTTAATGGAATGTATAGGTCATACAGCAAGTCCCAGGCATGTAGCACTTCAAGGCACTGCATGTGATCTGGGGAATCTGGGAATTCTAGGACTCTGGTGTTAAGAGGTATAGGGCAACAAAATCTAGGACCGCAGAGATCCCCAGTTGGTCCTAAGTCAAGTCAATATTCTGGACAGGAATACTAAGTGAAGGTAATTAACAGATCACAGAGCTTAAACGTGAGCCAGGTGGCATCTCTGGTAGCTTATATGGAGACACTTATTTCCTACACAAAGTCAGAGGTCTGAGGAGCAAACTTAGACTGAAGTTTCTGTAACAGACTTGAACTGAGCATGCAGGAGTATCAGGATTCTGTCTGGAAAAACACAAAGCTCTAAAATATTTAATAGAGGAATCTGGGCAAGACCTCAGATTTCATCTCAATCCTTTTCCTCTAGCCAAGGGAAATCAGAGGAATTACCTCTCAAACACGCATCTCAGGTTTATCTGCTCTCAAGAAGTAATCCCTGGTGCCACAAAGATATGGTGGTCTGATTTCCCTTCAAGGACAACATCTACCAGAAGATTAGCCAGGGGAGACGTCCTCCAGCTGCTGACTTTCCAAATCAGCTGCAGCATCCACAATGGCCCCATTTTTCCTGGAATGCCTCCAGCTAATGACAGCACAGCCATTACAGGAGTTGAACACAGCACAGAAGGATGCAAAAATCCTTCTGGAACAGTCTTAGGGCCTGAGTGCTCACTGACAGCAAGTTTCTCAAAACTACACGATGGTGTAAACCCTCATTCCTTTTGTTTCAGGCATCAGATCTGCCTTCTATCCCAGTCTCTCCCCTACTCTTCTTCCCTTCTCACATTTTAGTTGTATTCCAGTTAATCAGCAGATCAATCTTGATGCCTGCTTCTTGGAAAACTTCACCTGACTTTCTAATCTTAGGGACGTGGACTTTCTAACTTTGTGGGCAACATTGTCAAGGTTACATGGAAAGTTTTTTTTTTTTTAAACGTTTATTTTTGGGACAGAGACAGAGCATGAACGGGCGAGGGGCAGAGAGGGAGGGAGACACAGAATCGGAAACAGGCTCCAGGCTCTGAGCCATCAGCCCAGAGCCTGACGCGGGGCTCGAACTCACGGACCACGAGATCGTGACCTGGCTGAAGTCGGACCCTTAACCGACTGTGCCACCCAGGCGCCCCACATGGAAAGTTTTTAACTGGATCTTTGCCTAAGCCCAACCAAGCAGCTGACTTTCATTCCTCAGGACTTCTGTATCACACCTGAGCCTCACCGATAAGGGACTTGCTGTCGTGGCCAAAGACCCTAATTGTTTTACCTCCCCCCTATCACTTTCAAACAGCCTTCAAGACATTCAGGGGTTATCAATCTACCCCAGTATCATGGGATTGCACATTCAATCCCATATTGGCAACTCAGTCTAACAGAACCCAGTTTAATGTCAACTGAAGACAACAGTAAGAACAACAGGTTCTTGTTTCCTACAGTTATTTCCTCTGTTGTGGACATGGTAAAGTCTTTCTTAAATACTTGAACAGTTAGGAGGTGTTTCTCTTACATTATGAAGGCTTACATGCCTTCCTAGCCTTTCAAGCTCATTTGGCCCTTCAAAAAGTAGACTGAAGTGCAAATAAACCTCTAAAAATCAAGATCATTTCTCTATGAGGTAGATCTCTAAACTGTGGCCCTCAGATAGTGGCCTGCATGTTCTATTATAAAGAACAAGAATGGGATTGCCTGGTTTTATGGTCCTTACCTTGAATATTAGTGATTTCTCTCAAATGTTGGATAGCACAACAGCAAGGTTAAAGTGAAGAAGAGACCTGGTTCTGCCTCCAATAATGGTCCTGCAAAGTGTCACCCAAAGAAAAGGCACTTGACAGTTTCAATAGAGTATTTTTTAACATAGTAAGATGTTGAAGTAGAACAGTGGTTGCTAGTCAGCCCCAAGTCAAACTAAAATAATGATGTAACTGAGTAAAGGGCCAGGGGAATCATCTGGTAGCCTTTTCTCTCTAGCATCAGCCTCCATGTACCTGAGGGTTTCAGACAGATGGAGAACACACTTCTGCCTAGAAAACTTAGTTCCTTTTTGACCAATACTCAATTTTTAGTGCATCAGCTGTTTCCATGTTGTGTAGAAGACTGAACACCCATGGAGATCATTCTCTGCAGGGAACAAACTGATTAATAACTCCAAGCTCTCATTTTCTGGGGGAGAGCTGGGAGTCGTCCTGCTTTCTGGTCAGGAAGACACCAGTAGAACCTCACTCATGTCTGCCTTCTCCCAAGAGCTACCGGCTTACTCCGTCTTCTTCGTTTCACATCTGAGTCCCTTCAGGGAATTCAACCCTGACCACCTTAAAGTTCCATGCTTGCAGTTACTTTTCTGACTCCCCTTTATCCCAAATGTAGGGTGAACACTTTTCTGACTGCCTAGAACACTGGATTACATTCCATCTACTTAAGTTAAGCTTGAGGGCAGGGATATTGATCTTATATTCACTGGGTCGCCACTCGGACCTATCTCGCCTGACACAAAGTAGACACCCACTGATGGCATTTTTCACCTGAAGTTAGATGTAGTCTTCAGGTCTTATTGCCAGTTCCTTCCAGGAAGCAGTATTTAAGCTTCTATCTTGGCCATTAAAAGGCAAGTTTGAAAACCTTCCATTTGGTCATCTCCATAACCGTAGTTTTTAGCCACAGGCTAAGAACACTGCTAGGATTGTACCATTTACCATTCCCATTCCAATTATGCATTCTGGGAATTCCTACACTCTAGCATCCCCACTTTGAGATCTTGAATTTTTTTCGTTCACTTCACTGCCTAGAACCTTAATTGATACCGGAAGGTGGCCTTTCTCTTGCCGTCTTCAGTAAGAAATGTATCAAGATCCAGGAGTTTTCCCTTCCTGGGAATGTGAGGATACCAAAGAGGCAGTCTGGCTTCATGATACACAAGCTCATCTCAGGACCTCTGCTGTCAGCCACCATGTCCAAACAAAACAAAACACAAAAAAACACTCAGTGGACTGATCACTGATTTTGTGTGGGATTTTTTTTTTTTCCAGCAATGCTCCTGAGAGAAAAGGAGCGGTATTAACTCTATTCCCCATGGATGGGTATTGCACATTCTTGGAGTAGGAAGCAAGATATCCATGGCCAGTTTTGGGGGGGAGGGGGGGGAAGATGACCAACAGTGGTTAAGTGACATTATATTTGGCTCTATTTCTAAAAGGGTTCTTCTAGTATTTTTCACTGGGTCTACTTGTTTACAGTGTGGCTTCACTCCCTTTGGATGAGAATTATTTCTGAATACAAACTACCTGTATTAGATCACTCAGATGTTCTCTGGATTTACCCAATAACTGAAAACAATCTGATCAGACTCCCTTTGTTTTCATTCATTTTCCACAGCTGAAGACCTAGGGACACTTGACTCAAGCAGCAGACTCAAGAGAAGGTCCTGTAAAGAGGGCAAGTTCCTAGGAGAATTTTAACTTCCCATTTCCTAACCTCTCAATTCCTCAAAGCATTCATACAACTCCCTACCCCAGGATGAGGCGATTAATGTAGATTCATTATGACTGGTTACCAATCTCGTCTTTCCTAGTCTTTAAAGTCCATTTCTGCATTTATACTATAGTTACTTCCCAGTGACAACATGTCCAGGGCACTAAGAGCTTTTCCTGGTCGACAGGGGACCACATAGGTAATTTGAGCACTCGGACAGTAATGCCAAACTTTCCTTAGACTGCGTGGCCATCTTGGCTGTTTCTACCCAACCTTCTCCTTCACTGGGGTCTCACTCCATCAGACTGATGGTTCTCACGGCCTTCACAGGCTTCCTTCACATTTCCTTCCATATGAGCATTTCCTTCAAAATCCCTTTATTATTCCTTTCAATCCTGTTTTAGTACCTGGCACTTGCAAGATCCGTTATAAATGATGTGAAGAAAGCTCAAGGAATACCCTTGGTTCTTAGAGTATTGTTTGTTGGAGACTTGTTTTATCAGGCCTAGTTCTTAGTAGTAGTTTTAAACTGACACCAGCTATTTTTATCGGTTGGATTTTACAGGCCTTCCTCCACCATTTGAAGCCAATGTAGTCCTTTCAAAGGGTAAAATCTAGTACCAACAAAAGTCAGATTACCTTAATAGGAGACAGAACTTGAACTTCAGGGCCCTAGTCACAGTGACCAGCATATTCCATGAGCTAAATAAAGACCAGATTTCATTGATCTTGATAATCTCTACTTTGAGAACAGAGGTTCAAGGGTTTCACCCAAAGATCATTGTCCATTTCTGTCCACATATGGTCTAAGTCCCTAAATACAACCTATACTCTCTGCGAAGGAGCTTGAAACAAATGATGCACTTATCAGGGGCACCTGGGTGGCTCAGTCAATTCAAGCATCCAACTCTTTTTTTTTTTAATTTTTTTTTCAATGTTTATTTTTGGGACAGAGACAGAGCATGAACGGGCGAGGGGCAGAGAGAGAGAGGGAGACACAGAATCGGAAACAGGCTCCAGGCTCTGAGCCATCAGCCCAGAGCCCGACGTGGGGCTCGAACTCACGGACCGCAAGATCGTGACCTGGCTGAAGTCGGACGCTTAACCGACTGTGCCACCCAGGCGCCCCAAGCATCCAACTCTTAATATTGGCTCAGGTAATGAGCTCACAGTTCAGGAGACTGCACTCCACATTGGGGTCTGGGCTGACAGCATGGAGCCTCCTTGGTATTCTTCCCCTTTCTGTCCCTCCTCACCTTGCAGTCTCTCTCAAGCTTACAAAGTGATGGGCTTCTCACAATATCTGTCTCTGTTCTGATTCAGGTTTACCTGCTGCTAATCCTAAGCCAGTGATGGGTAGGCAATCTTCTAACCATTTTGTATTCCATAAAAATCAACTATAAGATTGCTCACTCTTCTTTTTATGAAGGGATGCAAAGTAACTTCAGGGTATACTTAACATCTTGTCCTTGAAATGTAGTCATGTTTACCACCTTGTAAGTACTCAATACCTGGTTTTATTAGTTTTGCATATATAAAAGCAATAGGGACCCTGTGATTTGAATTCATCCATGAACTAGCGACCATCTTTAGACATTTTTTCATCTGTCTGTTAGAGACACTGATTTGAGACACTTACATTTTAAAGTCGTTACGAAGGCAGTGTAAAGGGACAAGTGAAACAAAAGGATGCTGTTGGTCATTTTGTTCTCCAGGCAAAATTTCCCAGTGGGACTAGGATTTTCAGAATCTGAAGTGCCCTGTGCAAGGCTCTATGGAAGCTCTAGAAAATCTTAGGCAATAGGTTCTAAAGTTCAGGCAAGGAGAGAACGAAAAAGTTATTATGTCAGCACCTCAATATGTATTCTTTTCATTGGGGTTCTTGCCTTTCAAACTCCCCATTCCTTGGCTTTAAACTATCAGCAGATCAGAATCCTGGTCTTAGGATCTTCTCTAGGCGAACTTAATCAAAATTTGAAATACTATGATCATTTGTCATTGAGGAATGGATTACCAACACATTAGTAGATTCTATTCTGCCCAATACCATGAATATTTTTATTCTCACATGTGTTTTGTGACTACAAGCTTACATGCTAACCACTGTCATCAATGACCCAGACCTGGCCTTGAAAACCATTCAGGCAATGGACTTACTTGGGATGAGCCAGGAAACAGGAAGCTATAGCCTGTAAACCAATTGGTACACATAGGCTCACAAGAAACAAAGCCAAAGTCTAACTGTATAGCATGTAGTATATATGGTATTTAGCCAGGTTAGAATCATCTGCCATTTTTTCTGAATTTCCAGCTCATTTATATAAGGCCTCAAAGATGATGCCACTCTGACCTGCTTTCATCTACTTTGTCAACTTTCACTTCTAGACAGAGCTCTCAACATGCCCTAACAAGGAGGCCAGGAGGCTTTCAGTGGGAGAAATCAGATCCACGTGTTGAACACTAATGCAGGACACAGGAGCCAGAAATCCTTTGAGGAGGTATCTTAAGTGTGGTACAGACCACCTTTAGCTGCCCCTTCATGGATTGCTTCAGCTGCAGAAGGCCACCTCATGCCTAAGGTCCTTGCTCTTCCCACACTGACCCACATCCACTGACCAACTCACATGGCAAGATCAAGACATGGCTACATTAATCCATTTAGAACAATTATCAAAGAATCCAGCTCTAGAGCTTCCCATAAGGGTAGCTCAAGCTGTTTTGGTCACACGGCACCACCAATTCTTCGGTTTCCCACTTCTCCATTTTATAGGCATAGATCCAGAAAACGTATGCCTATCTTGTATACAAAACTTCATCTCCTATCTCCACATAGGGGGAACCCAAGGCTCAGCACTGCTAGGACAAGTGGACAAAAATGAAGTCATCAAATGGGATCTGGGGAATCCATCTCTTGCCAGCTGGCTGAAATCCTCATCATTGATGGTAGGGTGAAGAAAGGGGCCCCTTGTACACGATTCTTTTTTACCAGTGGCATACCAAGAATGAAGTACATTAACTGGTACTACAGATCAGCCAAGCAGTCTTGTATAGAACCCTATGGAGATCTCCCAGTCTCTACCCAGAAGGTTCTGATGGCTCCTTTAAACCTACTTCTCTGGTTCCATTAATGGTCTCCCCTGGGATCCTACTCTTCAATCTAGGGCTGCCAAATCTCAGCCCTCCAGGGGTTTCAATATGAATGTAGTCAGTACACATCCGTTCATCCAGATTACTTTTCCAGGAGTATTTAGGACAAAACCATGTGCTATGAAACTCAAGGCCAGGACAAACCTAGCCTTGATCTAGGTCTTAAGGAAAATTTCAATGCTCTATTTCTCAGAAAGTTGGAAAGCCTCAGGCTTCAAAGAAATGTTTACTAAATAGGTTGATCTGCTTGTCCCTTCTTTAGACAAGCAATTCATTCATAGTTTCTTAGTTTCCAGGATTAAGATATATAGAATGATCACTATATCTGTAATATATGGAGTTTGATAGCTTATATGGCCACAGTTTTTAAGCCTTCAAGTACATGGTATTGCACAGCGTTTAAATAATCATTGTGAAATACTCATTCTCGTTTCTAATGAAATATTCCAGATCAACCTCAAGACTAAGAATGTTTAATCTGGAAATAGAACCAGGGATAGAAGTACCCATTGATCGGATCTTCATCTTGCATGCAGAATCTGGAAATTGAAAAAGAAAAACAAGGCATCCAAAATGGGCTGAAAATACTTGAAGGATAATCGGGCTTGCCCTCCACTATTGACTCAATTTCTCAAATGATAACAAAGGTTCAGAGAACCTCATGACTCACACTAGTCCCTTCTGTTGTCACCATTTTTGATTCTAAATACAAAGATCTTTCAAAGATCACAGTATGGTTCCAATCCAGTGTGATTTATTTTTGCAGAATATCAAGACTGTTGGTTACCAACTATTTGTTTTTGTGGCCATCACTGATAACAGATGACTTAGGTATCACCCCTTAACTAAGTCATAGTCTAGATGAAAGAGTTCTATCAGATGTAAAATTCAGAGAAGTTAAGAGATAGCAGTAAGGGAAAGTAAATTGCTCAGAGCGGGCCAGGACGATGTCACCTTCAATTCTTTCTCCTTTCACCATGTGAGTTGATTGCTAACGCTATTTTAGCCTAAGGAATACGTGGTGGTCAGTCACGAGGAGGCTGACACCTCCAACCCTTCCAACAGCTGTATCTCAGTGTAAATATACCCTCATATTCAGCACTCACATTTTTATGTGAATTTGTACATGTATTAAGAATCCCTGGATCTCTTGTACCAAGACTAGGGGGCTGATACCATGTCTAGTTCAAGCAACTGTAACAACTAGGCTTCGGACTGGAATACTTTTACCTCTTGTGACAGAAAGTTACTTGGACTCAACGTAGCAAGAAGTTCCCAGGAAAGCTGGAACAATCCTGCTAAGCACCACTCATCTCAAAGTGTGCAGCACTGTGACCACCTATCACATCACTGTGCAAACTAAACCACTTATACTGATTAGTCCCAGTAGCATAGGGCCCTTCCCCCCCCACCCAATATTTGTCAGCCTTATGATGTAACTCAAGCCTATCTACCATAATGCCTCAGCACTGGTTTTCTCTGGAAGCCATGATGGGGATTGATGTAGATTTTATTTGTCTGTGCATTAGAAGGATGCCAAGGGTAATTTTCCCCCTGAACATCCTAAAGAACACGAAGTAACCTGGCCAGTATTTCTTACGAATGAGACACTGACAGTGGTAGACCCAAAAGATGCACCACCCAGATTCCCTCCCAAAGGAGGGCTTACTACACCTAGGGGCAGAGACACAGCTCAGTATACTGCCTTTGGATACCAGTTCCAAGGTCTAACTCAGCTTCAGAGAGCTGTGCCACACCAGGTCCAAGTCTTTGGAGAAGAAGCCCACCTTCAATGACTAAGCCAATGAGTTTACAGGAAAGCTTTCCCTTTTCAGTCCCATGAGGGACAATTCAGGCAATGCAATTCAGAGATCCTTCTCCTTGGCAGGGGCGTTGTGGAGACTAACTTCTACATTCAGCTTTGAATGCCCTATGGTCTATTCTAGACCTAAGCCAAGAAATCCTGCCTGGCCACGTTGCTCAACTTACTGCATTCTAGACAAGCTATCATTGAAGTTATGGAGGATCTTCCACTCTAGCTTGTGTGGCAGCCATAGAGGTGGACTACTCCCATCTCCCTTCTAAAAAGAGGGGACTTCCAGCTTAGTTCCTTCAGGATCTGACCTAGTTCTAGCTGAATCCACATTCTTCCCAGGAGCTCCTATGCAGTAATTGGGCACTGTGGGAGAACCAGATAATGGCCATTTCCTAAGATCCTTCTATAAGCCATCTTTGTGCTGGAGCTCCCTGTTGGGCTGGCTGAAACTTTCTTAGAGCTACATTGTAGTTCAAGCTCTTCCTAGTGGATTCTTCCTCCTCCCTTCAGGAGTGTTAACCTTACATAGCAATGTAAAAAAAAAAAAGAAAGAAAGAAAAAGGTTCTTCACTGCCTAGTCCAGTCTCTATCTCCCTTAGGTATTAACCCCCCAAAAACCTTCTGATCTTCAGCTGACAACTTCCTAAGTGAACTTCAGATTCAGTGATACAAGTTTTCACATTGCTTCAAGTGTTTCCATGAACATCCTGTGTGATACAACCACTGAATTATTGGACCTTAGTCAAGACCTGAAAAATATTTCAGCCCAACTGTAGTTTTCGGAGTTCTAAGGGGGGGGGGGGGAATCTCACGTGGCAAAACCAGATTCAAAACTGATTCAAGGAACAGGAAGTTCAAGGTGAGCCCCAACGTGACAAAAATGAAGTAGCCTGAGAGCTACTTAAGTCAAGTTTGACAGAAGGTGCTATTTTCCAAAGAGCTGGCCTTACCTTGTCAGGCTTTACTACAGTTCTCTACAAGTTTCAAGTACTTATTTCTTCTGTATTCCAGACCATTAGAGATACTTCCTAATTGGACAGATCGAGGGGTCATAGAACTACAGAAACAAGTATGAACTACTAGTTGCTTCTGGATAACCTCTAACTCTAGCAAGCTCAAGGCTTCCAATAATCCACATAGTCCTAGAATAAGATACAACCACTTCTACTCTTGAAAGGGTGACCTAGGTCTTAATTAGCTTTTGCTGTCATGGATTAAGGAATAGGAGGGCAAGAATCAAGACTTAAGCACTCAGATATTTTACGTTACAAACTGAGGATTACTTCATGTAATTTAAGGAGTAGCATCTTAGTTTTAGCAGGTGTCTCAATTCGAGTAGTGGCTTACATGTAACTGGTAAATGTAACTGATGCCAGTTACTGAACGACAACACCCAACACACATTGCACTACATCAGCTCATCAGCACATTTGGAGAGGTCAACTAAAGACCCAGGACTGATCGCTCCAGTCAGCATGGCAGCTCCAACTCGTGTCCCTTCGCTTCCTTCTTTAGAAGCCCCTGCCTTCACCAGGTCAAGATGGTTTTTCAGGACACTATTAAGACACCAGCTAACAGCAAAGATGGCCAACTCAAGTGGATTTCCTAGTCCTGACATGTATCTTAACTTATTCATCTGTCCTAGGAGGGAACAGATTGGACTAGGTTTGGTAACTTTGTTGAACCAGCCAGTAGGGGTGCTGCTTATGGTTAGCCTGCCCTTGCCAGGGCAATTTTGGGGACCATCCCTTGCAGCTGCCAGAACTGCTTTGGTTCCAGAGGACTCTCCCTTTGGTTCCCCCACCACATGGTAGTCTGCCCCAGTGCTCTTCACTGGGGCAAGAAACTGACCTCTGGGAGAGCGGACAGTTTCTAAGACCAGAAACTCCCTTGGTCCTTCCCATTTGAGCTATGAGCCATTTCTATTGTTTGAGTACCTATTTGAGTGCAAAGAGACTTTTTACCCAGTTTGGTTTTGATTTGTCAGGAGAGCAGCTCTTTTGTGATTTTGGGCGCCAGCCCTAGGACATGGAGTGTGTAGTTTAGCTGATAGCCTGCTCTGGTGCATTTTGAAAAAGTAGTTCCGTTCTTATTCACCCTTACGAGCCATCTTTTATTGTAATACAGAATGGCTTCCATACACTTTAGAATCTGGTTAACAATGGCCTTTAGAAGCCTCCTTAAAATACGGTTTTGCAGGTGGAGCTGTACTGCAAGAGGGCTGGCCAAGAAGAGAAAGCCTTTCTGTGCAAGCCCTTATGCTATTCCACCAGGGGACTAAAAAGAGATGATCTAACCTGATGGTACAGAGGCCAGCAAAGAAGGCTACTGCCCTGGTACTACAAGATGGGGAAATTGAAGGAAGATTACAAATTATACACCCCTGATCTGCCCTTCCACCCCCCCTCCTGTTTCTGGCAGATTTGCCACATCCTCTAAAGAAAATGCTGGAGCCCTCCAGAACCTTCCAGAGCTTCACTCCCTCCTCAGTATGAACTCGGGGCAGCACTGGAACCTGGAGTAGACACCTCCTGGAAGATCCCAGCAAAG
Organism: Herpailurus yagouaroundi; assembly: GCF_014898765.1. NCBI lineage: Eukaryota > Metazoa > Chordata > Mammalia > Carnivora > Felidae > Herpailurus > Herpailurus yagouaroundi. The sequence goes on from NW_024412388.1 coordinate 45,274,082, forward strand.
GACTGAGTTTGGCCAGGGAACAATTCCAGCCAGAGCAGGGCAATTCTCATTGAGGCAGTTTCCCACTGGTAGTATAAATCAGCATGGACAATTGGCCACATACTTAGCGTCTTACAGTGGTTTTTCTACTTTGGATCTGTTTAGCTGGAGAAACAATAACCCCTTAGTATGATCTTAGAATGAGCTTTTTACCTCAATATTTGCAATTCCCTGACATTGGGTAGATATTCCTATTTTAATAAGCTTCTCACAGCTGGTGAACCACCATTAGAGTGAAAGAAGGCTCAAGAGGCATGCAGGCTCCATTTAAAGGATGCTGATCTAGCTTGTATGCAATGACAAAAGACCCCGAATAATGAAATATTCAAGACGACCAAAGCAGGAGGCATCACAATCCCAGACTTAAGCCTCTACTACAAAGCTATAATCAAGATGGCATGGTATTGGCACAAAAACAGACAGGTAGACCAATGGAGTAGAATAGAAAACCCAGAACTAGACCTACAAACGTATGGCCAACTAATCTTTGACAAGACCGGCAAGAATATACAATGGAAAAAAAAAAAACAGTCTCTTTAACAAATCGTGCTGGGAGAACTGGGCAGCAACATGCAGAAGAATGAAAATAGACCATTTTCTTACACCACTCACAAAAATAAACTCCAAATGGATAAAGAACCTGAATGTAAGACAGGAAACCATCAAAACCCTAGAGGAGAAAGCAGGAAAAAACCTGACCTCAGGTGCAGCAATTTCTTACTTGACACATCTCCAAAGGCAAGGGAATTAAAAGTAAAAGTGAACTAGTGGGACCTCATGAAGATAAAAAGCTTCTGCACTGGAAACTAGTCAACAAAACTAAAAGCCAACCAATGGAATGGGAAAAGAGATTTGCAAATGACATAGCAAAGAGCTAGTATCCAAAGATCTATGAAGAACTCACCAAACTCCACACCTGAAAAACAAGTAATCCAGTGAAGAAAACTTGAATAGACACTTCTCTAAAGAAGACATCCAGATAGCCAACAGGCACATGAAAAGATGCTCAACATCACTCATCAAGGAAATACAAATCAAAACCACACAGATACCACACCCCACCAGTCAGAGAGAAACAAATCAGGAGACTATAGATGCTGGAGAGGATATGGAGAAATGGAAACCCTCTTGCACTGTTGGTGAGAATGCAAACTAGTGCAGCTACTCTGGTAAACAGCATGGAGGTTCCTCAAAAAATTAAAAGATCTACCCTATGACCCAGCAATAGCACTGCTAGAAATTGACCCAAGGGAGACAGGAGTACTCACGCATAGGGGCACTTGTACCCCAATGTTTATAGCAGCACTTTCACCACTAGCCAAATTAGGGAAAGAGCCTCAATGTCCATCAACTGATGAATGTTACATACACAATGGAATACTACTTGGCAAGAAATATGGCCTTTTGTAGCAACACGGAGGGAACTGGAGAGTGTTATACTAAGTGAAATAAGTCCTACAGAGAAAGACAGATACCACATGTTTTCACTCTTATGTGGATCCTGAGAAACTTAAGACCATGGGGGAGGGGAAGGAAAAAAAGGGAGGGAGCCAAACTATAAGAGACTCTTAAAAACAGAATAAACTGAGGGTTGATGGGGGCTGGGAGAGTGGGGAGGGTGGGTGATGGGCATTGAGGAGGGCACCTGTTGGAATGAGCACTGGGTGTTGTATGGAAGTCAATTTGACAATAAATTTCATATTAAAAAAGATAAAGCATGCTGATCGAAGTCCCCATGCTGGTGTTGCTGTTTACTTGTTGGAACTAGACTGGGATCCGAAGGACACCAACATGCTTCGACTGAAATCGTACAAAAAGTTCATCCTGGTCATTTTCAGGAAGAGGGCTCCTCAACAGAAAAGCCTTTATCCTACAGTGCTCCTGACATTAAGGTCATAAAAGTTGGATGGAAAATGAAAGACGAACTCCTTGTAGCTGGTGGGTAGAACATTCACCCTGCACCATGGCAGAAAACAAAGATGAAGAGGTAGAATCTCTGGTCACTTCTCACAAATTCACTTCTCACAAAATTTTAGGGGGGAAAAATCAGGGAGGTCCCTTGGGTAAGAACTGGTGTGCTTACTGTAAGGAAGAGGGACACTAGACAAAAATAGAAAGGTCCAAGAGGGGGTAAAAAAGAGAAATCAAGTGTCAAGGGGTAAATCAGATGCAGGCTCTGATGAGGAACAAAGGGGCCCAGGTATTCCCACTGATCCGGCTAAGCCAATAATGATTTTCCCTCAGGAGCCCAGGGGAAACGGACAGTAGCCCATGGACGTTTTAGGACACACTGGAGCCACTGATTCAGTTATTAAAGTAGCAAAAAGTTCCACTAGACAACTATCTAACAGGATTTACTGGGGAACAGAAAAGGCTTTCTGTAGCCTATGGAATAGAAGTTCAGAGTACAGAAATAAGTTTCGATAGATGCCCAAGCGTCCCATCCCCTAGAGACTGGCTTTGTAAATTGAATGCTCAAGTCACTTTTCCAGAAAAAGAGCATTTCAGACTGCAAGTACCTCCTAAACCAACCTCCGGACTACAGACGACTACACTGGGACAGGCAGCTTTGGTTGCTGACCCAGTCCCTGGAGACCTATGAACAAGTGAGGAAGGTTGTATGGGCAGATGGAAAACCAGGTAAAGCTAGTAAGAACCCGTTTCCATCATGTTGAGAGATGACAAAATGCCAAGTAAAATACCATATCCTTTGAAGAGGAAGTTGCAAGAGCATACAGCCAGTCTTCCAAGCTTTTAATATGGGCTCAGACCTTGCACGTCTCCCTATGGTATTATTTTGCCCACGTTTTAAAACAAAAAACAAAAATAAAAACACTACTTTCTTCTGAGTACTTATTTTGTCAAAGACCTCGACTTGATTTTCAGTTAGACATAGATCTGTATGTGCCCAATCTATATGTGTTCCTGACTACTATACCCAGGACCTATGGATGGTTCTGTCTCAACTTTGAAAAATGTCCTTCTGTATTCTGATAGGGAAGACCCAATTGTTATTTGCTTTTGAATGGCAGGAACCAGGTCCTAGAACTTCCCACCATTACTGTTGGACAGTTTTACCTCCAGTTTAAGAATTGCCCCTATTTGGGGGAAACTGTTGCCTAGTGACTGGAGGACCCTCCAGTTCTACTTACAAAAGCCTTTTTGACAACACTATCTGCCTGTTAAGTCACCTGCTGACTGTGGATACAAGGTCTACTCCCCACAAGGTGATTTGCACGTACCTGTGCTGCAGCCTAACAAGGGTAAAGCCACCTATTAAGACTTGCTGTGCTCAAAGCACCCACTACCAGATGCCAACTGAGGGCATTCCTAAGCATAACTGGATTCTGCCACATTTCAATTCTGAACTATGGCTATTTTAGCTTTTGTACAAGGCATTACAAGGATTAGAAGCTGAGCCTCTGATTTGAAGAGGAGTGCCAGAGAGCGCTTGATACTCCAAGAGTCTGCTTCCAGTCCCTACACCTTGGGATTGGCCTGATCAAGAAATCTTTCAAATCATAGGTGCATAGAAGACAAGATATTGGAGTGGGAGTATTAATCCACATGCTGAGGATTTTCTCCAACCTGTTGGCTTCCCCCCCCCCCCACCAAAAGACAGGCAGAACCAAGTGTGGCCACCCTGTCTGAGCAGTTGCTGCTACTCATACGGTTTTACAGGGTGCCAAAAAAGTCACCTGGCCAACCAGTAACAGTCTATGCCTATCATTAAGTGCTTGCTCCACTGCAATGGAGGATTTTGGCTTACTACTGGCTGAGTGGGGGGAACTATCAGGGAATCCTAGCCGATAACCCTAGTGTGAAATTAAACCCTGGCACTTTTGCTTGCTGATCCTAATGATCACCTGGAGCAGGATTGTTTACATATTGATTTAGAATATTCTAGCAGGGCCAGAACTTACAGACCAGCCTTTCCAATACTTGGACTCGGAACTCTAAAGATGAAGACAGCTCTACGGGACACGGGCAGCAGAGGCTGGAGATCCTACGGTGACCTAAGAGATAATGCAGGCTGAACAACTGCCCCCCAGAAATTCCTCTCTGAAGGCCATCATCGCCCTAACAAGAGCTCTCCTTTGGTTTGGGGAGAAGGTCAGTCTAATCTAAACACCAACCCTCACTAGGCCTTTCTGATGAGTACATGCTCATCGTGTCATTTGAAAACAGCAGTCACCGGACATCTAACAAGGGCACTGAACACCATATGGAGACCCTGGACTTCTCTTTGGACATGGAGAAGGCAAAAGGCTACAGGGTAACGGAACTCCACGAGGAAGTCAGCAGACCACCATTTGGCTTGCAAATCTCTATCAGGAGAGGCTATAAACAGTAGGCTTCCGGTGAACCAAAGTCACAAAGAACCTCAGTGAATAGGACTGAACAGCAAAAGGCAGCACAAGGCAATGGCAGAGCAAGACTTGGTAAGAAAATCCCAATTCCTCCATTACCTTCTCAACTGCCACCAGCCAATATGCTTCACAGAGACGTCATGTGGGCCTATTGCCAGCAACCAAAGCTGAGCACTGAAGGCCAGAAATTAGATGCAGGTAAGTAACTGAATATGCTTACCCTCATCAGAAGAACTTACCTGTCCCGGCAAAGGAGGCTAAGATTCTTAGGCTGTCATACAAAAGATTAAAGGTGGACAAAGGGGATAGTTCTCTGCAAAGAAGTTGGCGGGGGGCGGGGGAGGGGGAGGAGGAAAAAAAGGCATCTTCTGATAGAACCGATCCTCCTGAAATGACTGTGCCCCCTGAGGGTGGGGGCTGGTTGGGTCTGATACTCTCCTGGAGGGAGTCGATGCCTTGGCCCCAAAGGCTGCGTTTGCCTCTTGGTCCAGAATTGCAGCCAGGGCTGGGAAGATGCAGACAGTGGAATTGCTACAGGAGGCCTGTGATGTCTGCAGACACAAGGGTTGGGTTTGCCTACAATTTCATGCAGGCCAAGCCTGGGTGCCTTAAAAAACAAGGGAGAGCACACACACTCTTCCTTGTACCTGGCTGCAATTTTCCATCCCCATGCCTGGAGGATAATAGGCTATATCCCAAATGGATTTGGGGGAATAGGCATTTGTGAAAAAACCTTCAATGAGAGGACAATACTAGGAGTCCAACTGGTTTGATGATTAGTGGTAGAAAAGGAACTAATCAACTCTGTCGTGCCACTCATATCTGGGGCCCACAAAATACTGCACACCCTCCATGCTTGCTTACAGGACACAGCCTGGTGGGTTGCAGAGGTCACCGTCAGACCCCCAACAGGGCCTGGGGCTTTCTGTGTTGGGCTCCAGAGGCTTAGGTTTTAAGTTGGGAATTTCTGCGATACTAACTGGAATGAATGGAAAAGCTAGTTTAACAGGTTCGTTCATACCACTCATTGTTTAACTTTCTGAAATAGAAAGGACCTTGGCAGTTCTTTTAAAGTGGGAGTCTGAGCTGAGCCTTGTGGAGGGGTGGAGTGGAGAACAGGTATCCTTCCATGCCTATTTCCATTTCTAGGATTCTGACTCCTCTGAAGGTTGCTAACCTTCTCAGGTCCAGGACTTCAACTGTTGAGTACCTTAAGCCAAAAGGTAGTTATTCTCTCCCCACTCCCAGAACCACTCCTGATATATCAAACATTTTGACATTTTTAATAACCCACAAGACCTCTATGGTCTATTGCTGGACCTGAGACCCAGAACACTTAGCCAGTATTGTTTCCATTTACAACTGTTCTTACTGCTTAAAGATATTTAAGGTTACTTCTAAATCAATTGATAGCTTTAGTTTTTAGGTGTGTATATGAAATCTACTTATTACAGGAGACCATAGGCATTACCAGCAAATTATGTTTAGTATTAACTCACGATTAAGCCCAATATGCTTTTCAGTTAAGAGATCCTTGGATGAGGTATGATGGACAAAGGGAAACTATTCACTTAGTATATAGGATTTGAGTTTATTTCCTGAATTTATAGTCTGGGGACTCTCCAAAAAGAGGGGCTTTTCCACTTGTTTTCATGGCAGTTTCTACCCTTGTTTTCTTGTTATGGGTTTATTGGGTTAGGAGTTTGCCCCCTCCAAAACGTACTGGGAGTAGCAGAGTTTGGACATTTGTAACTAACATGGTATGGACCAATTTGGGCTGCAATCCTCACATGTTACAACTAGGAAAAACACACCCTATGGAAACTTTAGCTCTACTGGAGGATGTAGAACAGCCATCTGGGGTGGCAATCACTTATCGCTTAGAGTATTAAAAACCCAGTTAAAGGCAATCTGTTAGCAGGCATTGTGGCCAAACAGGCCACAAAGCCCACCAGGTTTTGGGTTTCTGGATTCCTCCTATAGACATCCCCAGTAGATTACAAGAGATCAGGAATGAACTACAGAATGAAGTTGACCAATACAGATAGAAGTTTTTAACGGAAAATACACATTAGGCCACATTATTGCCTGAAGATTTAGTCTATCCTGTAGAGAAATATTTTGCAGCAAAGATCCCACTCAGTGGGGGGCCTTGAGAGACAGGGTCACTTCAAATATGGTTGAACCCAGTTTTTAAAAACCCCAAAATCAAAGCCAACAAATAAACATCACTAAGTAGGGGATAGGACTTTTGTCAGTCCCAAGACTTAAAAACTTTCCACCAAAATGGGAGTAGAAGTATGTCCAATGGGAGACTGGCAACTGTTATACCCAAATGCCCAAGGCCTCTGGTAATTTGAAGTACTTAGTATTTGTGGACACTTTCTTAGAACGCATGGAAGCTTATCCACTTGCATTGAGAGGGCTTCATGAGTGCTAAAAATATTGAAAAGTCATCCCACCTTTGGGGCTGCCAAGTTCAATCCAAAATGATCAGGGCCCAGTATTTGTTGCTGGGATGTCTCAGCAAGTATTTATGATATTACCTGTTAAGTGGAGGCCTCCAAGAGGACTGTAGTAAAAAAAACAAAAACACGCAACCACTCTTTAGCTTAATTTCATCTAAGACATTGCCTTGCCCTTCTCCAATAGAGGTAGCCCCCCAAAGTTGGCTAAAATTAAGCCCCTTCAACCTTGTGTACAGGAGACCCTTCCAGTCCACAGCCTTGACCTTCCTGACCCCTGAAAGAAGTCAAATTGAAGTTTAAACGCTGTGTTACGCCTAAGTCAAATGTTTAGCATACAGTAGCTTCCACCTGATCTAGTTATCAGATAAACTACTTCATCCTTGAGTCCAGCGACAAAATGGAATTCAGAACCTGGAGGCAACAGGGACCTGAGGACGAGCTTGCCGAGGAGTGGATGGAGCCACATGACCCATTACTGACCACTTACTGGTCCTTCTAGGTTAGCTAGGATAAAAATCTCGGATGGCTGACTTTGAGGGAAGTGAGCCCCACTGCAGCAATCAGGGACCTGAATCCTCTTAGTGGATCTCACGATCAGTAAAACAGGAGATACATATTCCATAAGCTTCCTTCAACTTTCTCTTAGTCGTTTGACCTAATATTGTGCATATTCTGTGGCTAGCAGGACCATTCTTTCGTGCATAGCTCAAAAGTAGTCATTGGATTTGCCACCCCAAACCTTATTCTGTCAATCATGGAAACCCACTAGTGCATCCATTTAGAATTTCAGATATACCCTTATTTCAGCACCATAATCCTCACAAAGGTGTAAGGAGTGGTCTATCCAATCCAGTAAGGGTCATTTGAAACATTCCTATTTAACTATTCCTGAAAATAGTCAAGAGGCTTAGTATCAAGTGATGCCTAAACCAACTACAACCCTGCCTCTGGTCAGAATAGCGCTAGAATTCTTTTCTGAGAACTTCTGTTAGGGACTTTAATCAAGGGAGTTGCAGTTCACCCTCAGATACCAGACTAATTCAGCCTCCCACCCCTAGCATGATGAGAGCTCTGCTCAGGGGAATACCAGAACAAAGTTGCTTTGGTTACATTGTAGTAGCATGGTTGGGTGTCCTTGCCTATCAACATGTACTTGCTAATGTATCTTTAACTCAATGATCACTAATGCAATCCTGGCCAGTCCACAAGAGTCTCTGCATGCTTTAACAAAAGTGGTATTGATGACAGAAAAGCCCCAGATAGAATATTAGCAGAACAAGGTAGTGTTTTTTTGTAGTTGCTAATTCATCGTGCTGCCTATAGATTAATACCCCCGCCCAAGTTGAAACAAGGATCAGTAGAAGAAGCCTGCCCCTTGGCTTCAGACCCTAAAACTTAGCTCCATACTGGAGACAATGGTTCTCTGGTTTGTTCTCCAGGGTAACTTTAGGTGTTCAGTCTGTATTAGACTAATTAAGATGAGCTCAATACTTATATAAGTTGACATGCAGGTGTTCATCAAGTTGATGATTTGCATGGCTCAGGTATTTTCTAGACAAAACTGCAGGACAAGTGTCACTGTTTAAGTCCTCACATAAGAAAAGAATTGGGGTGCCCCTCTTAAAACCAGTTGCTTCACTCTAGGACCACCCCAACACCCCAGTTCTGCAGGAAGTAATCAGACTCCAGACAACATCCTTGACCCTTCATTCCAACAAGGCTAAGAGGACACCATGGACAGTTGGGAATTGTATCAAGACAGACTCCCTCTTGAACTCTTTCTGCCTTGAACACTTCTCCCTCCCTTGTTATTCCAGGTCAGACCTGTATGCAGATTTTAAGCCCACTGGCAAACTAGTGGACTTGCATTTCTATGGGAGCAATGAAGACACAGAGCACATTGCACAAAGTCCACTCATCAGCACATTCCTAGTTGTCAACTCAAGACATCTGATTATTCAAGCCCGAGTGGCAGCTCTAGCTGGTATCTTTTTGCTCCCCATTTATCCCCTTTGAAAACTCCTGCCTGCACCAAGAGGCCAGGGTTGTTTTTCAGGATATTAGTCTGCCATCTTCTCGGTTAGCTGCCACTCTTGAATAGACTCCCTTTCCTTTCCCAAACACCTTGTCTCTGGAATTCTTGGCCCATTGTGCAGCAAACCCATCAGATCTGAATTTGCTAACAGTACTGCATACTAACCCACATTGACGTTGCGATAGTGATGCAGCCTGTGGCCTACCAGATGCTAACGTGTAGCCTGATGCACATGGCAAGGACTTAGCACATCCTGAAAAATAGAGGCAGATATGAGAAAGATGTCCTCCATATACGAAGTGAGCCATCTTTACAGTAGTGAACAGAAGGTACAAGAGAACCTTCACAGTACCCAAGAGGAAGCCAAGTTTCCCCTCTAGTGCTGAATGTGTAACTTTGGGACGGTAAGTATCAAGATTACAGGAACAGTCATGAGATGTAGGAGCGAGTGGCTCTTAGGGTTCTTCCAAAGCAGTCCCCATAGGAGAGACAGGACCAGCTTCAGATATGGTTTATGGCCATTCAGGTTGCAAAGGCAGTTTGCAACAGTGGGTAAGAGCTTTTTTGAGATTTGTAGTCCATTCATGTAACCTCTTTCTAGAGGTGTAAATTTATACTTGAAAAATGAATTTGAGAGCCCAAGTGGCTCAGTGGATTGAGAGTCTGACTTCAGCTTGGGTCATGATCTTGCGGTTCAGGAGTTCAAGCCCCACATCAGGCTCATTGCTATCGGCCTGTCAGCACAGAGCCCGCTTTGGATCCTCTGCCCTCCCCCTACATATGTACTGTCAAAAAAAAAAAAATCCATTTGAGTTGGGAAGACTTAGAGCATTACAAAGTTATTCTATGCCTATATGCTGGATATATTGTTTGCCCCTCTGTAAGCCTTTCTGCCTCCTGTTAGGCGGCTAATCTGAAGCCTTTTTCACGCAGAACTGCCAGGGGTGTGGTTTGGATTAATTTGTTGGTGGGGGGGGGCACTATCAGCCAGAAATCCAGCAGGAAAAAGGGGCCATTCTCTTGGCATTTTCTGGTGAGCTGTGTCCATCAACAGAAGGTCCCTTTCTCACAAGGCAGCCCACTCCTACCTCCAGGTTCAGTTGTAAACCCCTTCCCTTGGAGCCTTCAATAGTACGTGACTGGTTTTTAAGTCTTTGGTTGTTACTAGCTCTGGGTTATTGCATTCTCCTTTGTCAAACTGTCCCTTTATACGGATCTCTCAATTGGAGTAACCTATTTCATTCCTTGTGGGTCCCTCCTACAGTGCCAGGCCTTGATAATGAATCCCGTGATGTAGATATTGCATATTCAAGGGAAAATAACCTGGAAGCTTTTGTTTTTCTGTAACTTGGAAGGATGTTTTAAGGTCATCCCAAGTTCTCATACTTTGTATCAATATAGTTGTGGTCGAGGACTGGTATTGGCAGCAAGTTGGGACCACGTGTTTGCTAGATTAAAGATAATTCAAGATGCCTAGAATTGACTGGAGACATGGCAAAAATCTGACCATTTGTGCTCTGCCTATTAGGCTTTTAATAGGAATGGTTTTCAAAGGCACTAGCAAACAGGTCTTGATGTCCTTTTCTTGGCCTAATCATGAAGATAGATCACAAGGTCAGCTTGTAATATTCCTTCTCAGTAAAAAGTCTATGCCTATGTTTAGGACTACCATGGGATAGTTTGAAGCCACTCTGAGGGATGTTTAGCTCCATTTCGGCTTACTTTGATGCTCCTTTCCCTGTTCTTTTCCAAATGGGATCCCTATTCTCCGGTCCACAGAGGTGTTGAAAGGTGTAGTTGTAATATGAAAGACTTTAAACATAGCCTCAAGTGCTCAGCTTTCCTCATCTGCAATTTACCATGGATTCTTGAACTCCGGCTCGATTATTGCATTTCGACCTTAGTTAGCAAATCGAGTACAGTTTAAACAGGGCTTCACAGACCACAGACCCATCCAAGACAAGGATCCAGAGTCCCTATGTTCTGGCAGTTCTTACTGGGAAAGCATTTTGAAGCCTTGTAACACAAAGATGCAGATTTGCAAGTCTTGAAATCCTGAAACGCATGGTTCCTCATGGATATCCAAACTGAACATCAGAGAAAAGCAACTCCAAGGCCAAGCCCAGGGCCCCCAAGAAGAATGACTAAAGCAGTCCTCAAGGAGTTAACAACAGCTCTTCTCCAAAGGGCAAGCAAAAGGTCTAGGTTATGGCTCAGCTGGGTCCACCACATTAGCAGCTCCTTTAGACAAGACCTTACACTAGAAGCCAGTGATGGAATAGTTCAGGAGTTTAACTCGTCACTCAGGTATGTACAAAAGGGAGGGGAGTCCCAGGTAGAGAGTGCACCACCACAGCAAGAGGTCTCATGATAGTCAAGACAAGCAGTCCGGTTTGCGGGTGGAATATATCCTATCTCCCATTGGCAGAATTTGAATAATCGCAGAGGCAGGCTGATTTCTGGCAGCTTTTCCTGGCCGGGAAGGCAACTAAGGAACAAGATCAGAGGGGCTCCATCAGTCGCTTTGATGTTAGGTTTAGCTCCAACAGTTTTCCTGTGACTTGCCAACTTCTTTCTGCATGGTCATTCACCTTCACCGAAGTAGTTTAAGAAGTGAGGCAGGACAGGAGATACCAGATCCAGACCCTTGTGAAATGAACTCTAGCGAAAGGTCCAAGACCAACAAGGTGGAAGTCTCCAGGACCAGCAGGTAGGGGACTTCCCAAGTTTAATGGAAGGGAATCAGTACAGCCATACCATTTAAATGGGGGAGAGGCATGGGGAAAGCAATAGCCAGTTGCCAGGATGAGTTGGTCTGCTCTCCAATTCCCATAGGTCAGGGATCCTGGAGTCTAAACACAGTCTCTTGCCAGGGAAGTCTTCAGAATAGGGAGAGAGGACTTTTCCTCTTTTTCCCGGGATTTTTGGCTTAGTCTTACCATGCTGGCCACATAGCTCAGACCCCAGTTTAAAAAGCCACAGAAGTTGTTTTGGGAGGACTAGTTTCCTGGAGAATTTTTCTGATCAAATATAAAAGATATTCATGTAGCAAACCTTCCCAGAGTTAACGGAAGGCATTACAGGAGATATTCAATCCACGATGGGAGGTAGAATTTAGGCTTTGTTGGCTGTTCCAGGATGTGTGAACAAGTCAGGATTTGAAAGAAATCAGGTATAGAGAAGTTACTTGTTAAATGAGGAGACAGGTTTCCAGAGACTGGAGGAGAGTGGAAGGTTCGGGAGATTTTAAGTTTAGGAGTGAAGCCAGTTCCCCTCCACAGACAGAGCTATTGAGGGTTACCTTTAAGTCCCTTTTCTGTGAATTAAGTAGAGGAGTACAGTAGTGCGGCTTAGAGAATTTAAGTCTGAAGGTTTATCTAATCTCACTTGCCCGGTAGTAGGGTAAGTGACCCATGACAACTTCTAGTAGCTTTTCAATCGCCAACCACAGCGCAGCTAGGTTTCTGGAATGAAGACTTTAAGGCTACAACTTCCAGGTTTGACTGGTAAAGCAAGTGATCAGAGGACTCAAGGTCAAAACAAGGCTTACTTTGCATTTCAGTAACAGTAGTTGGCCTACACAAACAATGCTATTCTGACACAGGCTGCTCTTCTCCCCACCTGGACAATGGAAGCTGGGAATATCTGAACTCCAGTGAACATAAGGCCTTGCTTAGAAATACAAAGGCCTACTTGAGGCCCAAACCACATGAAAGTACTGGGAGAGTCAACTATTGTCTTCAGTAGAGCACAGAAAGCCAGGTAGTTGCTCCTGGAAGCTGCCACCCCAAGGTAGGTCACTAGGGTTCCAGGCTAGGGGTGGGATGGGGAGGTTGAAGCTAGGAAATCAGGGTTTCAGGAGAAATGTAGATTTCCATGTTTATGGGCACCAGTGAGAAAATTTGAGAGGAGGAAAATGGGTAGTCCCACGGACTTTAAACCCAGAAGGTTCCTGCTTGCTAGGCTCCCAAGCAGAGCAGGTAGTGGTTACAGGATATGCAGGTAGGGATAGTTACTAACAACTCTGAACAAAGAGGGGAAGCATTCCATGAGAGTAAGACTGAGTATGTTATTCCTTCTAAAGGACCCCCAGGATCAACAGTCTTAGTGCAACTCCACTTCAGATTTGTGTATCACCTTCTGTGGCCTTCTGGAGATAGCTTCATCAAGTTGTCCTTGGGCTTCAAAGAAGAAATTCAGAGTCAATAACCCTCTCGGCTGTCTTGGAATCCCTCCAGACTTTTGGACTCAAGCATTTATGTCCCCCTAAATGGTTTCCTAACTATGCTGAGCTACTCCCAGTGCATCAAGTCCCAAAGTGCAGAGCCCTGATGTAGCTGTTGGGAATTCCTGGCCCACCATGGCTCCATTTCCAGTTTTTAACAGAGACTGTAAGTTTGTCTATAGCTAGTGTTAGGGATAGAAAATATTCCTTCAATGAACGGTCTAAGTTCACTCTGCATAAACCCTCAGACAGCCACCATAATGTCCATCAGATCACTATCCGTACCCATACGTGCTTTTGTTTTAGGCTCAGGATTTTACCCTTCTAGAGCAGTCTGTTTAAGCACTTTTAAAGTATCTCAATCCCCAAGAAACAGGCTTCCTATGCCAGACTCCCAGCTACCTGTCACAGTAGTTTTGAAGCTAGTAAGCTGTCCTCTTACTAGGTAAGCTTGTTATAAAGCCCAGATTCCAGGACTCCAGGCCTTATTTGCAAGGAAAGGGCCTTTCCTGTTACATACTTTTAGCAAGAAACATCTTTTGAGGTCTCCTTTTCCCCCAGTACCAAGACATTCAGGATCGTTCTGTCCTCTGGGGCAGTAGTACCTGTTGATATCCTTTCACCACGGATACATTTAAGCTTTGGCAGGCTTTCCATCAGCCGTGAAGTGTGTAACTGATATGTACTTGTGCCCAGTCACGAGTTTGAACAGAGTATAGAACTCTTCATTACCGATTCTCGAAGTAGGAGTATCTCAAGTTCCTACCTAGAACTTGGATTAAAACCCTTGTCAACCACTCTGATTCTATGATCAAAGTGACTGGTATACCTTATGCCTTTCAGGCTGAAGTCAGTCTTCCTTTTGAAAAGGGTTAGGAAGGAGAAATAGTCCTCATCCAGTAGGACTCTCAAGACTTGCACTGGAAGGGAAGTGGGGCATGAAGGAACACAGATGTCCCAGTAAAACGGAGACAGAAGCCACACAAGGTGCTTCCCACTATCGAGGCAGGTCTGGTCTACATTGCTGATGTGACCCTGACAGATGGTTACAACTGCCTATTCGTTTACTGGGCCTGGTGTTGTTCTAAGTCACAGAACTAGGTCTTTCAGTGAAGGCCTAGTCAAGAACTACAAAGCTGGTTGAAGGAACTGGGTAAGAAAGGACTGGACAACTGCCTCAATAGTCCAATGCAGAGATAGATTCACTCCATGGGCACCATCAAGGAGGCCTATTGGGCAAGATATAGTCATGGCTCAAGAGAGAGCTCATTCAGCATCTGCACTGAAGAATCTTCAAGATTCCATCTTAATCCTACAAAGGTAGGAAGTGGAAGCAATTCCAGCATTTTGTTCACGGGAGATATTGATAGGGTTTTTACAAGGATAAAGCCATCTATCTATCTATATATACAGATAGATCTCCTCACGTGGTATGCCATCAATGTACCTGGATATTGAAGATGAAAAACACTGGATATTCTTGCAAAGCAGGGAGTCCCCTATCAAGCCTGCAAAAGCCAATTTGCAGCCCGTCACCTTAAGTCACTAACTGAAGTAAGGGATTCTCATAGTAACTACTATTCTCAGTATCTTTAAGGGATACGATTCAGTTTGGGAACACTACCAATGGCTGTTGGACTGCATGGTTGGAACCACTTCTATTCCAAAGGCAAGAGCCACACATATGCTCATTATACCCCCTAATATTATCATCTGATACTACCAAAAACTAGCATTTCAGGCTACTCCATGGGAACAATGGTCACACAAAGAGCCAAGTTTTACCTTAAGCAGAAACCTGGTCAACCTTGCTAAGAGAACAGAAGTCTGCTGTGCTCTTTACTCTGGCAATTGACTGAAGACTGAAGGGATAGGACAGTTTCAATAGAGTCTTAAGACCTCAAGAGAAAAAAGCAAGCAAAACTACAGGTGTACTTTTCTAATTCAGCTTATTCATCTGTTTTGCTAATATTTTTAAGGACTTAGCCAAAGTCGCTAAGACGTTATGGCATTTTGTAACATATTGTAGAGCCATACTCTGAAATGGTCTGCCAAAATCTTGCTTAGACACTACCTTATTTCTCTGTTCAGACCTAGCTTTAAGCATAGGATTGAAAAGTCTGTCCTTTTCTTTCATGTGTTTTCTGGAATATTTGGTGTTTTGGTTTGGTTTTTTAACACAACAACCAATTTTCTGACACCAACTGAGTGTCCAACAATTCAACTGACACTATGCATAGAATTGTGGACAGATACAAGTTTAAGGACTCAGTACCACAAAACTGCTTCTGCTTTAAATACAAGTTCAGAGATAACCTGAACATCTGCCCAACTTGACTCGAGTTCTTAAATCCCCTTAGGTTCAGTTTATTGGAACTGTTCATCCAACTGACAAATGTTTATGCGTACCAGTTTATGATGAAGGATAGGACTCAGGAACGGCTAAGTTTAAGAGATGCGTAGGGCAACGTTGGGCGTGCAGGGAAGGAGGCCTGGTAGTTGGTACAGAGCTTTCATGACTTCTGGGCACACCATACTCCTAGCACTTTTAGGTGTTCACCAACCCAGAAGCTGGTCAGATCGCTTTGCTTAGGAATTTGATCCCCAGCTCCCACACTTCTCTTTTCTGCAAGTCAGGGGAGAGAGCTCAAAGGTCTAACCCTCCAAACATGTGTTGCTTCTGGTCAAAGGCCCATCCAGGGTCACGTAGAGGGACCACTCTAAGTTGCTTCATTAGCATTGACTCAGGTATGATCACAAGGGGCTCCTTACGAGTAACAGTAGACCCTCCTCGCACTCACGAGATTCCAAAGATTTTGAGCTTTGTGCCAGGAACCAGGGACCAAGACCAAATATAGGCCTTAGACAGCACGTAGTCCAAGTGGCTTCCTTGGGCTTTTTAAATACCATAGACCACTTTGTTTTGTGGGTTTCTCTTAAAGCCCAGTGTATTGGCCTAAGTACATTTTCTATGTTGCATTTTAACTGTGCAGCAGAAAGATGTATGATACACCCATTATAAATGGGTTAAGGAGCTCTAGACCTACCGATTGGTAAATGTGCCATTTAAAGAGGATCAAGACTGGGTGCCCACACTGATCCTGACTTGTACCACACTCGACTGTACACACTACCTTCATCATTAAAGGCTGTAGTAGAGAAATTCACCTGTTTCAGTAGCACTTTTATGAAGAAGCAGAGTCCTGGAAAGCCATAGAAGGGCTTCGTGGATCCTTAAAGGGGTAAGGAGGGCTTGGAATGGCTCCCCTAGCCTCAGAAGGGCTAGCTTCGAGGACAGGGAAGTAGAGCCTTTAGCCTGTTTCCAGAGCAAACATCAGGCAGCTTTCTAACCGCATCAGAAACCATTCCCTTTGACAAGGAGTTCGGCAAGCCAACACTGTCAAAAATGGTAAAACCAGAGTGACGGAAGCAGCAGGAAGGAGGCGGGCAGCAGCAGCCTTTTTACAAACCTATGAGAGAAAACAACCACCTACAAAGGCTAGTCCGACTTTGCAAGAATTCTTAACACCAAGAACTTATACCAAGAAGGTTAGATCGTTTCTGTATATACGTATACATATAACCTAAACTTGTATTGAAATAAGATTTTCTCCAACAGGGACATAGGGAGTTTCATTCTTAAGTCCTAAACCTGTTTCCCAGCCGCTCCTGGATCAGGGATTGTTTCGACATTCTGCTTTAGGTAGTGAGGAGTTCCTAGCCCTGAGGCCAAGTCCATAGTCCTCATGGTTGTTCACTTACTTTCACGCGTAAGCAGCTCACTGTTTAACATCCACCAAAACAGGATTCATCCAATAGCCCCCCTCACCCAGTTTGTTAACCCACAGTCCCTCACATTGCAGAGACGGACAATTCTGACCATCAAGTTAGCTGTAGCTGTGTCCCCAGTCCATCCTCATCCTCACTTCATCTCACATGGGCATTTTTATCCTCCCATCACAAGAGGGATTACAGCGTAATAGGATTTTAGGAGACCACATTCATATAGCTTCATGTTAGTTTTTGTCTGTTGTGCCTGACTTCCTGAACTTTGTCAGATATGCATGCTTAGGAGTACTATGTACTTTTGGTATGATCTGAGGTTTCCCACAGTCCCAGGGCAGGAGGCAGTCTTGGAAGCTATACCCTACAGGTAAAGGGAAAGGGGGACACTCAAGGGACTGCTGACATGGAAGTTTAATGAACATTTCCCAAGTGATTTTTCCAGGACTATCGGTTTTAGAGAAGTTTCAAAGATGAAGTCAAAATGCCTTAAGACCAGCTGCATCCCCCTCTTGGTTTAAAAGTTCTGAATGGAAAGCCAACAGGATAAGTGCCATTTGTACAGGTAAATGGAAATGAGAGGAAAGTAGGAGTCACCTGTAATAAGGATTTAAGCCCAAAAATGTAGGTACAAGCAGGAAGCAGAATCAAGTGTAGGCCTACACGTTTTTCAGTAGGGGCTGTAAATTAAACCAGACCCACGGGAACAACATTTGGATTGCCCTAGGTCAAAGAAAGGAGTCTGTTTCTATAATCACAGAATGCTTAGGTAACTGGGTAACAAGTGCCATCTCCACCCCTCAAAGTACTCGAATGTACCTAAAGACAATATGTTGTTTCAGACACACTTGTCACTTTCCTACTATCTAGGTCCAGACTGATGCTAAGTGATAGAATATAAATGGCAGACCTCATGGTTCAGGCAGTGACACAACCACCTTAACACAACCACCAAGAACCCTCTTGCACGGTTGGTGGGAATGCCAACTCGTGCAGCCGCTCTGGACAACCATGTGAAGGTTCCTCAAGAGATTAAAGATAGGAATACCCTACGACCCAGTCATAGGCACTACTAGGAATTGATCCAAAGGATAGAGGAGTGCTGATGCATAGGGGGCACAAGTACCCCGATATTTATAGCAGCACTTTCAATAGCCAAGTTGTGCAAAGAGCCTTAATGTCCATCAACTGATCAATGTCATCGTTAGCTATACATACAACAGAATACTACTTGGCAAGAAGAATGAAATACTATTTGCAGCAACATGGAACTGGAAGATACTACGCCGAGTGAAATAAGTCTGCCAAAAGACAGGTCACAGGTTTTCACTCCTGTGAATCCTGACAAACTTAACAGAAGACCATGAGGGAAGGGAAGGGAAAAAAAAAAAAAAAAAAAAAAAAAGGCAAACCATAAGAGACTCTGGAATGCCGAAAACAATCTGAGGGGGAAATGGGGGATGGGCACTGAGGGCACTTGGTGGGAAGAGCACTGGGTGTTAGATTCAGGAGATGAACCACGGGGATCTACCCCAAAAACCAAGAGCACACTGTACCCACTGTTACCAGTGTGACAAGTTATATTTGATAATGACACCAAGATGTAGCTTTCCCGAGACCAGGACATTGATTTCACTTACCCACAAGCCCGACTCCCACACACTGTTGTCTCACAGCAACAGCAACTCTGGCTAGTGCTGCTCGTTTTACCCCTTTCTGTGGTTTCAGCGCGTGCACATACACACACACTTATGATTGGAGTTTTCATGGAAGACACGACTGGTGGCAGAAATTTTAAGCCACACACACACACACACACACCCTCCTTGAATTGGTAGCTGGAGGAGAAGCCTTGGATATTAATCCTATGGATTATTTCCCACATCCACGGCCCTCCTCCCATACTCCAGACTACTACTGCACACAGCTGCCCAGGGGTCTAGCAGACCAAGTACTCCTGGGAGAATACCAAAGCCCCCTAAGTGCGGGCCTGTAATCAAGGTGGAGCGGGGTATCCATATGTTGATCAGTTTATCCACACTGATTTCCCTACAGGTTTCTAGGATCCCATGGAGTTCAGTTAGAACAAGAAAACTTGGACAAATTAGGATCCCCAATCCTAGCTGGGGCTGTTGAATCTTCTTCCAACATGGTCACTGACCCTGGGTTGAGGAGTATGGGACAAAGTCACTACAAAGAATATGGCCTAAGTACTGTCTCAGTCTGGCTTTAAGGATAATCAGAAATCGGCATTTAGACACTTAGTACAAAGTCAGGACTATTGGCAAGGGGTTTCCTAATAACCGAAAAGCCAGAATTTGATCAAGCAAGGTTCTTTAGGCAATGGGAGGAGGGTGAAGAGAATAAACCTGCAATAATCCGGCAGGCAGGGGAACTCCGACTACAAGGGACAAGAGCAAGGGCTGGCCAACAGAACTGAAGTTCTATAGGCAAAGGCTAAATATGGTCTGGTTTACCATAGGTCACTAACAATTGGACAACATTGAAAGCTGTAATGGCCTTTGAATAAAAGGATGCAGTTTCCTGGTAAAACCATGAAGGGTAAAAGGGAGAGTTTTCAACTGTTCAATGCAGATCCTAGGGATTTTAAGTGGAACCCTCTAGATGAGTTACTGGAAGTTTAAGATCCAGGAAAATTAGTATGCAAATAAGCATCCCTGAGAGTTTAGCATGAAATAAATCAGGTTTTCCTTAGCTGAAGCAGTATTTGAAAAGGCAATCCAGGAAGGACTGATAGAAGTATCTATGTATCTTAAGAACTGTGTGGGCATCCGATAAAAAATAGTTAAGCGTTTCGAGGACAGGGTTTAGAGATACATGGGACCCCTTCCCCTCCTCCTTATGCTCTGCAGATCCACAGGACTTTGAAGTAGAGGCTACAGAGGACAAGGAACAGAGCATCCGGCAAGCCCCCAGAACAGGCCTTCTAACAGTTATACATCAGGAAGTCCATTGGAGGCCAATTGCTGGGCCCCTGCAGACCTTGATACACCAACCAACTATGTAACCTGAGCTGTCCATGAATTGGGCACCTGATGATCCAAGCGTCTATGATGTTGGACACATCGATCCAAGTTCCCTACAAAGTAACATATGGTATCAGGCCCTGGGCAGGTGTTGAAAACGAGGCTTAGTGGAAGATGTTAAAGAGGAATTAAGCACGTACAAAGTTCATTGGAGAGGAACACCTGTGATGTAAGAGGCGAGGCAGGGCGGGGAAGAAACTAGATTAAGCAGGGAGGACTTTCAGACTATCATGCCAACCTAGTAGTCTCTGCCAATCCCATACAAAGCTTGGGAGCCCTTTAGAGGAGTCCAGCCTACAGGGGAGAACAGCAGTACCAGGTTTTACCACCATGCTAGGTCATTGGCTAGGGTCTGTCCCTCACTCCCTCCTCTACCAGGAGCCTCCATCAGTGACCAAGATCAGTGCACAGATACCTTAACTGCTCCTGCACATCAGGTCGAAGAATTACAGAGCTTGACACTTTCCCCCACAACTTTCTTAGGTCAGGCTCCAATAGTGGCTGGCACGATGATGTACCATTACCAATTGCCTTCCTCTCCCTGTATTGTTTTTCAGGCTTTCCCACATCTCCGTTCAGCTATTCACAGCCACGTTCACGTTTGAGAAGCCGTCTTCTAGGCAAAAGCCTAGGTGACACTTATTCTATGTGACCGGAAGAAGGCACACCTCCCCAGTTTCAACAGGGCCACGAAGCGTGGGGTGAAACGCTTAACACTGTTCCACACTAGCTTTTGACAACTCGGACTTGCCTAACGATTTGCCCAAAGTACCACAGATGCCCAGCCGAAAATGGACACTGTGGGGACCTAGGGCCACAGGTTTTCATTAGCATGAAAGGTTCCCCCCAACCACCCACCATGGGAGGTAAAAGTTACGGGGACAAGCAGGCTTTCTTGATAGGACATTCTTTACAATCCTCCTTCCATTAACCTGGTGTTTGCACCGGTACAACTCTGCATCATTAGGGAATTTGGTGTTTTTTTTTTACCTTTAACATTTAAAATCTTGGTCCGCCAAGGTGACTGGACTTTTGAATTTCAGAATGAAAGGCAACGGTGTTCAATTAGAGGTTAGAAATATGAAGGAGCCACTGGCAATGTCAGAGAAAGTTGGCAATCAAGAGAGGTCTAACAAGTCAGAATATACCAAGAGGCAATGACAAAAATGTAGCCAAAACACTATCACCGTGTCTGGTATTAGAGAAGCCAGAGGCCTAGAAAATAGACAGGACCACCCAAATATGGGGAATTGTTGGTTAAGGTTCAGAGACAAACTGGCCAAGTAAGGGGTGTATTAATGTTGCAAGAGGACTAAAAGGAAAGCAGCCAGCTCTACGGTGAGGCTCTGTCCCTCATGGCTTTTGTTATGACTCTATTGACCGGTGTTTTGTTTTATACAGGCAGCACAGGGCAGATGCCCGAGACATCTAGAACCCACCCAAAAGTTTGGAACTCTCAGGAAACTCACCTTTAGGTAGGAAAGGGAATCTGCCGCTTAGCCCTGGGTCATAGGGAGACTGCTCTTTGGGGCTAGAATTAATGGCTAGAAGCGAATACAAGCAGAAAAGTTCCAGTTGCCTTGAGGTAGGGTCAGGCAAAGAAGACTCAGGACACTTGTTAGGACATTATGGCTATCTGAGCCAGCTACCATTTCTTGGAATATAGCCTGCCACTGGTAACGTGTGCCTTCATTTAATTGTCCAGCCACTGTTCCAAGTACCCTGACCAGTTACTGCACTGCAGAGAGGCAGCAAAGGTCAGTGACCTGTAGAGGAACGGGGCTTGCTTAGGAGGAAAGATGTGGCCCTCCCCTCCAAGGTGGGAGGAGCTTCACAGTAAGATGTGGACACTTGGAGAACCACTTTACCTTTAGGGAAAGGCAGTTATCCTGAACCTCTGGAAAGCACCCAGACACTTGGATGACTGAGTCAACAGCAGTCTATCAGGTTCACAGATGCCAGCCCAGACCTCGGAGCATTTCTCACTATTCTGGTTTATAGTTCTCCCACATCTCCCTCCAACTCACGGGGAGGGGGGTGGGGGTGGGGGTGATAGGGACAAAAACAGCTGTGACCACTTCGTCTAGTCAGAACTAGATTCTCATCAGGGAGAAGCCACCAGTCTTTCCACTCATGTGACAACAGCAGCTCCTAGACCAGAGAGAGGTAAACCCCCAGCTACGGGCAAGTGGAAGCTCTACAGGATCACCCATAGCTTCCTGCACATACACAAGTGCTCCAGGTCTTCTGGACATCTGTCCCCAAACCCCTTCTTGCCCACTTGCTCCATGGTTCTGGTCCATTACCTCCCATTGCTCTCAAGGCCTGCTCCCCCTTAGATGGTATGCACGGACCCACTCTAAACTGAAAACCCAGTTTATGGCTTTTGACAGAGGACTCAACTCCATAATGGGCACTTCCTGACCTTCTGAACTTCACCCCTGGAGGCTTCAAGTTACCGGTCACCGTCTAGGCGCCTTCCAGCTTTCTACTCTGATCCAGTGAACCAGCTTAACAGGACTATCAACTGCTATTAAGTTCTCCAGCCTAGGGTGGGACTATCCAGTTATGTAGCTTGTGTATTCCATTACATTGGTAGCCCCAAACTCCTAGGGAACTCAGGAAGTTGCTCAGATTCCTTTCTTACAAATAGCATTTGTAGACCTGCACTTGGGTTAAGGGAGATATGGCTGGAGCAGGGAGCCTAAGCCTGTTTTCTAAGGCTGTCCATTTCTTCAGTCTTCCTCAGGCTCCCTATTTTTAAACATTTACCTTGTTGGGACTAGTCAGTACCTCAGGTGTTTAACAATCTTGGTAGTCCTGAAAACCTCACTATTTGCAGGCTTTTTCCACTCAGTTTGAATAAGCTGGTTGCTGATCAAAACAAAGTTTAGGGTTAAGCCCAGCTGTTTTACGTTTATCTTGGATGACAATATTTGACTGGCATTTCTATGGTGGTGTCAATGTTGGAGGAGAAATGTCCGTGTTCTTATGATGCCCAGAACTTTAAGGACACCAACTGGGATCACTATCAGTCCTAGGGGAACAATCTGCATGTGAACAACTGATTAGTCAGCTGCTGTTCAATTTCACATCAATTCCATGTCCGATGATGCCTCCTATTTGGAGCCTTCCACTTCCATTTGGGGAGCTACGAATTTGCCATCCTAGGATCTGCCTTCTGAAACCTTCAGGACTTGTCCACACGGAGCCTCCAGCAGCCTGTTAGGTTTACATTTGGTACTAGGTCCTATGAAGGCTTCTACAGAGTTGCTGCTCTTTTAAGTTCTCTGTATTGGTCTTTCCAATTGTAGCAAGTTTCCCTGTAATGCCAATTCCCGGTGGATTGAAGAGTTGACTATCACGTCATGGTTTTCTTAGTCATAGGCATGGGATGAACAACTTCTAAGCTCCTTATGTGATGGTGCTAAAACCCTAAGTCCCCTCTAGTCAGAACTTTAAAGACTTGTTCCTTCAGGAGAAAAACCCAAGTCATTCGGAAGAGTCAGAATCGGTTCTAAGTCAATTAAGACCTCAACGGCGATAGTGGGGGAGGTTACAGAGCCCCCAGGAAGGTCACCCGTTCTTATGCTTGGAACCAGATAGACTTATTGAAATAAGCATCTGCTCACCTTCCACACTGGCTTCTGCTTTTGTGAAGTCACGTTACTACTTGGGTTCCCTTTTGTTAAGGAAGAAAATATTTCTTCCTAATCTCAAGAGGCTTCTCTCAAGAGACCAAGTTATAATGGAGGGTGGGAAAAAAAAAAAACCCCAGCCCAGCAGCGCTAGCCATAGTTTTGGCTTCACAAGGAACAAAAAGGATTACGTTTGACAGTGAGTCGCCGAGCACGTTCCCTGTGCGTGGGGATCAGCAATACCTGGGATACAGCACAGGTACACTAATCCTCCATAGAGAAATGGTTCCCAGAGATTCAAGCATTACCACGTGATCAGACAGCTGCTGCTCCAAGGGCAGGAGGGGAAAAAAAAAAAGGGTAGAGAGAAGCCACTTATTAGGCCTAGGCCTCAGATTTAGACACCTTTGAACGACCACACCGTTTCCGGCGTCAGCTGAGAAGGCACTACAGCTGAATCTCTCAAGTATTATTTCAACAAATAGAGGGCCCAAACCATGGGAGAATGTTGGGGTTAGGTCTTCAGGTTATTGATACGGCTGGGGAGACACCAAGGCCTCCATGGGCCTGCTGCTCAGCCATCAGCTAATGAGCAGCTAGGGGTTGTGGAGTTCCTCTCCCAACAACAGCTCAGGTAGAATTCCAGGGTTCTGGGATGTGGAAGCATTTCACACCTTGTGGGAAACTAGGCTCTCTATGGTTGGTGAAGCAATGAAGTCCGTTTTCTAGATGTGTGTGATGGGCCAAATCGAGGCCTTTCTAAAGCAGCATTACAATACGAGCTCTAGAGACTACCCAGTATTTAGTTCTGCTACATCACTTTTTGGTGTTGAAAATTCAAGGTCATGGAGCAACACCAATTTGGAGTATCCACTGGATGTATTAAGGCAGCAAGAGTTTTTTCCACGCAGCCCCCCATTGCAGAGTTCAACTTGCTTAACGGCTATAGTCTGAGATAATAGGTGGATGGGACACACGGTTACTTTAACTACATTCAATAGAAGCCCCTCAATAACTGCTTTTTCATAGGGCCTGGAGTCCATCTGGAGTTTGATCTAGACTCACCTGGAGTCACGTATACTTGGAGTTCCCAGGAGCTCCAACTGCTACACCCACACTCCTACCCCTAAAAGCCTTCAGTGACCACAGCAAAGCTCAAGTAACCACGTTGGAAATAGATGCCAAAGTGAGGTGCCAAGCAGAGGCAAGAAGCTTTACAGGCCGAGACAATAGCCTGACTTGAGGCACAGATTTTCGAGTTTAGGGCATATGCAGAGAGTGAACCCAGGTGAGAGCATTTTGTTACCAGGAGATGTAGACAACTTTGAGCACTGAGCTTACAAGCATGATCACCAGTCCCCCCAGTTTTTCCAAGTAATACAAGTCTTTTGCTTTGTCCCACACTTCAGCCTTATTCCTGAGACCATATTCTTACTTCCTACCTGGTTTGTGCCCCGGGGTCAGTTCTACCCAGCCTGCAAGACCCGCTCACAGCTCACTACTTAGGTTCCTCTACCCAAAGCTTTTCTCCAGTTCCGCAGCACAATCACGAGCTCATTTATTTACGTCAAGATCCTAGAATCCTTTGAGGTGCTCCTGGCAAGTGCTATACCCAGCACTGGGATGTTAGAAGCTTCCCTGGGCATTTTCCTGCAGTCACTAAGTAGCAGTACAGGAAAGCTTGGAAGGTTATGGAGGACTTGTCCAGGTTAACCGAAAAACCTCGTTTTCCTTCCCCCTCCCCCAGCTAAAGAGATTTACTTGCTATAACTACAACCCAGCTGTCCCTTATTTTGCTACATCACCACCTCCATGCCATCTATTCATCTTAAAGCTTTCACGGGGTGATAAGCAGTCATTTCTACGGATGTCTGTAAACTGAAGTCTTAGAGCACCTCATGTCACAAGAATCCATTCAGTCTGTAATGGTTTTGTCGGCTGGTCACCTTAACTCTGCTTGGCTAAAATGGCTGGAAGAGCTTTCAAGTAGAAGCTATGGACATTGGAGTCAGTGCAAGGTGGGGAGACACAGCCAAAAGAAGTCAAGTTCTTTTTAGAGCTTTCTGACACTAGGTATCAGGACTATGGAAAGATCTTACCCCCTTAAGTTGTGCTCGTTTGTCCCGAGACTTTAGATTCTTCACCTGTCCTTTCTCAAGCAAGCTGAGAAGTGTTCCCCCCCGGGACTACATACCGTGGACTGCTGGGTTAGATTTTAGCTACACTTGTGCAATTGCCTGGGGTTGCAGCTCAAGATCCACACACTATGAAGACCCTGCCCGAGATGGCGACCAGGGAGCCCAGCACCCCAGCAAAATGCTAAGGAGGTGCCACTTTAGGGACTCTAGCTGAACTAGGAGCTGCTAGGAGAAGCCGTTTTTAGAAACCTGGTTATACAAGGGTGAGGTACTTGAGTTTTCTAGGATCAGACCTGGTAGAGAGTATCCTTAGAAGTTAGTTGAAGCGTTTGCTCTTGACACCCGTTAAGTGTGAGTGGAAGCAGCCTAGGAGGCATACCCAGCAGCCGGACAGGCCTACCAAAGCTGATGTCCGTGTTTCTGGACTCACGGTTGACAGGTTTCCACGTGAGCATCAAGGCCTGCCCAGAGCTTAGGTTACCCGCACTAAACGTCAGACTTAACCTTTTTGCTACTTCACAGGATACCTGGATTTCACTACTCCATATGCATTTTTCATGGAATACGCTGAAGTTAGGGGATCAGTAGCAGGCTGCCTGCTCAAAGGCGCTCAACCCCTCTTCCCCCTGCTAGAAACAGTCGTCAAGTGTAGCTTATTCTGCTTCTCTCTATTCAGCTGTTACTTGGCCATGAACTACCAGTGCCTGAGAGTGGGTTCTAGTAGCTTGGTGCAATCATTCTGGCATTTTATCTGACCAAGATTTCAGCAGCTTGAGCCCCGAAAGCAAGGTGATTAGGCACAAGCCAACGAGCTCTTGCTTGCACCCTAGGTGAGAAACCTCAGACTTAGCAGAAAACCCCAGAAAGACCTGCTTAGCTCCTTGCCCATACCGCTTTGAGTCTGCCTTCAGAAGCCTTAGGACAGAAGAGCAGAGCTCCGGGAAGATACATGTAGCTGGGAAACAAGCTTTCTGTGAAATAAGCAGCCACACTCCATCACAACGTTTCCTCTCTAAGCAGTAGGAAGGTCTAGCTGACCAGTTTCTATGTTCAATTGTCGGAAAAGGGAGACGGACCTTCCCCTACCATTACGGGAATAACAGCAATGGCCATAACCGCTAAATTACGGAGCGTCTCTGCTGGAGCACAGCTTCTCCTGCTAGAGGCCAAAGTGAAAGACGCAGAGCCCCTTCTATAGGAAGCTGGAAGAAAACTTCGGCGGGCCTGCTTCCCCCTCCCTGGCAGGGAACCAGGCAAAGCCTGAAACTCAGGGAGCAATCTCAGTCACGCAAACCACCCCCTAACCCTCAGGGAACAGCCTTGTTCAGAACTAGGGTAGAGAGAGGAGGTGAAAAGCCAGCTCTCCTGGAGAGGACAGCATGATGCTTTGTAAAAGAAGCCACAGCGAAAAGAGAACAGTCCTGCCAGCACAATGGCCTTCCAGGCCCGGAAAAGGGACAGAAAAAGAAACTTCTTGGGGGGAAAGAAAGCAGATACCACTCCCTCCCCTATCCCCTAGATGCCCCTCTCTCTCACCCGACCCCCTACCTCAAAAAACACAAATCAGCAAACCCAGAGTCGGAAAAACCGCCCCCACGGAAAAAGCCACAAAAGCCCAATACACGACCGGCATGAAAACCCCTCCTCTAGACCAGCGAAGCGCCCAAGGCCCGCTTTTAAAGGCGAGCGTGATTGGCGCATGCTCACTGGGAAGAGAGTTGCATCAGCGAGGGGAGAAACACCTGTCTTCCCATCCCTCCTCCCGTGCTGCCTCCTCGTGTCACTTCCAGGCACCTGCGGCCTCCAGGAAGCAAAGGGGAAGCCAAATCGTAGCGAAGGCAGCAGCTTTATCTGGTGGGTTCCTTGGGCACAGCTGGGCCTCCTCTGACCTTCATTTCACCTTTACCCCCAGATCTCCTCCACATTTGGGCTACAGAGCGCCCACGGAGAAGTGCTTCTCAAAGACTAGCTGTGAGGACCTTCGCAGTATTTTCCCGAATAAACACAAGCCTTCGCCTGTGGGTATCTCCACTCACGGATAGGGCTGCCAGGTTTAACAAATAAAAGGGCAGGACTCATAGTGACATCTGAATTTCAGATAATCAACAAACGGTTTTGTAGTCCAGGTACGCCGCATGGCAAGCTGTACTGTACTATTTGGGGTATGTCTGTATTGCGAGGTTATTCGTTATTTACCTGAAATTCAAATGTAATTGGGCATCCCGGCCTTCATGTGGCAGGCCTTCTCAGGGGGCCCCAGACCACCCAGAATGCTTCCCCCCCGCCGCTTGAACAACTGCGGGCTAATTTCTTCACAATGATAATGAGGAAAACAAGAGGACCGGTTGCCGCTAACCTATTGCACCTGAAACTTTGGAGCACCGCCAAACAGACCCAGGTCTGGCCCGCCCTGAAAACAGTTCCTCTCATATTCAGCAGGCTCTGGAGAATAGGCCAAAGCCTGAAGCAGCCCCTTGGGAAAGAATTTGCTGTTAAACTTCCTGTGTAACTTGGAATAGATTTAGCCTTCTCTGTGGTTATTAATTTCCCCCAATGTGAATTCAATAATGACGGCTACTCTTCACTGAGCCAGGCACTTCATTGATGTTATGTCTCATTCTTCCAACAGTGCTGCTTGTTGGGCATTATGATCTTGATTTTACAGATTTATATTTTACAGAACTCAGAGAACAAAGGGCCCATAGTGGGTGAGAGCTAGGATTTCAACTCAGACCCCATTTGATGATAAATCCTGGGATCTTTTCCGTTGCTCACATCACTTCCTAAGTTTCTCTGGGCTGTTCATTCATGTTTGTTAGATTGGTTGCTTATAATTAGGTAATACAGGCACATAATACAAAAGTACAAAGGTATAAAAAGGCAAAAAACAAGAATCCCTCCCTTGTCTCCTATCCACTCAATTCTCCTCCCCAGAGACAGTCAGCCAGTGAATAGATTTCAGAGTCCGTCCATTTTCTTTCCCACACAGGTGGATTTGTATGCAAATTTTTCTGCACTTCCTTCCCGTTTCTCCCACTTAATACATGCTGGAGATCTTTCCATTTCAGTAAATGTAAAAGTGTCTTATTTTAATGGCAGCATATTATTCCATGGATGGGCTATATTTTTACCAGTGCTTCAGAGTAGTAAATTTCTGTTTCTTTTCCATCATTTACTGTGTTTAGAAACAATGTTGTGACACATACTTTTCTGCCAGCTTATATTTGTACATGTGCTCTCCATGGGGTACACGGTTAGGAATGGAATCCCTTGATCAAAGGATAGATACATTGTAAACTTTTAGAGATATTGCCAAATTGGAGTGGGGTGAGGCAACTTACCCTTTTTTCAGCAATATAAGATGACCTCCTGGCCCCCGATATCCATTACCCACGTTTGTGATCTCCGAATTCTAGACTCCAGCGCTGTGAGAAAATAAATTTCTCTGGTTTAAACCACTCAGTCTGTTGCGGTCTTATGGTAGTCCTAGGAAACGAACACACACATTATAGGGAGTTTCTTGCCACCTGTTAGCAAAAAACACTTCTTACTTCCATACTCTGCCAATGTGATAGGTGAAAAAATTGTGTCTCGTTATGAATTTCATTCATTTGCATTTACGTTATTATAAATGTGACGGGAGATCTTTTCCCATGTTTGAACCTTTTTCTTTTTCTTTTTTAGAATTGTTCATCTGAGTTGCCTGGGGCCCCAGAAATGAAGACAACACATGAGTAAATTCTTGTGTCCGGTTGGTAAAATAATGCCAACTTGTTTTTTTAATTTTTTTTAATGTTTATTTATTTTTGAGACAGAGAGAGACAGAGCATGAACGGGGGTGAGTCAGAGAGAGAGGGAGACACAGAATCTGAAACAGGCTCCAGGCTCTGAGCGGTCAGCACAGAGCCCGACGCGGGGCTTGAACTCACAGACCGCCAGATCATGACCTGAGCCGAAGCCGGCCGCTTAACCGACTGAGCCACCCAGGCGCCCCTATGCCAACTTGTTAAACATTTTGTTATTAATTTGTGGAAGCACATCCTATTTTCAAAAAAGGACCTTTTCCCTGTGATTTGAGTTTCAAATATTTGTAGGTTGTCTTTCAACTTTGTGCATATGGTAGTTTTTCTAATTCAGCGTGTTTACTTTTTATGTTGTCGGATTTATGACCTCAGAATTTGATGTCAAACTTAAACTTTCTCTGTTCCAAGGTTATAAAACAAATTCTCCAATGCTTTTTGTCCCACACCTCTGTTTTTTAAAGTGTTTAAAAATTTTAACTGCTCAGAAATGTATTTAGCTGTCATTTGCATTTCAAATGTTTTCCTCCTGGTCTATAATTTTCTGTTGACCTTTTATGGCAGATTATTTTGTTGTTCCACGTTATTTGCCCCCTATCCTATAAGAGGATTTTACATCTTGTTGACTGTAATGCCTCCCATCCAGGGAAAAAGTCAACATCCCTCCCCACTGATGTGTACTTGGTGAATGGTCACCAATATTTTCACAAAATGAGACCATGTTATACAGTTTTTTGGGGTTTTTTTTTGCTTGAAGGAACATCGTGGGTTTCTATCAACTCTCTTGTGCTTTTCCCTTTGCCACGAGAATGGCATGTCCCAAAGAAAGGCTGTTCCTTCAGCCTAGGTCCAGGAGATCCACAGCCACCAAGAAGTAATGTGAGTGAATAATAAATGCTCACTGTTATACACTACTGAGACTTTAGGGTTGTTTGTTACCTCAGCAAAGCTGACTAATTCACATTTTTAGTTTTATCTATGTTTAGCTCTTGTGTCATGAAGTGCAAATACAATCCAAAAAAGAAATGGGGTGCCTGGGCGGCTCAGTTGGTTGAGCATCTGACTCTTGGTTTTGGCTCAGGTCATGACCCCATGGTCCTGGGCTCAAGCCCTGCATCAGGCGTGGAGCCTGCTTAAGATTCTCTCTTTCCCTCTCTATTTCTCTCTCTCCCTCTCCCATGTGCTCTCTCTCTCTAATAAAATATAAAAAAAAAATTTTTTTTTAAGGAAAAAAAGAAATGTTCCTTGCCATAAATTACCACTAAGTTAAACCCATCTTAGCACCACCACCCAGGTCAAGAAGTGAGATATTGCCATCCCTGGAAGATAAGATTGTACCCTTTCCTCACTGTTACGGGCTGAACTGGGACCCCCTCAATTTCATATGTTAAAGTCCTAAGCCCCAGGACTTCAGAATGTGACTGCATTTGGAGACAGGGTCTTGAAAGAGGTAATGTTCATATGAGGTGACATGAGTGGGGCCTAATCCAATATGGTGTCCTTGTAAGAAGAAGAAATTAGGACAAAAACACACACAGAGGAAAGACCCCGTGAAGATCCTGGGAGAAGACCGCCATCCACAAGCCAAGGAGAAAGGCCTCAGGAGAGACCAATCTTGCTGACGTCTTGATCTCTGAATTCTCGACTCCAGAGCTATAGGAAAATAAATTTCTGTTGTTTAAACCACCCAGTCTATGGTGTGGTCTTATGCCAGTCCTAGGAAAGGAACACACACATTCTAGGGAGTTTCTGGCTACCTGTTAGCAATCACCACTTCTTCCTTCCATACTTCCTTCCATCACTCTACTGTGTTGCCTGTTTCTTTATTTTCATAGCAATATAATTATACAGTGCCTTTGTGTGTGTGTGTATGTGTGTGCGTGTGTGCGTGTGTGCGCGTGTGTGTGCGTGCGTTTGGCTTTTGGTGCTCAAAATTATGTTTGTGAGAATCATCAGTTTCTTTGCTTTAAAAATATTCTATCCTGTATTAACTCCCGTCTGCTGTCAATGCCAAGCATCCTCCTGTTTGTGGACTTTTGGGTTGTTCTCAGTCTGGGACTGTTATGAATAGTACTGCTATAAAATTCTCGGACACATCTCTTGGTGCTTATTTGCATACATTTCTGTTGTGTAATTACTCAAGGGAAGAATTGCTGGATTAGAGGGTACTTTAGTAGACAGTATCAAATACGTTTCAGAGTGGTTTTAATAATTTATATCCTCACCGAATGCAAACTGGTACAGCCGCTCTGGAAAACAGCGTGGAGGTTCCTCAAAAAATTAAACATAGACCTACCCTATGACCCAGCAGTAGCACTGCTAGGAATTTACCCAAGGGATACAGGAGTGCTGATGCACAGGGTCACATGTACCCCAATGTTTATAGCAACAATTTCAACACTAGCCAAATTATGGAACGAGCCTAAATGTCCATCAACAGATGGATGGATAAAGAAGACGTGGTTTATACATACAATGGAATACTACTTGGCAATGAGGAAGAATGAAACTGGCCATTTGCAGTAACGTGGATGGAACTGGAGGGTATTATGCTAAGTGAAATAAGTCAGTCAGAGAAAGACAGATACCATATGTTTTCACTCTTGTGTGGATGTTGAGAAACTTAACAGAAGACCACGGGGGAGCGGAAGGGGAAAAAAAGTTACAAACAGAGAGGGAGGGAGGCAAACCGTAAGAGACTCTTAAATACAGAGAACAAACTGAGCGTTGATGGGGGGTGGGGGAGAAGGGATAGTGGGTGATGGACATTAAGGAGGGCACTTGCTGGGATGAGCACTGGGTGTTGTATGGAAGCCAATTTGACAATAAATTATATTTTTTAAAAATTAAAAAAAATAATTTATATCCCCACCAGAAGTTCAGGAGGGTCTCTGATGTTCTACAATCTTGCCAATATTTGTTATGGTCAGATTTTCTATTTTTTTGTTTTATGTTCTATTTTTATGTTCTATTTTTTTCATTCAAGAATATAAAATAGTTTCCTGTTATGGTTGGAATTTGTATTTCTGTGAATACAGATGAGGTTAAGTACCTTTTCATGGATTATTAATCGGTCATTAGAATATTCTGATCTGCAAAGTCTTTTTTCAATACGTTCATATTTCTATTGGATTGTTAGTATCTTTCATACTAATTGCAGATATTCTTTGTATACTATGAAAGTGAGCCCTTTGTTGGTTATTATGCCATGAATATATCCTTCCATTCAGAAAATGTACACTTGTCCCCACCTTACATCATATTCAAAAATCACTTCCAGATCCATCGTGGGTATAAATAAAAAAGACAGGACAATACAACTCTTAGAAGATAACGTGAAAGAATATCTTCATGACTTTGAAGTAAAGAGGGTCTTCTTGAGTAGGGAACAAAAAATAGACTAATAAATTTGATCACAACAATAATAAGACATTGTTCATCCCAAACCTCCATTTCGATGAAAAGGCAAGCTCACAAAAAGGAGGTGATATTTTTAGAGGTGTTTAAGCGAAGCAAATACTCATTTTTATTGGAAGAAGTTAATGATAATACTGAAAGTTGGTTCATTGAGAAATGATAAAACAAGCATTATATAAAGATTGAAAAACAGAAGCACATAATAGATCACTGTTTCTGGGAGTAGTACTGGAAGTGAGGATGGGTGATAGGGCTGGACAAAAGAACTTTTGGGTTTTATTATTATCCCTCTATAGTATTTGATTTGTTAATTATGTGCATGTAGTACTTTGATTTTTTTAAAAGGACACTCTGAAAAGAAAAAAGATGGAGTATTTCTTAAACTCTCACTGCAGTACCCCTGGAATAAAAAATGAAGACACCTTGCGGAAATATAGGCGATCCCCTAAAACAGCAATGACAAACTGAAAAATGCTTTGAGGGATTGTATTTCATAATAAAAATCACAAGACCTTGGGGCACCTGGGTGGCTCAGTCAGTTAAGCATCTGACTCTTGATTTTGGTTCAGGTCATGATCTTAAGGGTTCATGAAATCAAGCCCCACATCCGGCTCTGAGCTGTCAGTGGGAAGCCTGTTTGGGAGTCTTTCTCTTTCCCTCTCTCTGCCCCTCCCCTGCTTGCACTCTCTCTCTCGATTTCTCTCTCTCTCTCTCTTTCTCTCTCCCCCTCTCTCTCTCAACAAATAAACTTTTAAAAAAATCACAAGAACTTTGTCTTCTTCCTCACAATATATTCATGTTAATTTAATGTGAAATCATCTTTCATTTAAAGTACTTACATTGTCATTCAAATCTTCAGGTAAATTTCATGCTCAGGGCGCTCCAGCTTCAAGTAGCCTCAGGCCACCCTTGTTACCCCCCTGGGGATGTAAGTAACCCCAGTTTGAGAAGGCTATTTCTAACTTGTTAATGCTGCCTTAATGGCTAAATATACTATAGCTTCCAGATGTATCTATTTCAGATGTTAGATAGGGAGCACAGGGTAGTGTAATGGAAACAATATTCATTTTGCAATCAGAAGATGTAAATTCAGCCCATGACCTTAGCGTGGGCCAGCCACTCTAACCTCCTCAACTATAAAACAAGCGTGATAAATACTGATTTTGCTTACTACACCACAAAATGGTTCTAGAGCTTATGTGAGAAATTATTTTGTAAACCGTGTAACATTTGTCTTCTAGTGTAGAAAACTCAGGTCAAATATTAATGCCAACATTTTAAACGTAAGTTGGATACTATGATACATATTAGGGTCCTTGTAGCTTCTCTGTCTCCTACTTCAAGGAATTTGCATGGTTTTTTTCTAATGTTTATTTTTGAGAGAGAGAAAGCGTGAGTCGGACCGGGGCAGAGGGTGAGGAGGACAGAGGATCTGAAGCAGGCTCCCTGCGGACAGCAGAGAGCCAGAAATGGAGCATGAGATCGTGACCTGAGCCAAAGTCCAATGCTTAACCAACTGAGCCACCCAGGTGCCCCAAGGAGTTTGCATTTGACTTATAGCTTCTCTGTGTCTCCTACTCAAGGAGTTTGCATTTGACTGGGCATAAGTTCCATTTTACAAACACTTACAGCATCCACTCCATATCAGGCTATATGCTAGGAACTATCGATACACAGTTGATCCTTGAACAACATGGGTTCAAATTGCATGGGTCCACTTACAGGTGGATTTTTTTTTCAGTGAATACAACACGGCACTGTTGATATATTTTCTCTTATGACTTTCTTAATAACATTTTTTCTCTAGTTACTCTAAGAATATAGTTTACAATACACATAACATACAAAATAGGTGTTAATCAACTGTTATTGGTAAGACTTCCAGTCAACAGTAAGTTATTAATACTTGTATTTATGGGGGGAGTTAAAAGTTATCTTTGGATTTTCAAATACACAGGAGACTGGTACTCCTAGCCCCCACGTTGTTCAAGTGTTAACTATGCAAAAAGAAATCCCTGTTCTCAAGTAACATACAATCTAGAAATCTGAATTACAGATTTAGTAGCAAAGCCTTTCACATCAGCATGCATGTTGCATATTTTTCTGATTGTGTTACCTGGGTGAAGTCATTTCCCTTTTGGGACTTCAGTTTCTGTATCTATGAAATGAGCATGCTGGGACTTTGCATATATTCAGGATTTATTGATTTCCATTATTCTATATTTACCAGGACTCTTTAATGCTTTTTTTTTTAAAAAAAAAGTTTATTTATTTTGAGAGAGGAGGGTGCAGGGGAGGGGCAGAGAGAAAGGAGGAGAGGGAGAATTCCAAGCGGGCTCCACACTGTCATTACAGAGCCCAACGAGGGGCTAGAACTCACAAACTGTGAGATCATGACCAGAGCTGAAATCAAGAGTCAGACGCTTAACTGACTGAGCCACCCATGTGCCCTTTTAATGCTTGTTTAAAAAACAATCTGCAGCAATTATGGGACTGAATATCTTCTTCTACTTAATACATGAATTAGGGTTCAACCAGGAAGCTCTCAATATTAAGCACAGAAGAAACTGGTTGCACTGTTGAAAGAAGAGCTGAGAAACCAAGAGATTAGCAACAGTAGGCAACTGCTGTCATTCCTATGGCTGGAGCGAGTGAGGTCTCCAGAGCCCCATGGTCAGGGTCACCTGGGTGGAGATGGAACCAGACAGGCTGCCTCTTATCTCTGACGTGTGCCTCCCAGGGCTCAACCCCACTGGAACTTTCTAACCAGGAGACTGGGGAATGCAGAATCGTCCCCAGAGATACGGAGCAAAGCAAAGTTAGAGTGAAGAATGGAGCTGAATACAAACAGCACACAGACTGGTCCCCTCACCATGAGCCCGGTAGTCCTCAAGGAGAGTGCCATGTATTGGAAAAGACCAAGCACATACTGATTAAGCAACAAAAGCGAAAATGATGGTAGCCCTATTGTTTTGTTGATACATGTTACCTAAAATCCAGAAATTATCATCTTCATTTTTCAAATGAAGAAACAGGCTCGGAGAATTAACTTGCCCAAATTCACAGAACAAGGAAAAGTGAGGCAAAATTGGAACCTATACCCACCTGCCTCCAAAGGATGTAAGCTTTCTTCTGTCCACATTAGGTGTTGCCAGTTCTCAGTAAGAGGGGTGTTCAGAGAGTAGCAGAGTCTCTATTTTGTCCTCTGAGAAATGGGATTTGGAATGGCTCCAACAGGAATCCTTTCTCAGTATAGGCTGGCATCATCTAGGAAGATTTCTGTAGAAAAGGTAGGGCTTTTGAGAGCGGGGGAGGAGGGGCGGTTCTTAAAGCATACGTAAGACTCATGGAGAAAGAATACGAATACAATTCCTTGTGTTTTTCTCTCCTTGAGCAATCCCTTCTCTCTGCAGATTTGAATGAAGTTCTGAGCAATGAAACATAATATTGCTTACAAGGACCCTAATGAGCTCTCTTAGGTCTGTGCTTAGGGTATGCGAAGCAGTTGTCCCATTACTCAGCTCGGGGGTCTCAGGGGTAACCCAGAGAGTGTCTGAGTCTACCCTCCATCCCTAGAGCCTTGTGCCCTAACTGAAACGTACCTGCATGTTTGACATTAGCGCTCCTGGACAACTGGATCTCTACTGGCCATACATCTGAGAACTCTCAAGAACACTGTTTATTCCTTGAGAAATCTGGAATGAATTAGGCTGAATAAATTGGCTCTCAACTTGGCTGTTTCAGATGGCAGCAAAGGAATAACATATGCTGCTCCCCCTTCCTTCTCCCCCCGCCACCCCCCCCCCGTTTTTTTTTATGAAAGGGGAAATGAAAACACACCCATATCCACACAAAAATTAGATTTGGTCAGATCATGCTCCACTGCTCCGGCAAGTGGAAACCTTTGATCAGAATACTTAGGTGTCTCAGAAGAGAGGTAGGATCGCCTACAGCCTGGAGAATGCATCCTAATGCATGTCTGCAACCTGTGTAGCATAAATCGAGTTGAACTGCAGTGGCCACAGAGCCACTGTTGCCGGGGCTACTGAGCAGTTAGCAAACACAACAAAGAGCTCTCCTTCCCTAATCCTCTTACCAATCTCACCTTTCTCCTCCTTGCCAGCTGTTCACCCAAAGAAAGCCACTTGGAGCCTTGGAAATATTACTCAGGAAAAAATTAGAAGAAAAAAAAAAAAGAAACAATCGAGCATAATGAAGCATGATTACACCTGCACGTGCATCATCTTAACTGCGCAGACTCAGCTTACAAATAATGAGAACAGCGACGGGTGGCACTTTCGAGCTCCGTGCTAAGTTCTGAGCACATATGACCTCACTGCCGCGTAACAGCAGTTTCATAATCAAAGTACTATTGTTCTCCTCACGTTATGGATGGTAGAATTGAGCCTTCGAAAGTTGGAGTCAGTTTCCTGAGCTACTTTTGAAAGTAAAGGAGCCGTGTTTCAACATGAAGTCTTGTGTTGCGCATGTCCTGGTCACCATACCGTAGCCCGTGTGATGAGCGTGGAGGCGGGGCGCCCAGACCCCCCTTCAAGAAAGGCTTCGCTGCCCAGCCGCTGTCAGCAGGTGGCACTCAGCTGTCGGCCCCTGCTGGGCTCACCTCGGCTGCACGGCACCAGCTCGCCCAAGAGCCAGTCTTCCCCAGGGCAGCCTGCATCCAAAGACCGATGGGCAGTCCCGGACACATGGCCACACGGTATCCCATGGTCAGGCTGACAGGCTTTCCTGTCACCTGGAACGCAGCCAGAGCAGTTTTCCCAGTTGTGACATGTGAC
This sequence comes from Herpailurus yagouaroundi, assembly GCF_014898765.1. Classification (NCBI taxonomy): domain Eukaryota; kingdom Metazoa; phylum Chordata; class Mammalia; order Carnivora; family Felidae; genus Herpailurus; species Herpailurus yagouaroundi. Next base: position 45,311,838 of record NW_024412388.1, read on the forward strand.
GCCTGTAGGACGTGAAGACTCCTGCCAAGTATGTATGTATAAGTATATACATATGGATATCTTATGGAATATGATTCAGCCTTAAAAAAGAAGGAATCCTGCCATTTGCAATAACACGGATGGACCTTGAGAGCAGTATACTAAGGAAAATAAGGCAGGCAGAGGAAGGCAAATACTCATATGGAACCTTAAAAAAAAAAGTCAAACTCATAAAAACAGAGAGTAGAAGAGTAGTTGCCAGGGGCCGCGGGGGTGGAGGGAACAGGGAGTAACGGTTGATAAACGTGTGAGGTGGTGAATACATTTATTAACTAAATGGGAAGAATCCTTTTATCGTGTAGACATGTAACAAATCATCACAATGTACATTTTAAATATCTTACCATCGTATTTATCAATTATACCTCAATAAAGCTGAAAGATACTCTTCAAAATGCTTAAAAATAAACATATGACACAATGAGCAAATCTCTGAAAAGCATATATGTAAAAACTAAGTGTTTTTCAGATTGAAGACCGTTTCCAAAATTCAAATTTTGCATTAAAATCAAATTGCTTTATGGCCGCATTTCTACTTAATATGAAGGTGACAAAGTTCTCAGCTGTCTTTTCCTGGGTAGCCCTGAGCATCACTGAGCAGGGGCAACTTCCCGAAGGTCACCTCAACAAGATGGGACTTCATTCCACCATCGTTTGTTCGCTATCTGTCTGCACCTACCTTCAAGCTCCCTTAGGTAAAGCCCGCAGCTTCCCGTTCACCCCTTTATCACCATGCCTAGCACGGTATCTGGCAATATTAATTAATTTATTCAACAGTTGCCAGGCGAGTGAGCCATAGATGCAGAGGTCAATTCATTCCATCAAATTTAGACCTGTAGCCATCCACTGCCTGGTGCAGGTCTTCTTTATTTCTCAGTCACAAACAGATTTTCCCTCCTCAGCCCTTGAAAGTGGAAGAAACCCAGGAGGAATTAACCTTTCACTCAGAAAGCCACAAGAGGAAGGACTGCATTAGATGTGAGCAATTGGGAATCCTGCCACCTCAGGACTTCTGTAACATTTTAATGAGGCAGACCTTTATCTATTTCCTTTGCCTCATCCACCTCCCTCCCATATCATATGTCCCTATTGAATCTCATTCTCAACGGCACCAAATGCTGGCTTTCGCATCTCAGCAGAAACAAAGAACGACCCCTTTCCAAGCTTCCCAGGTTCCACACTGCCCAGATAGTGCATTTTGTGAAGTGCTCTCAGCCTCTAGAGGCACTGAGTCATTGTTTCCTTTCCGGGCAACTTCTAAATCATGAGCCTTGTCTTCTCAGAAAACTTTCGGCTCTTCATCTTATCCTCTCATTTGATCTCCTAAATGATCCTATGAGGTAAGAGACCAGATGTCATGCATCGAAAGATCAGTGAACCAGGAAATCAGAAGAAAAGGATTTTCATTTCTCTCTACTATTTATTAGTTGTGTGATCTTAGGCAATTCTCATGACACTCATAAAAAGAAATGGGTTTATAAGATTCAGCACTGGATGGATATTTAATGAGGGTCCTTTTTTTTTTTAATTTTTTTTTCAACGTTTATTTATTTTTGGGACAGAGAGAGACAGAGCATGAACGGGGGAGGGGCAGAGAGAGAGGGAGACACAGAATCGGAAACAGGCTCCAGGCTCTGAGCCATCAGCCCAGAGCCCGACGCGGGGCTCGAACTCCCGGACCGCGAGATCGTGACCTGGCTGAAGTCGGACGCTTAACCGACTGCGCCATCCAGGCGCCCCTTAATGAGGGTCCTTTACGTGTATGGTTCTAGATGCTGGAGGTACAGTGGGACATAAGACAGGTAATTTCTCTTTTTTCACAGAGCCTCCATTCTAGTGGGGTGCAGACAGATGAGAGGCAGCAAATAGAAAAGAGAATTTTGGATATTGATAAATGTTTCTGAGACAATAAAGAAAGTAATGCATTAAACAGTGATCAGTGGGAGCTGTTTTGATTAGGCGGTCAACCTTCACCCACAGAAGGTGAAACTTTTCCATATCTGAAAGACAAGAGGGAGTCGGTGAAGAGCTCTCCAGCTCTCCAGGTAGTGGGAACAGGTATTCAGAGCTGGTCACAAAAGTTCTAAGAGGACGCAAGCTTGGCTGTCTCTGACAGTTCTTACCATGGGTGGCTCCCATTTTACAGATGATGTTCTTAAGGCCAGAGCAGTGAAGCAATTTGCTCAAGAGTAAATGTTGAGTTCTTGGAAGAACATGGATTCAGACTCACATCTTAGGACTTTTAAGGAGAATGTTCTTCACCACTTAAATTCTTAGACCCTTAATTCAGACCCTCATGACCCCACCCCTGGATTATTTCAGTTGACTCTTAATTGGTCACTCAACCTCCATGCTGTCATCCCCAACCCAACCCCACTTCATCTGCCATATTGAAGATGGCCACAGTTAGGTCTCCAATACACAAGTCTGAGCATGTCCCCCTTCGTTTTCCTTTAAACACATTTTTCCAGGGGCCTAAGGATAAATTCTAAGCTCTCCAACTCATTATTTAGTCTATTCTCAACAATTCCACCTCACATTCTACCACCATCCTTCCTCACATCCTCTCTTTAGCTTCAGTAAATGAAACGCCATTTTGTTGCCCACCCCCCCTTAAACATTTTCTTCTCTTTCATTGGTAAATGCCAGTGATTTTACAATGACCCGCACAAATGACATTTCCTGTGCAGCGTGCACCCCTCCTTTATCTATGTCAGCATGACACTTTTACTATGTGACAGTAGTTTCCATATTTATTGCACTGCTTCATTTACTTGCCCCGCTAGATCTCGAGACCCAAAAAGGGTAGAAAACACAATGCATTTCTTCTTGTGTCCCCAGGGTTCATCTCTCTTTCACTTTTGATTTCTTTTTTGACCCACGGTTTATTTTAGAAGCACAGCCTTTGATTTCCAAGTAGTTGGGGATTATGTCATTGATCATCTTAAGCTATTGATGTCTAAATCAATTCCTTGAAGCCAGAGAAAATACTCTGATTTTAATCCTTTATTGATTTCCTTTTTTAAACAAAAGTTTATTTATTTATTTTGAGACAGAGAGACAGAGAGCACTAGCAGAGGAGAGGCAGGGGTGGGGGAGAGAGAGAATCCCAAGCAAGCTCCACGCCAGCATCGCACAGCCCCACGGAGAGCTCAAACCCACGAATTACGAGATGACCTGAGCCGAAACCAAGAGTCCACCGCTTAACTGACAGAGCCACCCAGGTGCCCCTATTGATTTACTTTTAAAGGCTAGTTCTGTAATCTGGCATATGTTCCATACTGTTGGAATGTATACTGTGATGTTGTTGGTTGGAGTGTTTCATAAACGTAAATTAGGCCAAATTGATTTCAAGTGTTTTTCAAATCTTGCATATCCTTACTCATTTCTGGTCTACTGTTTAATTAATTACTGAGAGAGAAGTTTTGAAATTCTATCAGTTTTTGCATATAAGTTTTCTTAGAAGATGCATGAACATTTAGGAGTTCTGTTTTCTTATGATTAACCCCTTTATCACCATGAAATATCCTTTTTTATTGCTACTGAAGTTTTTATTCTGAAGTCTTCTGTAAATAATGTAGTCACTCCAACTTTCTTATGCTTAGTGTTTGCATGGTGTATCCTTTTCTATCCTTTTACTTTCCATCCATCGTTGTGTGTATATTAAAAGTGGGTTTCATGGATCATGCCTTTGGTATGATCATTTAAAAAGTCACAGCCATCCATATATCCAAGGAAATCTAGGATTTCTCCCCAGAGTTTTATAGTTTTGCATTTTACCTTTAGGTCTTGATACATTTTAAGTTAATTTTCCTGAAAGGTGTAAGGTCTGTGTCTAGAATGTTGGGATTTACTCTGCAAGCTAATGTTACTTTAGAGAAATGTTATTTTTCAGGTGTATTTTGTTTTTAACTTTGTTAGGCTACGTCTAAGGTATTCTTTTCCTTAGGCATAATTTTGCTCTCCAACCAGACTTGCCTCTTCTTGGGTATCAAGTAAATGACCCGGGTGTTCCATGATGTCTGTCCATTCTGGCTATTTGGTACTCAACGATAGTTGTATATGAGCTCTAAGAATTTCTCAGCTTACACATTGCCGGTTGTCCTTTGCCTTTACCCATGGAAATTCATCCTATACACCAGTGGCTTTCTACTGAGAATATAATGAAAGGTAATCCTATGTGGTTTTCTCTGCATCTCAGGAGGTTCACCCCTGCTTAGCTCTCTCCTCTCTGGGACTCTTTGCAACTTCCAGTCCTCTCTATTGGAACAGTTGTTTTATAACTGCCAAATATAAACATTTAAAAAACTATTTTGTTCATTTTTCTAGTTGTTTACTATGAGAAAGCTAAATCTGTTTCCAGTTACTCCATCACAGCCAGAAGCAGATATTTAGAAATGCCAAGCTTCTGAATGTTAGACAATCTGGGTGTAAAATATTATCTCCATGTAGCTTTATTTTGCATTTCTCTGATTATTAATGAAATCAAACATCTTTTTCTAGGTTTATTGGTCATTTGTGTTTCTTCTGCTCGTATCTTTTGTCTATTTTAAAAATTAGGTTGTTTTTTCATGTTGGTTTGTATTAATACTTTGAATATCCTGGTACTAATTCTTTGCCAGTTATATCATTGCATACATTGGCTTCAAATATCTTGTTAATCTTCTTACTTTACAGTGTATTTTGTTTAATAGAAATTTTATTTGGGGTTAAATGTTGATAACTATGTCAATCTCTATTTTTTCTAATTTAATAATTCTTTGGTGTCTCCAAAAGTTGTAGAGCTTAACTTTAAATATTTATGGCTTCAATCCACTTATAATAATTTTTTGTGTGCATGGTGCGATATAGGGAACTAATTTAATTTTTTTTCTGTTAGTATATACAATTACATCCATTCTGTTTATTGGGATAATTCTTTTTACTCTATTGATCTGAGTTTCCATATGTAAATGGTTCTGTTGCTAAGCTCTGTATTCGTTTTTGGTCTGATTGTTTATGGGGACTTGGGCTAATTCCACATGTTTTTAATTACCAAAGGCTTGATATCTGGTAGGGTAAGGCTCAGCAGTTTGTTTAGTTCTTTCAAATTTTTCCTAGCTATTCTTGGCCCTTTGAGTTCTGGGAAAAGTACTGTCAAGATTTGGTTTTGAATTTGTGAGAACTGGTATCTTTATCGTGTCTATCCAACTATGGATATGATATATACCTACATTTATTTATATTTTTATTTTAGATTTAGATTTAGATTATTTAGATTTAGATTTATTTAGATTTCCTTTCTCTCTTTTTTAGAATTCTTTATACTTTTCCTAATAAAGGGAATCGATATCTTTTCATTACACTTATTTCTATGTTAAGTTAAAGTTTTAGTCACTATTTAAATGGGATCTGTATCTTCCTATTACACTTTTCTGATTGTTGCATTTGTATAGAAATGTCTTGGTGTTTGTGTATGTATCTTGTCTCGGCCAAGTTTGCTTAATTATTTAATTAGATCTAATACAGTGCCTATGGATCTCTTCAGATTTTTTAAATAAGACGATTGCATTGTCTACAAATAAGGACAGTCATCTCCTTTTATAATTTCTATTTCTGTTTTTTTTTTTTTTCATTTTCTCTTTTAATCACATTGTGTAGGACTCTTACTACATCATTGACCGGAAGCAAAAATCATTCTATTGTTCCATCATCAAGCGTAATGCTTAATAAGGTTTAAAAGACACTTTCATCAGATTAAGGAAGTGCCTTCCTAATCAAAGTATTGAGACTCTTTTTTCATCTTGAATGTGTGCTGAACACCTTAAATGTTTAGTCTACATCTACTGAGATGGTTGTGTGTGTTTTCTCTTATATCAATGTAATGTACTATATAGTAGATTTTTCTGATGGTGAGTACCTGCCTCCTAAGTGAACATCACTTGCTCATATCTTTTAAAAAACCCTCAGCTTGAATTTACACGTGAATATTTTATTTGGTGTTTTGGCATCTGGACCTGTTTTTACCTAATAGTATAGAGATCATTTTGATTGCAATCCACCTTTCTTGAAGGTGGATTAATTTAATACTAATTCCTTTAAGCCTTTCTTTAGGGCTATTGGTTTATTTTAGATTCCTCCTTTTTCTTCAGTCGATTGTGGCAAATTTATATTTTTCCTGAAATTTAGCAATTTAAACAGGTTTGCAAATGAACTCACATAAAATTATTCTTTGTGGGGTGCCTGAGTGGCTCAGTGGGTGAAGCATCTGACTTCAGCTCAGGTCATGATCTCACAGCTTGTGGGTTCGAGCCCAGAGTCGGGCTCTGTGCTGACAGCTCAGAGCCTGGAGCCTGCTTGGATTCTGTGTCTCCCTCTCTCTCTCTGCCCCTCCCTTGCTCATGCTCTCCCTCTCTCAAAAATAAATAAACAGGAAAAGATTGTTTTTAATTATTCTTTGTAATCACTTCATTCTTCATGCTTTTTTTTTTTTTAACCAGAGATGGTCAGGCATTTTTACAGTGGTTTGAGGATCTTTGCTTTTGCTTCATGAAAGTGGTATTCAAGGGGATTCAGCACCACCCTCCCTCCAAAGTATAGCTGCCAAACCCGGTGACATCTTCACACAGACTGTCACTAAAATTTCCATCCCATGGAAACATGGCCTGATGATCTAACATTACAGAGATATGTATTATTGTCTCCTTTTAACAGATAAACAATTTGAGGCTCAAGGAGTTTAAGAGAGCTGTACAAGTTTAAAAGATACTTGTGTGAGGTTTGGCTTTTTAAAAAGCCACAGTTCAGGCTCTTTGCATCACAAGGGCCTTTCTCAGTGTGTGGCCTCGGAACCACCTAAGGCAGAATCACCTAGGGTGTTAGACTAAAAATTCTCATTCCTGAGCCCCTACTTGAGATATACTGAATCAGACTCTCTGGAGGCTTGTGACCTGGGAATCTGTATTGTAAACAAATTCCAGAGATGATTTTTACCCTCTAAATTTTGAGAACTTCTATACCTATAGTAGCTTTCTTATGAAGTCACTTGACAAAGTAGAATACTTAAGAAGTCATTTACTACTGAATTTCCATCCCCTGGTGGCTGGCTTTCCTGGTTCAGGAAATTGTAACCAAAGTTCTCATGCACTTCCCCCATTTAAAAGAAAAAAAAAAAGGTACTGCTGACTTCAGTGTAAATATTCAAACAGGGCATTTCTGCGACTGGCTGAGAGCCCCAGATGTACACATGGGCGCTAGGAAAGGAGTTGCACAAACGTGGGGTCATGGAAACATTAGCAAAGGAAATGAAGCAAGCAGACGGATGTAAAAATGGGACTGTTGCAGAGCTCTGTATTACAATGAGAAATATTATACCAAAGTTCCAATAAAGAAGTCTTTAAAAGCCTTTCTAGTTTCTTTATCAGCGAAGCGATTTTTGTCTTTTATCTGTGGTTTGGTTTTGGTCTCTCTTTTGCATCTGTTTTCTTCCTGGATTCTTGGCAGTTCTCATATGTTGATTTTCTGGAAAAGGATTAAAGAAGAACCATCTCTCTTCTTCATTCGTTACCTTCATTGACCAATGCCACCCTCTGTGCTCCGTCATTCCCTATGGCCTTCATACACTCACTCAGCAAAGAGATACTGAAATACTGGCCACTGTATTGGGTGCTGCAGGCCTTGCCCTTGAAGATGGCATAAACTACTGTGGGAAACGTATTAACAATTACAATCAAAAGTTGAAAATGTTACCAAAAAAGTATCTCTCTGGATGAGAGGGATGACATCCTAAACTGGAGAGAAGAATAAAGGTAGGTGATTCAGAATACCAGGCTGCATGGATAAGAATCGCGTCTGTACCACTTACTAGCTGCACACCCGTAATCTTTCTGTGCCTTAATTCCTTCATCAGTATTATTGGAAGCAATAATAAAGTCTACCTCATAGGGTTTTCTGTCATGAGGTTGGATGAGTTGATAAGTACCCTAGGGTACTTAGAGTAGTTCAAGGTATGTAGTTATGTGTAACTGTTAGTGGTTACAATTGTTATACTTATGCAAGGGTTCAAGGGGGGCCTACTCCATTCCTTACGCAAAGAATCGTGTAGACCATAGCCCAGAGGCATGTACACGAGGGAGTGCGATGTCCAAGCAGTGCTGTGTGACTGGAGTATGCGGTTCAAGAGTGCATCGTGCATGCAGAGTAGGGAGTGTGCATGGGAATGTGCATACGTGACCATGAGTGTGGCCTGGTGGTGAGAAGGGGCTTGTGCTGGGGGACCATGGTGTCAGGAAGCTTGGCTGGGGACTGATGGCATCTGGACAGGTAGCAGCTCACAGCGGACCCACAGCATCAGTCACGAACAGCTGGCGTGGGTGTGAATCCCCGCTCTCCTGCTCACCAGCTGAGTGGGCCTGGGCAACCACTTTGCTCTGAGCCTTGCTTTCCTTAACCCCCAAATGCAGAAACTCCTAGAGCACCTCCCACAACAGGCAGTGGGGAGGAAGTGCGTTCACATGTGAAAAGCCCTAAGAAGTCTCTGTCTCTCACGTAGCAGGCTGGATTTATATGTTAGAAATAATTACCAGACGTTTGCCCCTTAGGATAAAGGCACAAAAAAGAAATCTACAGTGATATTCAAACAGGGAATGATCTGATGAGACCTTTTATCCCAGAAATTTTGCCCCAGAAATGAATGAAACCATAATAAATAAGAGACAGAAGAAACAAATAAAGGTCTGTAGTGAAGTCCACTGAGGTTGCATACAGGTGCTAGACCCAAAGTATGGAAGGTGGACGTCCGGCGTGCTCTAGCACAGCCAGTGTTGGCGTCATTTCTCGGAAGCATACACAGCAAGAGGCAGAGACTCCCCAGCTGTCTCAGAGGACAATCCCCTAGCTGGTGAGGAGACTGGAAGCTATTTCACAAGAGGGGTGGTGACAGAACGGGGATGTTGGACTGAGAGGGGAGGTCGGCAGTAGAGGCCGGTACTAGGAACATGTTGGCTGCCCTAAAACAGGAAGGGCTGTCCTGTGAAAGAGGGAGTGGACCGGTTCTGTGGGGTTCCAGGTGACGGGGGAAAAAAACCTAAAGATGAAAATGACGGAGAGATGGATTTCAACTTAGGTTCTTTTTCCCTTTTTTTAAATTTAAATTTTAGTGAACATACAGTGCAATATTGGTTTCAGGAGTAGGATTCGGTGATTCATCACTTACATACAACACCCGGTGCTCATCCCAACAAGTGCCCTTCTCGATGCTCATTACCCATTTTCCCCTCTCCCCCTCCGCCCCCCCTTCCCCATCAACCCTCAGTTTGTTGTCCATCAAGAGTCTCTAGCGGTTTGTTCCTCTCTCTTCTCTCCCACTCCTGTATGTTTATCTATTGGTTTCTTAAATTCCACATATGAGTGAAATTATATGGTATTTGTCTTTCTCTGATTGACTTGTTTCACTGAGAAAATACATTCAAGCTCCATCCACATCATTGCAAATGGCAAGACTTCATTCTTTTGATAGCTGAATAATATTCCATTGTATATGTACACCACATCTTCTCAATCCATTCATTAGTCAATGGACATTTGGGCTCTTTCTATAGTTTGGCTGTTGTTGATAATGCTGCTATAAACATTGGGGTTCACGTACTTCTTCAAATCTGTATTTTTGTATGCTTTGGGTAAGTACCTAATAGTGGCAATTGTTGGATCATAGGGTAGTTTCTTGAAGAACCTCCATACTGTTCTCCAGAGTGGCTGCACCAGTTTGCATTCCCACCAACAGTGCAAGAGGCTTCCCCCTTTTCCACATTCTCGCCAACACCTGTTGTTCCTTGTGTTGCTAATTTTGGCCATTCTGACAAGTGTGAGGTGGTATCTCACCGTGGTTTTGATTTGTATTTCCCTGATGATGAGTGATGTTGAGCATCTTTTCATGTGTCTCTTAGCCATCTGGATGTCTTCTTTGGAAAAGTGTCTATTCATGTTTTCTGCCCATTTCTTGGCTGAGTTATTTGTTTTTTGGCTGTTGAGTTTGACAAGTTTTTTTTTATAGATTTTGGATACTAACCCTTTATCCAATACATCATTTACAAATATCTTCTCCCATTCCATCAGTTGCCTTTTAGTTTTCCTGATTATTTCCTTTGCTGTGCAGAAGCTTTCTATCTTGATGAGGTCCCAATAGTTCATGTTTGCTTTCATTTCCCTTCACTTTAATGACATGTCTAGTAAGAAGCTGCTGAGGCCAAGGTCAAAGAGGATGCTGCCTGTGTTCTCCTCTAGGGTTTTGATGGTGTCCTGTCTCACATTTAGGTCTATCAGCCATTTTGAATATATTATTGTGTATGGTGGAAGAAAGTGGTCCAGGCTCATTTTTCCAGTTTTCCCAACATCATCTGTTGGAAAGACAGTCTTTTTTTCCATTGGATATTCCCTTCTGCTTTGTCAACGGTGATCTGATCATGTAGTTGTGGGTCCATTTCTGGGTTTTTTATTCTGTTTCATTGATATACACGTCTGTTTTTGTGCCAGTATCATACTGTCTTGATGACTACAGCTTTGTAATATAGCTTGAGAACCGGAATCTGATGCCTCCAGTTTTTCCTTTTTCAGGATTGTTTGGCTACTTGGGGTCTTTTGTGGTTCCATACACATTTTCGGATTGTTTGTTCTAGCTCTGCAAAAGATGCTGGTGGTATTTTGATAGGGATTGCATTAAATGTGTAGATTGCTTTGGGTAGTATAGACATTTTAACAATGTTTGTTCTTCCTATCCATGAGCATGGAATGCTTTCCCATTTCTTTGTGTCCTTTTCAGTTTATTTCATAAGTGTTCTATCGTTTTCAGAATATAGATCTTTTACCTCTTTGGTTAGGTTTATTCCCTTATACCTTATTGTTTTGCGTGCAGTTGCAAATGGGATCAATTCCTTGATTTCTTTTTCTGTTGCTTCCTTGTTGGTGTATAGAAATGCAACAGATTTCTGCACGGTGATTTTATATCCTGTGACTTTGCTGAATTCATGCAATAGCTCTAGCAATTTTTTGGTGGAGTCTTTCAGGTTTTCTCCTTAGACTATCATGTCACCTGCAAATAGTGAAAGTTTGACTTCTTTCTTGTTGATTTCGATGCCTTTTATTTCTTTTTGTTGTCTCATTGCTGAGGCTAAGTCTTCCAGTACTATGTTAACTAGTAATGGTGAAAGCGGACATCCTTGTCTTGTTCCTGACTATAGGAACAAGTTTTTCCCCACTGAGGATGATACAAGCTGTGGGTCTTTTGTATATGGCCTTTATGATGTTGAGGTATGTTCCATGTATCTCTACTTTGTGGAGGGTTTTTATCAAGAATGGGTGTCGTATTTTGTCAAATGCTCTTTCTGCATCTATTGACAGGATCATATGGTTCTTATTCTTTCTTTTATTAGTGTGGTGTATCACGTTGACTGATTTGCAAATACTGAACCAGACCTCCAGCCCAGGAATACATCCCACTTGATCATGGTGAATAATTCTTTTAATGTACTATTGAATTTGATTTGCTAGTATCTTGTTGAGAACTTTTATATCTGTGTTCATCAGGGACATATCTCCTTTTTAGTGAGGTCTTTGTCTAGTTTTGCAATCAAGGTAATGCTGGTTTCATAAAATAGCTTCATAAAATACAAGGAACTTTTCCTTCCGTTTCTGTTTCTTGGAACAGTTTGACAAGAATAGGCATTAGCTACTCTTTAAATGTCTGGTAGAATTCCCCTGGGAAGCCATCTGGCCCAGGATTCTTGTTTGTTGGGAGATTTTTGGTTACTGATTCAATTTCTTTGCTGGTTATGGGTCTGTTCAAATTTTCTATTTCTTTCTGTTTCAGTTTTGGTAGTTTGTGAGTTTCTAGTAATTTGTCCATTTCTTCTAAATTGCCCAGTTTGTTGGCATATAATTTTCCTAGAATTCTCTTATAATTGTTTGTGTTTCTTATATAATTGGTTGTGATCTCTCCTCTTTCATTTGTGATTTTACCTATTTGGGTCCTTTTCTTTTCTTTTTGATAAGTCTAGCGAGGGGTTTATCAATTTTGTTGATTCTTTCAAAGAACCAGCTTAGTTTCATTGATCTGTTCTACTGTGGGTTTTTTGGTTTATATATCATTTATTTTTGCCCTAATATTTATTATTTCCCTTTTTTCTGCTGGCTTTAGGATTTATTTGCTGCTCCTTTTCTGGCTCCTTTAGGTGTGAGGTTAGATTGTGTATTTGGGACATTTCTTGTGTCTTGAAATAGGCTTGAATAGCAATGTATTTTCCTCTTAGGACTGCCTTTGCTGCATCCCAAATGTTTTCGACTGTCATGTTTTCATTTTCATTTGTTTCCATGTATTTTTTTTTAATTCTTCATTAGTTTACTGGTTAACCCATTCATTCTTCAGTAGGATGTTCTTTAACCTTCATGTATTTGAGGACTTTCCAAATTTTTACTTGTGGTTGACTTCAAGCTTCATAGCATTGTGATCTGAAAATATGCATGATATGATCTTGATCTTTTTGTTCCTGTTGAGGGCTGATTTGTGACCCAGTATGTGATCTATTCTGGAGAATGTTCCATGTGCACTCAAAAAGAATGTGTAGTCTGCTGCTTTAGGATGAAATGTTCTGAATATATCTGTTAAGTCCATCTGGTCCTGTGTGTCATTCAAAGCCATTTTTTCCTTGTTGAATTTCTGTTAGGTGATCTGTGCATTGTTGTAAGTGGACTGTTAAAGTCCCCTACTATTTTTGTATTATTATCAGTGATATTCTTTATGGTTTTTTAGTAACTGATTTATATATTTGGGTACTTCCAAATTGGGGCATAAATATTTACAATTGTTAGATATTCTTGATGGATAGACCTGTTAATTATGATATAATGCCCTTCTCCATCTCTTGTTACAGTCTTAGTTTTAAAATCTAGTTTGTCTGGGGCACCTGGGTGGCTCAGTCGGTTAAGTGCCGACTTTGGCTCAGGTCATGATCTCACAGTTCATGAGTTCAAGCCCTGCATCAGGCTCTGTGCTGACAGCTCAGAGCCTGGAGCCTGCTCTGGGTTCTGTGTCTCCCTCTTTCTCTGCCCCTCCCCCACTCACACTCTGCATCTCTCTCTCTCTCTCTTTCAATAATAAATAAACATTAAAAAATAATAAAATAAAATCTCGTTTGTCTGATGGAAGCATGGCTATTCCAGATTTCTTTTGACATCCATTAGCATGATAGATGGTTCTCCATCCATTCGCATTCAATCTGCAGGTGTCTCTAGGTCTAAAGTGATTCTCTTGTAGCCAGCATATACATGGATCTTGTTTTTTTTAATCCATGATGATACCCTGTGTCTTTTTATTAGATCACTTAGTGCATTTACATTCCAAGTGATTATTGAAAGATATGAATTTAGCCATTGTGTTATCTGTAGAGTTGGTATTTCTGGTGATGCTCTCTGGTCTTGCGACTCTTTGTTGCTTTTGGTCTTTTTTTTCCCTCCACTCAAAGAGAACTCTTAAAATTTCTTGTAGGGCTGGTTTTGTGGTCACAAATTCCTTTAGGTTTTGTTTATCTGTGAAATTTCTCTCTCCTTCTATTTTGAATATCAGCCTTACTGGATAGAGTGTTCTTGGCTGCATATTTTTCCCCTTCAGCACATTGAATATATCCTGCCAGTCCTTTCTGGCCTGCCAAGTTTCTATGGACAGATTTGCTGTGAACCTGATCTGTCTTCCCTTGTAGGTTAAGGACTTTCTTTTCCCCTTGCTGCTTTCAGGATTCTCTCCTTGTCTCTGTATTTTGCGAATTTGACTATGACATGTCTTGGTGATAGGCAGCCTTTGTTGAATTTAATGGGAGTTCTCAGATTTTTAAAGTTTTTATTTTAATTCCGGTTAGTTAGCACACAGCGCTGTATTAGTTTCAGGTGTACAATAGAGTGATTCAACACTTCCATACAACCCCAGGTGCTCATCACAAGTGCCCCCCTTAATCCCCATCACCCATGTCACCCATCCCTGCTCCCCTCCCCACCTCCCCTTTGGTGACCATCAATTCGTTCTCCATGATTAAGAGTCTGCTTCTTGCTTTGGCTCTGTCTCATTTTTTCCCTTTGCTTGTTTGTTTGGTTTCTTAAATCCCACAGATGAGTAAAATTATATGACATTGGTTTTTTCTGATTTCAGTGAGCATTATACTCTCTGGCTCCATCCATGTTGTTGCATATGACAATATTTCATTCTTTTTTGTGGCTGAGTAATATTCCACGGTGTATATATACACCACATCTTCTTTATCCATTCATTTATGGATGGACACTTGGGCTGCTTCCATATCTTGGCTATTGTAAATAATGCTGCCATAAACACAGAGGTGCATGTATCCTTTTGAAATAGCGTTCTTGTATTCTTTGGGTAAGTACATAGTAGTACAGTTGCGGGATCATATGGTAGTTCCATTTTTAACTTTTTGAGGAACGTCCATACTGTTTTCCACAGTGGCTGCACCAGTTTGCATTCCCACCAACAGGGCACTGGGCTTTTTTTTTCTCCACGTTCTCGCCAACACCTGTTGTTTCTTTTGTTGTCGATGTCGACTCAGTTTTTAAGAGGTAACAACATGGTCAGCTTTTAGTGATTACATTCAATATCTCAGAAACTGTCCTCAATGCTTTACTGAAATTCTTTCATTTAACGTTATAACAACCCAATGGATTACACACTGTTGTAGAGATGAGGAAATGGAGACAGACACAGGAGACAACTTACTCAAGTCACATAGGAAATACATGGCAGAGCAGAGACTGGAGCTCTCCCTCTAAGGATTGCCCACCATGGCCTCCGCACAAGCCATACAAAGCTGAAACAGAAGACCTCAGTGGGGCCCAGGGCATCCCTCCTGCTGTCACCAAGCTCCTTCATGATCAATCTTATTTCTAACATGAGGCCTTCCTGACCCAGGTTAGTTGTCCCTGTTAAATTTAAGATGTCCCTGTTAGAGTTTCCCATGACACACTGTTCATTCCACTTGAGAATATTTACCAAACTTGTATGAATTGTTAACTTTTTACTTTCTCACTAGGCTCCAAGCTGTCTTGTTCTTCATCATATCTTAGTGCCTCGACTATGTCTGGCTCAGAATATGGGCTCAGGAACTTTATCAGTCATGATTATCCAAAAAATAGAACCAGTAAGGTGTGTGTATGTGAGAGAGAGAGAGGTACAGAGAGACAGATGGAGAGACAGAGAGACACAGAGAGACAGAGAGAAAGGGGAGAGACTTTAAGAAATTAGATCATACAATTGAAAGGCAAGTTCAAACTCTGCAGGACAGCCTGGTAGTTTGGGGACCAAGGAAGAGTTGATGTTATAGTCTAGGGTCCAACAGCAGTCCACAAGCAGAATCCCTTCTTCCTCAGAGGACCTCCTTAAGGCCTTTAACTGATTAGGTAAGACCCACCATGTCATAAAGGATATGCTGCTTTACCCAAAGTCTACTGATGTAAATGTTAATCACATCTTAAAAATCCCTTCACAAACCTATGGCACCATAGCCTAGCCAGACTGACACATAAAATTAACCTTCACAGTAACCATAGTTACTTTTTGAATAAATGAGTAGTACATTACCCAATACTGGAGAGGTTCACATTAAAATAAGTTGACACGTTGTGCATGCCATTCAAATATCTGAATGAACTAGATTGGTTTTAAGATGCCTCTATTTTCTGTCGTGTCATGATATGTCTCACCAGAGAAGTTTTAGAACAGGAGAAAAAGAATTTTCACATGATTCCAATGGTAGCAAGCTATTCCTCTAGCTTTCATATAATGTGTTTATTGCTGTGCATTTAAATCCATAACAATTTTGATTTTTTTCTTTAATGGAAGGAAGTAGTATCTAAACATTTTTATTAAAAAATTTTTTAACTTTCTGTTTTAATTTTATTTTTTGAGAGACAGAGAGTGACAGAGCACAGGCAAGGGAGAGGCAGAAAGAGAGGGACACACAGAATCCGAAGCAGGCTCCAGGCTCTGAGCTGTCAGCACAGAGCCTGATGTGGGGCTCGAACCCATGAATGGGAGATCATGACCTGAGCCGAAGTCGGATGCTCAACCAACTGAGCCACCCAGGTGCCCCTAAATATTTTTTTTAATTGAGCATATACCTATGTACAGGCCACTGGAAACAACAGACAATAACCTCAGCCTTTAGAAAGCTTCTATTATAGTGGGATGGTGAGGAGGATAATAATAAATAATAACTAAATAAACTATAGAGAATGGCAGATGATGAGAAAGTAGGGAAGGAAATCAGAAACACGGAGTCCAAGGTGAGAGCAGGACAATGATATTTTCAATGGGAAGCCATAGAAGGCCTCACTATGAGGCAAAGTTTGAAGAAAACGCTAAAAGTATAGGATCTAGAAAGTCATGTGCATATTTAGGAGTAGAAGAAAGATTTCAGGGAGAGAAAATAGCATGTGCAAAGGCCCTGAGGTGAATTTGTCATGCTTGATCGAGAATAACTAGGAGGCTAATATGGTTAAAGGGTAGAAAGTAGTAGATGTCAAAGCCACAGGGGTCATAAGGGCTTGAATGTATAGGGCTTGATGGAGTTATATGCAGGTTATGAGGATTTTGACATTGACTCGGAGAAATGGGAGTCACTGGAGGGTCTCGAGAAGAGGAAGACATGATCTGATTAAAATCCCGAAGACCAGTCTGGCAGCAATGTGAAGAATATGGCTGGAAGCTCTATATATGGCAGGTGTATCCAAACTGTTACATAAATTCCCAACTCACAGCTCCCTACAAGGACCACCTGTCCATTTTACATGGTGTGGTTTTGTTTTAAACAAGTTTACCGTGGTGTCATTGACATAAAATACACCACGTGTAAAGCGTGCAAACTGATATGTTTTGATGCATGTATATACCTGTGAAACTATCACCATATTCAAGATAGTGAAATATCCTTTCCTTCCATAGTTCCTCATATGGTGTGTTTTTATTTTACTAATCGCATCACCCAGTTGCTGTTTTAAGAGTGGGGTGGGGTGTAGAATAAAGGCAACCGCCATTTGTTCTATATTCTTGCCAAGAACCTGGACACCCTTCCATATAGCTGTGATGGTGGGTTTCCTTCCTCCTGTGCTTACTTTAGGAATACCTAGAAGGGCATGTGCAGGCCAATTTCAACTGTTCCAAAACTTCCATTGCATTTTGAGAGGTGTGGCCTATAGCTGTGAGCAGAGAGAGTGACCCGCGTTTTATGTGGCAAATATTTTTTGCCAGGATTGTTTGAATGAAGCACACCCAGCCTTTTGTAGCTATTTGGGTCCTGCTATAGGGAAAGTAAGCTATTTGGTTTGGAAATGCCTAGGTTTCTGACAGACAAATATAAGCCAGTTAAGATGGATGAAAAGATGTGGCAGAAGGAGGAACTTTTCCCCCTAAGGAATCCACATCATTACCCTTGGCAATAAATCCACACTTGAAGTTAATGAAGAAATATGGACAAGTTGTTTTTTGCTTCCTTAGTTCTGCCTTCGATTCTCCTCCCACCGTACCTCGCATCCCTGGGGAGCAATATATTTTCTTACTAGGTGAGAGGAAATTCCTGAATAACTTCATAATGTGCCTTGCCAGTATTATCCACCACGCCTTGGAATTTCCTTCCACCCTGTGCTCTGCCTCTCCAAGTTGTTTCTCACCCTGGCCAGATAATGGATTTTTCTCCTCTTACTCTGCACTGACTCCTCAAGGATCTCATGACTTTTATTATTGCCCAAATAGCCTGAAAAGAGTCATTTTCTCAAGTCCAGATCCACCTATCCTCCATATTTATTACTCAATTTTTTGTTCAATAATCATTTACAGAGCATCTACTGTATCAGTCAGGTCCCAGTAGAAAACACATGACACATAGACAAACTGAGAGAGCTGAGAAGAACTTAACCCAGGGATGACGTTCAAGATGTGAGTGCGTGAGTGCAGGGAACCTAGGAGGAATTACTGTAGAATCCTGGATGCAGTAACGATAGGATTCGTGATCTCCCCTGGGCCTAAAGGGGCAAGAGGGAGAATAAAGAGAACCTGAGAGACACAGGGAGGGGGAGAGACTCACTCGATGGGAACCTTGGCCTCCAGTTAAGGGATGAAGCCAGCTCACAGCATCCCGGCCAGGAGGTAGCCTGGGGCGTTGACACCCTGACCTTACTCTCCTCTTCTTCCAATCTTGGGTCATGTTCACCCTTGACAAAGTTCATTCAGGGCAAAAGGAAGCCTATTGATACCAGTCATACAGGTCGGCCCTTCAGGGCACAGAGCCTAGTAGAGAGTGGATCTGGAGGGCAAACTTCTGCACACCTGCTTCATGACAAACAAAACACACTGCACTGCTTACTGAACAAACACAGCCTCCTACAGGAACATCATGCAAGAGGTTGAAAATGGGATTCTTTAATTACCACGAAGTTGCTCCTCTTCTATTACCAATCTTGGTGCCACCATCTGCAGGGACACTCAAATCTGAAACCCATGAGATCTGGGCATCATTCCAGGCTCTTCCTCTCTCTCATGCTCCTGCCCTTCTCTCCATGGCTATGTTACCAAGAGCTGCCATTTTACCCCAAAAATGTTCTAAATCCATAGTCTCCTCTCCATCCCTACGGTCACTGCCCCCCAGACAGGCCCGTGCATCTTTTATCGTGTTTATCACGCAAGCAACTTCCACTCTCTAAATCTTCCCCACATTGCCACCACAGTGATTTCTCTAAAACATAATTCCTTTTACTTGTTGATCATGTCTCTTGCACTAGAATATAAGCTCCACCGGCGTGGGAGTTATGTCTCTTTTGTTCACTACCCTATTCTCAGCAGG
Organism: Herpailurus yagouaroundi; assembly: GCF_014898765.1. Classification (NCBI taxonomy): domain Eukaryota; kingdom Metazoa; phylum Chordata; class Mammalia; order Carnivora; family Felidae; genus Herpailurus; species Herpailurus yagouaroundi. The sequence goes on from NW_024412388.1 coordinate 45,330,746, forward strand.
TACATACGGCATCAGGTGGTTACTCAAATATTTGCTGAATGTGAATATGCCACGTCACTCCCCTGCCTAAAATATCAGTGACTCCCATTGCATCTGGAGTCATACAGTCATTATTAGGATTAGAAACTATTATTTCTTGAGTACAGTAGCATGGTTAATGCTTGTAACTATGAAGTATGTAGTATTACTATCTCCAGTTCATATCTGAGGAGACTGAAGGTCAGAGAATTCACATGGTAAACCAAGGGGAAAACTCAAAAGACCTAGAAGACAGCAGACCCATCAGATGGAAAAAGGCTGAATCCCTGAATCGCTGTGTAGAGGGTTACCATCCAAACCATTCTATTAAAGGGTTGTATGAGAAAGAAATGTGTCTACTGTGTTGATCCTCTCATATTTAGGCACTGATTTTTTATAACAGTTAATCTATTACGATGACCCATGTAACTACTACTCAGGATGAATTTATATGTCAAAAACCTATAAAGAAAATTACACTAAGCTAGACAGCCAACAAAACCAACAAATATGCAGGGTTGCTTTTCTCTGATTTAAATAAAAGTATCTCCAAAGGGGTTAATAAAATTTCCAAAGAGGTATAGAGAAGAAATGATATTCACAGAAATAAGAAAATATTAAAAGAAACCTAGGAAGATACACGAGATGGGATATGAAAACAACTGAATCTGAAAATCCAACATGGAAAACACAGCTGTTGCTCCACGAATCTACCCAAGGACCTCCTGGTTGCTTCCAAGTTCGGGCAGTTACGAAGAAACTCCTATGGACATCTGTGTGCAGGTTTTTGTGCAGACCTAAGTTTCCAAGTCCTTCGGGTAAATACCAAGGAGTGCTATTGTTGGATCATACAGTAAGAATATGTTTAGCTTCATAAGATACTGCCAAACTGTCTCCCAAATATCTGTGCCATTTTGCACTTCCACCAGCAATGATGAAAGTTCCTGTCGCTTCACATTCCTGCCAGCAATTGGTATTGTCAGCGATCGAGATTCTGGCCATCCTAATAGGTAGTAGTCGTGTCTCGCTGTTGTTTTCATTTACGTTTCCCTGATGACATATGATACGGAGCATCTTTTCACATGCTTATTTGCCATCTGTACATCTTCCTTAGTGAGGTATCTGCCCAAGTTTTGGGCCCATTTTTAAGTTGAGGCATTTTGTTTTCTTATTGTTGTATATTTAGAGTTCTTTTATATTATGGAGAACAGTCCTTTGTCAGATGTGTCTTTTGCAAACATTTTCTCTGTCTGTGGCTTGTCTTCTCACTCTCTTGACATTGTCTTTTGCAGGGCAGAAGTTTTCAGTTTTAATGACGTCTAATTTATCAATTATTCCTGGTAAAAAAACAAGGTTCAACAGTAGTACCTAAGTGGCTCCATCAGTTAAGCATCTGACTCTTAATCTCAACTCAGGTCTTGATCTCAGGGTTTTGAGTTCAAGCCCCATGTTGGGCTGCATGCTGGGAATGGAGGCTCTTTTAAAAAAATCAACTAAGTAAGTTTCAAAAATCTTATTGACTTCATTCAATGATTTATAAATCAGGTGACATCCAACCTAGCAGATAAAAAGGTGCTCTAAGGTACTGTACAAAATGAAAGACTTTTATAAGCAGAAGGGAGCAGGAACAAGGAACTTCTATGAGGCAAAACAGTGGATTGTTTTTGCAGGATTACTTTTCTTTAGGGGATGGCAGGCGTCTAAAGGAAGATTACCTAAATCCCACTGATCGAGTAATTCTTGATGGACTAGCTTAAGATTCCATTTCTGGAAGAACTGAAACTATTTAAGTCTTGGTTTGCTGATGCAGCACCCAGCAGAAGTTTGTTTGGGACCTGTTGTCTTGATTTTAATAATTCGTTCATGGATCACACCTTTGGTGTTGTATCTAAGCATAGCTTTTGGAATTGCTTTATAAATCCTCGCTAGATGGGTGAAACTCTTCTTTGGACAACACTGAATACAGTGATGACAAGTTAACTAGGAATGTAGTTCAGGATAAATATATAAAACTTGGAAGCCTGTTTGACATATTGGAAAGTCTTCAACATATCCTATATATGTCCTATGGGGGTGTATATATCCCATAAAAGCCTTGAAAGAAAACACTAAAACAAATGCGACGGAAAAATATTTAAGATATATTGTAAGAAAAATTTTCAGCAAGACAGGAGTCTCATGCTTAAAGTGAGCTCCAATGCTAGTAATATAAATACAAATATGTCCATACCTAGATATATCCGAGATGAAGGAAAAAAAGTCTTTAAAGCTAGCAGAGTAAAAAAAAAAAAAAAATTACCTACAAAAAAGGCAATCAAATTGATGGCAGACTTGTCATCAACAAGAAAGAACAAAGATAATAGAGTACTAGTGTCAACATGCTGAGGGAAAGCAATAGTCTTGAAAATACGATATACATATGATAGAAAACTATTGTCCAAAAGTAAGGAGGAAAAACAATCTCAGGCATATGAAGACGAAGGTTCTTACTAAAAGAAGTAGCAAAAAGTATAGCTGAGCAAGATGAAAGGATTTATCTTAGGAATACAAGAGTGAGTATAACAAGATCGGCAAGGCATTTTGGGGGGGAAAAATAAAAAACCAACCAGAAAAAAACATGGACACAAAAGAAGTCCTGAATTCGTGGAGAAGTATCACAAAATTGGCAGTTCTCTCAAAATCAATCTGTAAATATTTTAAGATACTGATTAAAATTTTCATCGCCTTTTGAAAATGAAACTTGACAAGATGACCGTAAAATCTAAATGGAAGAATTAGAGCCGATGATAGCCCACATAATTTGAAGAAGATTGTGCCTGTCCTACCAGTTACCGAGACCTATTTTAAAGCTTCGGTCATTAAAACAGTGTAGCGCATGCCCAGGAATAGACACGCACGGCCATGGAACAAGTTAGAAAGCTTAGAAGCAAATCCAATAGTTAACGGCACTACATATGTAACACAGATGGTGTTTCATATCGGTGGAGAAAGAATGTTAGCAATATGAATATTTTTTAAATCTTTGTAATACGTTTTTGTCTGTTGATGCTGTTCCCTGTACATACATTTGATCTTGGAGAAACATAATAGGAAGTTTGAGTCTTGTCATAGACCCAGCTGTCCTTTCTTATCAATATTTACCAAGAATCTGACATAATTGACTGCTGCTTCTCTCATTCCTTGTTTTAGCTCCCAGTCGATCGGGAACTCAGAAACAGGGGAGGAGAAAATTGTGATTCCGTACCAATGAAAATCCTCTCTGCAAGGTGGAAATAAAAGTATAGCTACTTCAATGAATGCTGTGAGATTTAAATGGGTTTATATGTGCTCAATGCTGAGCGCAGTCCTGAAGGACCACACTACACTCCCTTGCTTGACAAACTATTTTGATGTAGGTACAGAGAGTCCTGGTCCGATCTCATGGACCCAGTCATTTCACCACTTACAGATGACTTATAACATGATGTAAATTCTAGAGGAACCCATGTCCTTCCCTGCCACTAAATCTAAATCATTTCAAGACAGGTTGTTGGGACCACCTCACCATAATTGATCTGGACAGTGTAACAGATGGCACAAAGGGCACACGGTGCTCATTAACAAGTTTCTTTCCTAGTGCCGTGCACCAACTTACATATGCACATTAAACCCAGGGGCACCTGGGTGGCTCAGTCGGTTGAGCGTCCGACTTCAGCTGGGGTCATGATCTCACAGTCTGTGAGTTCGAGCCCCGCGTCGGGCCCTGTGCTGACAGCTCAGAGCCTGGAGCCTGTTTCGGATTCTGTGTCTCCCTCTCTCTGACCCTCCCCCGTTCATGCTCTGTCCCTCTCTGTCTTAAAAATAAAAACCCTAAGTAAGTATTTTCCATCCGTCCATAGTGTTTAGATCATCACATAAAATTTCCTGAATACGTATACTCTGCTGCTGTTGAAGCTAATTTTCATTATTCCATTTATCACGTTATTTCATTTGATGTCAATAGGAAAAATGAAGTTAACTGCAGCCTTCTGAGAAATCGATGGGAAGAAATTACTTGGGCACTTCCTTTCTCACTGAAGTTCAGGACTGTTGTGACATTATCTATTAACTATCATCCTGATGCCGGGGAGCAAGTCTGGGCTTGAGAGCATTGTTTGAGTTGACTTACATTTCACCGCACTAGATTTTACATACTATACGAGTGCTTTGTTTCCTTAGTAACACCAATGCCTTGGGTTTTCCAAAAGCAACATATTCAGTATTCCTTAGAGGACCATCTTCTTGGACAGTTTGTTCTCAACAAGTGAATTGATTGGAAATTGATCACAGGGCATATCCATTGATGTACATTTTTGAATGTCTGATATGCCCATGAAGAGGTTACAAAGAATCATGAAACCTAGTCTCTGACTTTGGGTGTCACAAAAATCTAGTGAGAGAAAAAACAAATACACTGAAGGTTTACATTTAATCCAGAGGAGGAAATGATTCAAGAGACATCAGCAAGTCTTCACAGAGATTTCTGACATGATGATAGGGTTGTAAAGGATGAATAGAAGTTCAGTAAGCAGACTGAGTGAAAAAGCACATATTCTGAAGTATTGAATTATGAAATAATATACTGTTTCTGAAAATTAAAAGACTCGATGCATTCAGTATACTAACCATAGATACATATATGTATGTATATTTAAAATAGGCACCTGGGTGGCTCAGTCGGTTAAGCGTCCGACTTCAGTTCAGGCCATGATCTCGAGGTTTGTGAGTTCCAGCCCCGCACTGGGCTCTGTGCTGACAGCTCAGAGCCTGGAGCCTGCTTCGGATTCTGCGCCTCCCTCTTCTCTGCCCCTCCCCTACTCATGCTCTGTCTCTGTCTCTTTCTTCCTCTCTCTGTCTCAAAAATAAATAAACGTTAAAAAAATAAATAAATAAATAAAGTAGAAATATTTCCCATTAACCTTGCACTGGTTAACTCGCTTGCAAAAAAATTAGCCAAAACTCAGTGGCTAAAAACAAGAGTCATTTATTACTGCTTTTGTATCTGCAGGTCTACTGGAAGTCCGCTGACATTCATCTAGACTGTGTGCAGGTAGGGCAAGTCTGCTCTACGTGTCTCTCGTCCTCCAGCCACCAGCGGGCTGCCTGAACTTGTCCTTTTCGTTGTAATGGCAGATGTGTAAGAAGGCAAGTGGGAACACTAAGGCTTTTGCAAACCGAGGCTCAGCAGTGTCATTTCCAGCATCTGTCATTGTTCCAGGCAAGTTACACGGCAAATCTCAAGTCAAGGGGTGGGGAACTACACTCCACCCTTGATGAGGCCACGGCGAGGATGTGCATGCTGGGATGGGTGAAGAATCAGGGCTATTCATAGAACCTACCTCATACTTCCAGCAGCGATTTGCCGGAGCTTACAACAAAAGGCATGGAAGGGGGTCTATTACTAAAAGTCCGGTCTATGAGGGACCATTTACAACAAAACCCCAGGAAACTGTTCTAATCAGGCGTGGCATGAGTTTTGAGATTCCTGACAGCCAAAAGGAAAAAGAAACAGGAAAAGGGACATTTTCTTTACAAAAGGGCAAAGAAAATAAGACGTCTGAGAAAAAGAAGAACGACAACTTGCAATGAAAATGAAATTCGTACACATCTATCTAACTCACCAACACATTTACATGCATGTGTGCCTGTACATTCTATGGAGTGAAAACATGGGCTTTCATGTATAATGTGATAAACTCTTCACGTAAGTAATCTGTACATGTCCATCATTCATTCTTCACCCCCCTGCCAAATATTAGGTAACCTTTGTGTGTAAAGTCCTTTTTAACTAGGGGAATGGATCATCCCTGATACCTCCAAAGAAAATCAGTCAAGAAAGACCAGACAAAGATAACCAGTCAGATTTTTTTTTTTTTTCCATCTCTGGTGTCTGACTGGATGACAAAGAAGTCTGGTACTTTAGCCAACTTGTCTGCCAACATTTCACTTGCTTCCCTTGCTATTAGTTGGCCAGGTTGAAAAGTAAAACCAAAACGAAACGGTCTTCGGCAAAATCTGGACCTTTTATCCCCACTTAATAAATATTTGAAATCTCTCTGTTGCCTCACATCCTGTGTGAATTTGTAGGAGAACCAGTTTGGCTGCTTTATACAGAAACAAACATTTAGATGTGTGCCTTTAGGCTAGTACCTGAAACAATAGCAGTGCCTCATTTGTATACCCTGCTCTTAACTTTCTCAAACAAATGGCAATAAGGTTTTGGGTATGGGACTGCCTCTGCCTCTGATTGTACCCTAGTTACTTACTCTGTGTGACCTGAAATATCATTTAACGTATTTGAATCTGGATGTCTTCATGTGTAAAAGTGACGACAATCCTATCTACCTTCAAAGCATAGTTACGAGGATTAATTTTGAGATTTCGTGTGTGTGTGTGTGTGTGTGTGTGTGCATGCGCGCGTGTGTGCACGTGCACCAGGATCAGGGCAGTAGCACATATTAGGTATCCGGTAGATGTTGGACCCCTTCCTCCTATGATATCAGGAGGACTATGCCTTCATTCACTAAGCACATGTCCTATGATGTCTCAAGCAGATTAAATAAGAAAATTGAGCTATAAAATAATCAGCTGAGGGGTGCCTGGCTCAGAAAGTGTCCATCTCTTGATTTGGGTTTTAGGTCATGATCTCATGGTTGTGGGATCAAGCCCCACATTGGGCTTGTCACTGGGTGTGGAGCCTGCTTAAGATTTTCTCTCTCCCTGGGGCATCTGGGTGGCTCAGTTGGTTGAGCATCGGACTTTGGCTCAGGTCGTGGTCTCACAGTTTGTGAGTTGGAGCCCCACACTGGGCTCAATGCTGTCAACCTGTCTGTGCAGAACCTGCTTTGGATCTTCTGTCCCCCCTCTCTCTGCCCCTCCCCCACTTAGGCTCTCCCAAAAATAAATAAATATTTTTAAAAAGATTTTTCTCTCTCCCTTTCTCTCTGCCTCTCCCTCCCCCTCAAAAAAAAAAAAAAAAAAACCCATCAGGTGAGTTTCCAGTGGTTGTACAGAAGAAGGAAAGCAGAAACCAGATTTCTCAGGTCTCCATCCCTGGTTTATTCTGTAGCTATACTCTTCATTCATGCACCTGCTCACCCATTATTTATTTGCCCCGACTGTATGCTGAACACTCTGCTAGGCATTGTACACTTAAATAAGTAAAAGAGACTTGCCCTCAACCAGCTTACAGTCCCACAGGGGTACAAACAGAGGAACACAATGATATTACCTTGTAAGAGAGGCTGATAATAGAGGATTTGGCCCAAGATCAAGGAGAAAAGAATGCAAGCCCTGTTGAGTGAGTAACTGTTCTTTCTTTCCTTGACTCCCTGTGAACTCCACTTTCCCATTCAGTCTCAGCCCATGTACCGGCACCCATTCCAGTCACTTATGTCCCCACTCAGACCCCTCCTCGGCGCTCCTGACACACATACCCACCTTCCCCGCTTCTTCTATCTCAAAGCCCTTGAAAGTCACGCCAAAGAGCAAGTCTGTGATCCTTGCTGGTACGGGCTTCCCGGTGCTCCCTAGCTCAGTGAGCTCACCACCACCCCTCCAGGTAAGCAGGTCAGAGATCCAGGAGCCATCTTGGATTTCTCCCTCTCCCTCCCCCTACACCATACCTGTCCTGTGAGCCGTATGGGTTCCACCTTCTCACGCTCTCTTTAATCAACGTACTCTCTTCACTCACACTACCACCAACAGTCCAGTTACCAGGGGCACTTGTTGGAACTGCTGTTACAACTTTGCTGTTTTTACACGGATACCCAGTCTCACCCTGACAAATCTGGAAACAGAAATTCGGTATGTCACCTTCCTTCTGAAAACCTGTCCGTGTCTTCCCATGTGTGTAATCTATGGACTCGTTCTCTTAACGCAGCCCAGGAAGCCCTATGTGATTCTGGCCCCCTCCCAACCCTACCCTTCCACAGTTAACTCCTCCTCTCTCCTCCTTCTAGCTACGCTGTTCATCTTTCAGTTTGCGGCTTCTTATTAAAAATGACATACCAGGAGCGCCTGGGTGGCTCAGTCGGTTGAGCGTCTGACCTGGGCTCAGGTCATGATCTCACAGGTTGTGGGTTCAAGCCCCGCGTCGGGCTCTGTGCTGACAGCTCAGAGCCTGGAGCCTGCTTTGGATTCTGTGTCTCCCGCTCTCTCTCTGCCCCTCCCCTGCTCGTGCCCCATCTCTCTCCCTCTTTCAAAAATAAGCATTAAAAAACTAATTAAAAAAATAAAAATGATGTACCATATTATTAGTTTTGGGAACATTTCAATGAGGAGTGAAAAGTAAGACTTTCTTCCTCCCCTCCTATCCAGGGCTTCTCACTTTGGCTCCTCAGAAGTTCATTCAGTTGGGGGGGGGTCCCTCAACGCGTCAGTGTAGGCTGGCCCACCTGGAAAACTTAATGGACTGTGCACCTCATGCTGTAACTGGCCACAGAGAAACCAGTGGTACCCAGCAGGTTGTGACAGTAACATCCAGTTCCTTCTCTCTAAGGAGGAAGGCCTCAACCAGCGAAGGCTAATGGGACAATTTCTGCTTTGGCCTGGTCTCAACTCCTCATTCACTATATCATCCAAGTTCTATGGATTTCTTTCTGAGTCTCTCCTGAATTGTGGGCCTAAGACAACTTCATTCTGAGTTACCGATTATTTGCAACAGGGCTCTCCATGCTGTGTTACAGAAAACTCTCAACTTTTGCTCATGCTGCTTTCAGTGTTTATTTGGAACTTCTCTCAGGAACTGATAAAGAGGCTTTGCTTGCTTCCAAGATGCTAACAGGTGACCGGTAGGCAGAGAGTTACTAACAGCAGGGCTTCACTCTGAGTGTAGAATCCAACAACCTTCCAGTAGCCTGTACACTCAAGGCCAGTGGCCTCATTATTTTTCTCTTTGGGTTTAGTATGTGGTTTTTTGACACCCCCCCCCCTTGTCTTTTTGCATGTCAGGAAGTATTTTAAGACTCCTTCAGTGAGGAAGGGTAGGTTCCTGAATGAGGTCCAGGATCAAAACAGATTCCCCAATTGGGGAGATACCTGCGCACAATTAAATTTCCCGTGCAGCACCATTAAACATCCTTCTGGTTGCCCTAGTTCGCGGTTTTATTGTTTAACCAGTTCTTGCTGACAGTCTTGGGGGTTGCAGGTCTGTCTGACAGCCAAGCGCATATTATTTCCATTATAGTACATGCCACTATATTCTCTAGGAGGGAATGTTTTAGGTGATGCCAAGTGAGAATTTACTAATTACATTTCTCCCTGAATCTGTCATTATGTTAAGGATTGACTCTTCCTCCAGCTAGCACATTTGGTATCTCCCGTTTTCTGCCTTTCCAAATGTTACGGACTCTTCAAGACCTAGTTCCCTTTTTACAGCTAAATAGGGACTCTTTGCTCTCTTGAAATCTCATAGCCTTTGGCGTTTGTTCACTTTTATGTTGTGTCGTTCTGAAAAGGAGTGTCACTTAATAACAGCCATATAGTTGTCTAGCTTCTTGGATGGTTTTTTGTTTTGGACGTTATCGATAGTTTCTCTTCACTTACATTGTTAATAATGTCACGGATTAATAACGATTTCCTTGGAAGCAGGAACTAGCCCTTTCCTTTTATTGAATCCTCAGGTTATATCCAAAAACCTGGGCACAGGGTTGGTGTTTTATAAATGTTTGCTGCTTATTCTCAAGTGGAAAAATACCCGTCAAATCGGAGTCCAAAAGCATGTAAAGTCACGTAAGTTGGAAGGAGGCAGGGTGGTTTATGGTAAGGTACAGACGCTACAAAATGTACAGAGGGGTTAAGAACATGGATTTTAGAGTCATACAAACCCAAGTGCAAATCCTGGATAGGCTACTGGATAATTACGTGCTATGGATAAATTAATAACATTTCTGAGCCTTTGTCTTCTCATCTGTAAAATGCAGATCACGTCGATCTTACTATAGACGGTGGTGAAAACGGAACGAGATAATGCATGGAAGTCTAAGCACAACACCTAGTTCACAGGAAGTACTCAACAAAGGATATTCACACAGCGTTAATTATTAACAGTATCAATATTAGTACCATTAGTGGTGTTAATGTCAATACTGAAAGAGCAATGCCTTTGGAATCAGCCTTTCATTGTGACAGTCATTAGTTATGTGGCCCGTGTCAGGTAAGGTCCCTTGAGAAGCAGATGACAAGGCAGGATGTACAAGACACTAGCTGGGGAGAGTGATACAAAGGATAAAGATAGAGGGAACAGGGGAGGGTAGGTAATGCAGGTCTGATACTGTGAAAGGACAGGGGGAAGGAAGCAGCATCCGGTAGGAAAATCCCTACAGATCTGAGTACGGTTCTGAGAAAACCCTGGCCGGGCTAATGCAGAGCCTCGGGGCAGAAGTTGGAGGAATCCCACCTCAGGCAGGACCGCACGGCTCTAGGGCCACTGCTGTGCTCGGTCATGGCCGGGGAGCAGCCTGGGTGGAGGGTGGTCTCGGCAAAAATGCCAGTGTAGATCTGAGGATACAGGGGCAGGTTTCCTTTAACGGAGATCCTTTAATGCACCTCCGTGCCCCCCACTTGGTCATTATTCCACCTGTTCCAGTCAGCTCGTCACCCGCGGCATGAAGAACACAATAAATACTCCCTGGAGAGAGTGCAAGAGTTCACTTAGGTGATTTACGTGGAGTATCTGGAACACAGTCAAGCGTTCAGAAGAAACCCATTCTTTTCCTTTTCCCGTTGTTTTATCTTTTGTCTTTCACTTCCCATCCCTCCAAGAGAGACTCCCAGTCTTTTCTAACTACTTCTAAGCATCAAGGCTGCAGCTAATAGCCTAACATTGTAAAATCCTACTTTTTATCTCAGCCATCCAATCTTGGGCAAAATATCCTAGAATTAAATTATCCAGATAATGGCTCTGGCCATTTCGTTCCTTTATCTAGATAAAAATAGTCTCAGAAGGAAAAAAAGAGAGAGAGAGAGAACAGAGAAATGAAAAGCAATTCATATTTAGCATTAGGTTTCTTTTTCCTTGAGGGAATGAAGCTTGCTTTTCTTTGAGATTAAATACTTGAAGGGAACGCTATGTCTTGAAAGCTTCATCCTATTCAAGTCACTGGGGCATTCAAGAACTAGAATTATTTAGATCAGGGAAGATGAGCTGAGTGGGGGAAGATTGCTTTCCTGAGACTATTGGAGTTCTCAGAAAGAAACCCTTCCGAATTCTAGCCCGCTAATACAGACAAAGGGGCAGAGGTTGAAATAATTACATATTGCACAGAGAAACTGAAAAACATAAAACATCAATAATGGAATTCTACAGAGGAATTTTTTTATAAGCTGTGGCAAGTAGAGATATAAACACATATAGTTTTTACATGATCCTTTCTATACGCAATCTCTTCTATAAATTGCACTTGGTAGAAATACATTTTGATTTTGCTTCTGCTTGATTATGACAGAGGTGTTAGGCAGTCTCAAAACTTCTGCGCGGAGGAGCTCACTCTCTCCGCCTGAAACACCACCGGTTTAAACTGGTTATGTTCCAAGGATTTCACAATGTTGTGTGGTTGCCTCCGGGTGCCTTGACATACAAACAAAACAAACAGTTTCATATTAGTCTCCTCAGAAAGTTTCTCAATAAAGCAACTTTGTTCCATGTCTGGCTTGGTGAGACCCACCTTGTCTGTACCTGTTCATTCTGGATTCTCATTTGAATCAAGGAGTGTTGAGATCCATTCAGTGAGAGGGAAGAGAAAGCACTCAGGTTTCCATGATGGCCTGCCTGTTGAAGCATTCAATGGTCAGACTTCCCGTTAAACACCTTCAAAAGTTACTCACTGCTTACCAAAAAAGACAGATTGTTTTGGCACAGTCTTCTTTCCTAATGGTGGCATGTTTCAAGATACTAAAAGATGAGGGGCGCCTGGGTGGCGCAGTCGGTTAAGCGTCCGACTTCAGCCAGGTCACGATCTCGCGGTCCGTGAGTTCGAGCCCCGCGTCGGGCTCTGGGCTGATGGCTCAGAGCCCGTTCATGCTCTGTCTCTCTCTGTCCCAAAAATAAATAAACGTTGAAAAAAAAAATTAAAAAAAAAAAGATACTAAAAGATGAATGAATAATGTAATAAGCATCCATGTATTCACAGCCTAGCCTTGCCAAATCTTAACATTTTGCGATAATCACATCAAATCTTTTAAAAATTAACCCTGAAGATTAGATCTAGGCACGAAGGCCCTGGGATCCCCTCATTCTCATTCCTTACTGCCCTTCTTGGAAGTAACCGGAGTCCTGATTTTGATGTACATCAGTCCTGCTTATGTTTTTTATACTTCTGGGATGTATGAAATAGATCTAAAGACAATTCATGGCATTTTTCAGGTTTTAAAATACATCTAAATGTTATCTTTTATATATCCAGCTAAAATCTATGTTTGCATGTGGTGTGAGAAAGATACATTTGTATTTTTTCTTTCCAAATGAGTAACATTCCCATCCCTTCTCCTTGATGTGTATACATTATAATTCATCCTATCTCCTTTTGTCAATCTGTTCAGGTGTTGTGTTTTTGTTTTTGTTCTGTTCACTTTCTTCTTGGGTCACTTGTAGTAAGTTATAATCGGGCAGCAAATGTTCCATTTCTTCTAAGTTTTCAAAATTTTTGACATAAAGTTGTCTATAGAATTGCTTCAGTATTTTTCATTTCTCTCTTGCTTTTACTGTTATGGCCACATTTTAACTCGTAAGGCCAATTACGAACGTTGCCTGCTTCCTTCATAACCAGCTTCTCTGGAGGTTTTTCCCTTAAATTCATGTTTTAAAATTGAATAACGGCTTTAATTTTAACAATCCTCTCTAATACAGCTTTGTTTTCTACGCATTTAACTTTTGTTCTTACGCTGCTCATTTCTTCCTTTGGGCTTACACTTTTTAAAAGTTTCTAATTTGTTGGGTTCAAGTTTGGCATTCTAATACACAGCCTTCTTTTATAATATAGCAATTTAAAGTTATGAATTTTTCTGCACTTACTGTGTTAGCCAATTTTCACTAGTGTTGACGTTATCACGTGCAAAGTTTACATTCTTGGATTGGGTAGTAGAAGATGGGGGACAGAAATAAATGAATCAATACACAAAATATATTTTATAAGTGATGGGTGCTATGGAAAAATGAGTCATAAAAGGGAATAAAGGTGTGCTAGGGGTAGGGGGGGGGATTTGTGATTTTAAATAGAATTATTAAGCAAGGCCTCACACACAAGGTGGTATCTGTGCAAAGACCTGAGGGAGAGGAAGGAAGGACCCATGCAGCTATGTGGGGGAAGAGCATCCAAACCCAAGAGACTGCAAGGTCAAGGGTTTGGAGGGGGAAACTTGACTCAAGTGTTGGAGGAAGAGCAAGGAGGGAGGTATGGCTGGAGCAGAGAGGGAGGACAAAGCAGAGGGCCGAAGGGGTTAAGGGTTCAGAGAGTTAACAAGGCATGCCAAACAGGGCTATGTGGGCCTTTTATGTACGTCTACCACTAATGGGATAGGAAGCCACTGGAAGGTTTTGGGCAGAGGATCGACACGATATGATCCAACTTTTACTGTCTCAGGTTCAGATGTCGAGAGTAGAGCAGACGGGGGCAGCAGCAGGAAGGTTGGGTAGGAGGCTACCAAAAAATCCCGGTGAAAGACACCGGTGGGGTGGACTGTAGTCATAGTGGTGAGTGAAGTTAATAGAAAACATGGAACCATTTTAGCTATCATCTTTCAACTATTACTTCCACTTGTCATTTCTGTGTATGTTCTTATTTTGCATTCCGTTTGCCACGTCTCTTAAATTTTTTTCATGTGTATTTCTCTAAATGATAGTCTTAGCAACTTCTTAGGGTCTATTTTCCAATTTATAATTTTTCTTCAGCTTATCCTAGGCTACTATTTATACTATATAATGATTTTTATATCAAAAACTATATTTCTCACCTTTATTCTTTCTCAGATACATTTTAAATGATGTCTTCCTCTTCTCTCATATACGCGGTCTCTTTTTTTAATGTTTTTAATCATTTTAAAGATACCTAGTTCTGGGGCGCCTGGGTGGCGCAGTCGGTTGAGCGTCCGACTTCAGCCAGGTCACGATCTCGCGGTCCGTGAGTTCGAGCCCCGCGTCGGGCTCTGGGCTGATGGCTCAGAGCCTGGAGCCTGTTTCCGATTCTGTGTCTCCCTCTCTCTCTGCCCCTCCCCCATTCATGCTCTGTCTCTCTCTGTCCCAAAAATAAATAAACGTTGGAAAAAAAAAAAAAAGATACCTAGTTCATAGTTTCTATTATCTAAAGTTCTGGGAGGTCTCCTTCCGTTGTTTACTGGTCTCTTACCTCTCCCTAGTGATTATTCCTTCATGAATTATATAATTTTTCCTTGTGAGCTAATCTGCAATGGGCTTCTGCTTAAAAAAATATTTTGTAACCTTGTGTGCTGGTATGTCCTGCCAGCATGGTTTTGTGCTTGCTTCTCCCCGGAGCTACCAAAATAATAGCTGTCTGGCAGAACTTTTCCGTTAATTTCTCAGCTTGCATTTTTCCAGGTCTCTTCTGCAGTATTTATTCAACCTCCACACGCAAGTGCAGCAGGTCTATGGTAACAAATTATCAGAGATGACAACTTTGTTTTTATGTCCAGGCTGACAAACAGATTTTATTCGGGAATTCCTCTAACAGTAGATGGACTTCTTTAAGCTGTATACTTTATTTCTCGAGTGCTCGGAAGACTCTTACTTTGTGGGTGGATATCAGGTATGCAGCCATCTATCCCCAGCACTCCGGACTATTGTCTCATGCACTGTCTGCTTAGGCACATCGAAGTCAAGACCTTTGTTACTAACAGGGTCAGCTCATGAGCTTACTGGTGAAGTTTGCGGTGCTTCGGGTTCCTGTAGATTTTCCTCTCTTGTCAACTCAGCTATACATTTACATGATGTTTGTTGTATTTTATAGAGCTATCTAAAGCGACACGTTGATGCAAATGAACAGTGAGCCGTTCTCGCCCTTCATAATCTGTTGACAATTTATCTTTCTGGTTTTATATTCCACGTATCACCCGCAGGAGCTACATAAGTAGGCCAAATTGACAAATTATTACTTTGCTTCTTCTGTTTTCTTCTCCTGGCTTTCTTCCCTTGCTAATCTCTTATGTCCGTATATGAGTCATGTATTCAGGGCCTGCTTAAATATCACTGCTTTCAGGAAGCCTTCCCTCATCTGCCAAAGGGAAGTGATCTTCTCTCCCACAGTATCTTATCTGTGTCTCATATTTGGTGTCTATGGATTTCCCCATCTCTTGTGCCTATTATTATGCTCTTAGTTTCTCCAACTCTACCCCACTCCGAGCATTGAACTGGAAACTTTTGATCCAGGACAAGATCTGTGGTTAATTCATTTTGTATTTATCCCAGCTGTAGCACTACAGTCTTTTGGTGTCCGAGAGCTTTTTTTTTTTTTTATTTTTTATTTTTTTATTTTATTTTTTTTAACGTTTTTATTTATTTTTGGGACAGAGAGAGACAGAGCATGAACGGGGGAGGGGCAGAGAGAGAGGGAGACACAGAATCGGAAGCAGGCTCCAGGCTCTGAGCCATCAGCCCAGAGCCCGACGCGGGGCTCCAACTCACGGACCGCGAGATCGTGACCTGGCTGAAGTCGGACGCTTAACCGACTGCGCCACCCAGGCGCCCCAGTGTCCGAGAGCTTATTAAACAAAACTGAATTTCAGCGGAGTTTCAAACAAAAGCTGTAATATTACAGAATGGGATTGGTCTACACCCAGCGAACGCTGAGATTAGGTATCTGCAGATCCATTATAATCTCAAGGCCTAATAAAAGTAATAATAGTATAAATGGTTGAACCTGTTACATTTCAGGCACTTTGCTATACGATCTCTAATTCTTACGACAATTCTGAAAAACAGATGAGGCTCAGGTCGTTGCTCAAGATCACAGAGGTAGTAATAGGGAGAGATGAGGTTTGGATCTAGATCTGTCTGGCTTCTGAAGATAACAAAGGAATATGCATGTAAATACTGGCACAGAAAAGCTCTATGCTTTAGTGAAGACAAAGGACCATGTATTCCATGTAGATGACCAGAAAAGGTAGGCTCCTGTCCACGGGATTGGAACGATGCACTCATCGTGAAGGCTCAGCTCCAGAGTCACCTGCTCCAGGCAGCACTGGCTCCCCCTGCTCAGTCAGTTTCCCTCTACTGAGCCTCCACAGTCCTCTCCATATTTGTCTTCACTGTTACCCTTTTATTAGTTGGTTTTAATAGTCTATTTATGGGATCTTCTCCCCATTAGGCAATGACTGACTTGAAAACAGGAACTTTATTTTCTTTTACTCTGTTTTTCCATTAAAATCCCATAAGATGTGAATAGCACGTTCTTATCAAATCTTTCACAGGCCAGATCCCAGTGTTGGATGCTGACAGTACAAACTCATAGATAAAGTTTTTTTTTTTTTTTAATTTATTTTTGGGACAGGGGCGCCTGGGTGGCGCAGTCGGTTAAGCGTCCGACTTCAACCAGGTCACGATCTCACGGTCCGTGAGTTCGAGCCCCGCGTCGGGCTCTGGGCTGATGGCTCAGAGCCTGGAGCCTGTTTCCGATTCTGTGTCTCCCTCTCTCTCTGCCCCTCCCCCGTTCATGCTCTGTCTCTCTCTGTCCCAAAAATAAAACAACAACAACAACAACAACAACAACAAAAAACGTTGAAAAGAGATTATTTCGTCTTAACTAAAGAAGCATTTCCCAACCTCACTTGACCACAGGATCTTTTCTCTCAGAACACTTATTAATATAATCATCCATCTAATGCTCCAGAAAATAACTCTTGAGAAGCAGTGTTCCTCCATGACTTTCTTGAATGTTCCTTATCTCCTCATTTTGGGGATGACAGGTGGATAAGGACAGTGATAGATAGTGGAACCCACTAATTTTTATAACGTAAGAGGAATTCCCCTCACATCAATTGCTAAAAGAAAGTATGCTGGGTAGTAATAGGTAAACCCAGAGAGGTTAAAGTTTCTTTAACTTCTCTGTATTTCAGACAACTTCTCTGTGAGCAAGAGAATACACCTGGCATTTCTGCCAGTGAGGGAACCAGTTCCAGGGATGTCTGAGGCGGGGACTCCTCGAACCCAAATTTGCCCTTTGCTTTGATTTCTCCTCTAGAACATGATTCTGTTCCTTCAAAAGCATGGACCTCTTTGTCCACTCTTTCTGTGGGAACACATAAATCCAAGTGGCAGCTGTAATACTGAGAAACACAAAACACAGGCCGAAAGAGTTCAACGGTTTTCTCGGGGCTGATGGCAGCCAAAGGCTGAGCCCTGTGTGTCGTGAATGACAGGGCTGTCCAGAGGAAAAAAATCCTTTGTAGGCAGTTTTTATCCCTTTTTAAATTTTTTGGTTTTAAGGAGTGGAATCTTTCAGTAGCAGAAGCTGTTTCAATCAACCTCACCTGTGTTTTAGATCTCACAGCTCCTGAGGGAAAAAAGAAGATGAAGACGACCTGGGGAACCAGAGGGGTGACGATGCCAAGGCCTCGACAGCCCTGCTTTCCAAAACACGCGCTATGCAGAGGTGCCTTACTTTTTTATAACCACTTTGGTGTCTCTTGCCCCATGAGGTGACTCTTGAAAAGTCTCTTTTTCTGCAACCATAAATGCCTCCACTGTGATCCTCAGGAAAACGCTCGTAAAACACGCTCATGTGCGGAGTTCAATGTTATTCGTCTCCTGGGTCCCTGGTCTACTACACGCATGGGCACAGACCTGTGGTGAATACGAAGACATTGGGATACAGTGCACCCCAAGGTTCTCAGCGCTTACTGTAATTATAAAACAGTTGCTGAAGCAAAGTTACAAGGATATTTTTATTCCTCAAAGCCGTTTCTGTCTTATTGACCCTGCTGGGTAGGTGGGTAGGCTCCTAAGTGAAAAACAGGAGTTAATTTTATTTATTTATTTATTTAAAAAAAATTTTTTTTTCAACGTTTATTTATTTTTGGGACAGAGAGAGACAGAGCATGAACGGGGGAGGGGCAGAGAGAGAGGGAGACACAGAATCGGAAACAGGCTCCAGGCTCCGAGCCGTCAGCCCAGAGCCCGACGCGGGGCTCGAACTCACGGACCGTGAGATCGTGACCTGGCTGAAGTCGGACGCTCAACCGACTGCGCCACCCAGGCGCCCCAACAGGAGTTAATTTTAAAATATTGCCGGTGACATTTCATAAGAGAACCTTACTCTTGCTAAGGATCCATCATGGATCAGCATTATGTCTTTTTATTCCACTAAATTCTCATGATGCCCTACAAGATCTTTATTATTCCCATTTTACATATGAGGAAACTAGATCTCAGAGCTTAAGGGGTCACAGAGCTACAAAATAATGGGGCCCACCTTTGAAACCAGTTCTGCAATGTCTCCGACGGTGCACTAGGACGTGTGGGGGAGGTGGGGCAATTTTAGGTAGTTACCTGTGAGGTTAGCATGTAAAGGACATGAGCTCATAGTCTGTGTGGGAAGGTACTACCAAAAGACATGGGAACAGGGAAGCATGAAAAGCTGGGGTCATTAATGCAACCCACCTACCACACTGGGTGCGTAAGCAAGGGTTGGGGAACACGAAACCATACTGGGGGAGGAGGCAGGGTCCAGACAACACAGAGCCTTATGGAGCAGGCTAACCAGGTCTTGTTTCGTTTTTGAGGCCAAGAAGAAAGCCCTGACAGTGGCTTGGACAAACTGGTACCAGCAGAAGCGGAGACCAGTGGGCAGAGTTGAGATATGTCGTGTCCATTGAACGGGTAGAAGGATTTGGTAATGTTTTAGATGTGGGGACTCAAGGATAATGGCT
Organism: Herpailurus yagouaroundi; assembly: GCF_014898765.1. Lineage (NCBI taxonomy): Eukaryota > Metazoa > Chordata > Mammalia > Carnivora > Felidae > Herpailurus > Herpailurus yagouaroundi. The sequence goes on from NW_024412388.1 coordinate 45,349,658, forward strand.
GGGTCTCTGAGTTTATGGTGAATGATGACACCATTCCCTGAGAGAGAGATATGGACAGGGGAGAACAGGGACGTCAGGGGTAGGAATCAAGAGTACCATTTGGAGCATTGACTTAGCCAGTGTCCAAATGAGGAAAGCAGAAGCTATCAATCAGCTTCTCACGCGAAGAGGAATTTGTTCCTGGAAAACGGTTGCACAGATCATGGTTGCATTATAGCTTTTGCATTATACCTAGGTACTCCTGCTTTTTATGGGCTCTTTCCTCCATTCATTTCTTTTCTTTCTGATTAAAAAATAATAATTAAAAACTTCTGGGGTCCCTAAAACTCTTGTGGGCTCTAGGTGCCATGCCTGTTGTGACTAATGGGTAAGTTTGCTAGGCTTACGGTATTGAAAGGACTGGAAAGCAGAAGGGGGTGGGATATTACACAGAGATGGGGTAGCTGGTGCCCCCAATGGGACCGAGCTCAGGAGCCACACTTAGCCACCAACAGTGAGGGAACCATCAGTTCCTGATGCCTCGCAGGGGCCCTCTTTGCTCTCCCAAATACTACAGCAACCTCTACTACTGAGGTTGCTCACACCATCATTACAGAAACTGCTGGAACCATGGCAGCTGCCACTGAGCAGGAAGACATTAGGGTCGCCATTGTCAGAGGTCCTGCCAGAAGCATGATGGTTTTGAACTGCTTTCCCTCCCTCATCTCCACGTAATGCCTTTTACTGGCAGAACCTGGTGAGAAAGTCAACGGCTTTAGGAGTCTGGGCGTTGTCGTTCGGAGGTTTCAAGTCCTTGCAGTTCCAGGAGAACATAAGGCAGCAAACGCAGGTCAGTAATCAGCCAATAAACATCTGGTGCGTGCACGTGAAGTTTGAGATGTCCGTGAAACACACTACTGGAAAGGTCGAGTGAGATCGCTTTGCACGGAGCGCGGAGAAAGAGGAGCTGGCGAGCTAAGAATATGATCGCCGACATTTCCATCAGACACGGGAGGAGAAACTGACAAAGCCCACCGAGGCGTCAGAGAAGAAAAGCAGCCAGCCGTGGGAGCTAGAAAGGATAGAGGATCGACTGTGTTAAATACTGCTAACTGGGTGAGTAAGGTGAAAACGTAAGGGCTGCCACTGGATTTCACATCATGAGCATTACCGGTAACCTACACAAAGGAAGTTCCAAAGAAGTGCTGTGCACAGAAACCAAAATGGCTGTGTGTTTCCTGATTATTTCACGAAAACCCCTGTGCTGTGTGGATGATTACCCCGCATATCTACAGAGTGCTAGAATAAAATTCCACACTCAGGTTTCTGACAATCCCAGTTAATTCTCTTCCTACTGTTTCAAAAATTCATAAAATAATCACTGTCCTGCCTTTACAAACAATGACATGGCAAAACAGAATGTTCCAATCCTTTCTCGCTGAAATTCTGGCCACGTGCAACTTGGTCCACGTGGAATCTCACAGTAAAAAACATACTTGGGCACAAAATTCCACCGCCTCTAGGAGTCCTCATCGAGAGGCGCTGTGAGTGTGTGCAGATGGAAACCAGGAGTAGGTATGGTCTTCTCATTACCACCTCCCCCGACACTTACTTTATCATCCCTCTCTTAAAGACCAGGGACGATTTTGCGTTCTGATCCCTTTATTTTCAGGCAACGGCAGGGAACTTGCGATCACATCTGTCAGCTAAAAATTCCAGGGAAACTGTCCGTGTGCATGCTAGGCAGCCTTCAGAAGATGAAAGGTCAAGAAATAACTGGTGAGGGAGAGGAGCTGCAAAAGAGGGAAATGAGAATCTATTGAAAAATGGGGCGTTACCGTCGAAGGCTGCATAGCTGAGAAGGGCCCAGGAGAACATTCCCAGCTGATTCCAAAGCGCCCATGAAATCACTGCCTGGAATGAGGGGCACCAGCACGAATATTAAGATAGAGAGAGGCGGGCTCCAAGGAAGAATGGCGTTTTGTCATTTCTGAGGCCTGAAATTATCTGGGGAGAAACCAGGTGCATTCCTTCTGCCAATTCCTAAGTTGGTCTCTTGCCTGGATTTTGCCACCGTCTCCTAATTCGTCTCCCTGCCTGTGGCACAGTCCTCTGCGTGACTCTGCACGCAACCGCAAACCCAGGGCCCTTTCGTGTTGTCGTCAGGTCCTGTGGAAGTGAGGAGAAGAGTGAAGGGGCTGATGGAAGCTTACCTACATGCACACGATAAAGTACGGCAGAGGCAACATGGCATTCTGCAATCAGATTGCCTGGATTTGTATCCTGGCTCTGCCACCTCTGACTAGCTGTGTCACTTTGAAGAAGTCCCCAACTCTTCTGCACGTCAGTTCTTCTCCTCCGAAAACAATGACGTTAATAGTGCCAACTTCTTAAGGTCAGTGTGAGTCTTAAAAGAGCTACTCTTCGTGAAGATACAGAATAAGCACCCAGTGAGTGTAAGCCAACAGCAAAACATAACAACGTCTTGAAGGTCAGTACAAATCCTATGTGTCCACACTCCCTGTTGATGGTCCATACTGCGAATTCTATCAAAGTCCCACTTTGATAGACAGATATGTATATTTTATACACACACACACACACACACACACACACACACATCCACATGCAACACGTGCTTGGACAGATTATATTTAGAAGGTTAAAACCAGACACTATTTAATGGCCTTTTGGAACAAGTTACAGAAAGACTCTCCCTTCTCCTTCTGCCCTGATCAACTCTGTTTGGAGACCAGGAGTGTCCTTCCTCTTCACTCCGTACTTTTGCAGCTTCTCTGCCTGAAGGGACTGAGGCATACGCAGCAGGAATTCTGGTGTGTAGCCAAGGCTGTGCATGGGTACTCCATTCCAAGCTGCATCGTGCAGCTTCGCCTCCTAGAGAAGCGGAACGATCGCCTGATCCAGGTAAGGGTGGAGACGGCTTGCTGCGGGGACAGAGCTGATGAAGGACAAAGCTCGCACTAGAACAGCACGTCTGCATCTGGTGCCAGGCAGCAGTATGGAGCCTGCCCCTCTGATGACTGCCTGAGCTCCCAGTGCTCTCTTCAGTATTCCGTTCTCCTCGCACCTTCACGACTGGCTCCTTCATTTCATCTCTAATTTCACGGTTGAGCCCCTCTCTTCTAGGCTGTGACAGGATGAAAATTTTCGTGGCCAAGATCAAGACGTCGGCAGGTTTGAGGTCTCCTGGGGCCTCCCTCCTCGGCTTGCAGATGGCTGCCTTCCTGCTGTGTCCTCTGTGGCCTTTCCTCTGTGCACATGCATCCCTGCTGTCCTTGGGTCCTTCTCTGGGCCCCAATTTTCTCTTCCTAGAAAGACACTGGTCTTTATTAACTTAAAGGCCTTATCTTATTGGCCTCATTAACTTAGTTGCCTTTTTATTTATTTATTTATTTATTTTTAATTTTTTTTTTAATGTTCATTTATTTTTGAGAGAGAGAAAGACAGAGCATGAGCAGGGGAGGGTCACAGAGAGAGACACACACACAGAATCCGAAGCAGGCTCCAGGCTCTGATCTGTCAGCAGAGAGCCCAACGCGGGGCTCGAACCCACGAACTGTGAGATCATGACCTGAGCCGAAGTCGGACGCTTAACCGACTGAGCCACCCAGGTGCCCGTTAATTGCCTTTTTAAAAGACGCTATTTCCAAATACTGTCACATTGGGGGGTACCAAAGGTTAGGGCTTCCACATATGAGTTTAGGGGGACACAACTCAGCCCATAATACTGACTCGTGAGGTTTGTGGGCCTATGGGGCATTGTGCCCTTTCTCAAACCTTGTACCCTTTCTCAAATATCGGAATCAAATTGGACAATGCACAATTGGTTTTTGTGCGTTATAAGCTTGATACGACGGTAGCTGTTGAAAATGCATTTTCAAGGAGATATGACATCATCAAAAGGAAAGGAGCATAATGTTGAGACCGTGAACTACCTCAGGCTAATACCTTGGAGTCCAATAGATGTCAAATATCACTGTGTTTCCTTTGAAATTTTAAGCTATCCTGAGATGCCCCTCTGACTGCTCTGGCACCCCAGGGTAACTTGGTACCCAGTTTGAGAACTCTTACCCATCCATCAAGTGGAGCCCGCTCGAGATTCTCTCTCTCTCCTTCTCACATTCTCTCTCCCTCTCTCTCTCTCTATGTCCATCTGTCTCTCAAAATAAATAAATAAGCTTTAAAAAAAATTTTTTTTTAAAGACTAAAACTAGGCTTAACTGCCTCTCTTTCTCAAAATGAATAGAGAAGCTTAAAAAAAAATACTAAAATTAGGCCTATCTGCCTCCAAAGCTCGCTGTATCGCTGGGGCAGGTAGAGTTGATTAGCATGAGCCTCCTTTCGATGTGCCATACTTCCCTGCACTACGGAAAGCTAAATGAAAAACCACTCTTCGCAGAGTCCTTTGAGGCAACAGTTCAGGATGCAAATTAGGACTTGGAGATTTTAGGGGGGGAGTAAGACAGTGGTCATCATCATGCCTGAGACTTGGGCATTTTCTTCTAGAGTGTCATTGCAGCAACTTGTCTTTCGGCTCTACTGTCAAGATAGTTAAAGCCCTGAGCAGACTCAGTGTCGCTTTGCCCAATTACCACATTCGTAGAGGTCAAGGTGGTGACAGCACCGGGAGCTTCCTTGGATAGTAGCCCCTGAGGTATGCTCTTGAACTCAGTAGTTTCAGTAGCTCTCCCCAAATTCCTCACTTTCCAACCGCCCAGAAACAGCAGGTCTGGGGTGTGGGGAGGAAGTGTGATTCTTGTAATGCTCGGGGGCATTCCTAGATATACAGCTACTGTCCACACTTCCAGCCCTTTTAGCACTTTGGAAAGCCCTGAATTCCCTGCTAAAAGATCTTTAAAAATCCTTGAGTGATATATGTTTCCTACGCATATGTCTGAGTGATATCATTATATTGCACACACGTTAATAACCTATGAGAGAAAAGCCACTACGTTTGTATTAAAGAAATAGCATAAGACAGCATTCCAGCCATCATGGCCTGTGTGCGTAAAAGGCTGAGAAAGGAAGAAATTTATGAAGGCCTCAAAAAGATAGGATATTAAATTCTACGGAAAGCCTAGCGGCTACAAAAGAACACTGCTGGGAAACTAATGGGCTACTTCCCACTTAATGCTTTTAGGATTCATTAAACAGTTTAAATAGATGGTTTCAAAAATAAACTTTGCCATATTCACACCAGAAGTTGTTTGAGTTTTTTTTTTTTTGGGGGGGGGGGATAGATACATAGATACACACACCAGATACACACACACACGCACACATATAGACGTACATACACCTAGATGGTGGACTAGGTAATTGAAACTTATGTTACTAGGAAAGAGAGGTTCTGTTTCAACACAAATAAGATAGGTTAATAAATCAAACTTGGCTGAGAATCCAAACAACACCTTCCTCCCGATAATCCTAAAGTTAGAGAAATCCCCAAGGTCCTGTATGGTCCTGAATGTGGGGAGTTATCTTTCCTAAGAGACTATTCCCAACAAAACAAACCGGGTTGTGCTTTCATGATTGTTCCCACCAAAGAATGGGGCAGCCTCTCTTTACTATCCAGTCTTGGTGTCATTCAGATCCAAGTGTGCCTTGTAAATCAGAGAAAGGCAGCAGAGACGTGTCTGCCCTGGGTCAGGGGTATCAGTCAGGGCCTTGGCAGGAAAAGGAGAATCACACTCAAAGGGGTAATTGAAGAGGGTTTAATGAAAGGCCTATTTAGAGTTCAGGTCAGGGTTAAGGGAACCAGTGTGGGTTGGCGAACGTCTCGGGGACTGCAATCGTAATTTGCTCTAGCTTCTCCCGGGCATACCCTCTCTCCCTGCCCATCCAGAGCTAGAGGCCATCGCCCCCTCTAAGTTCTGAAAGGAGGGGGGAGGGGGCTGCTATTGGGACATGGAGAGAGATTTAGTCACAGGAGAGGGTCGGCGTGGCAGGTGCTGTTGCCATAGGAAGAGAAGAGCAGTTACTGATAAAGGAGTAGGGCGGTTGAGCTGGCAAAGACAGGTAAGAACAAATGTCCCCAGAGCCCATCCTACATGGGGAAAGTTTCAGATTTCGCAGTAAACAAACAAACAAACAAAACTGGACTCAATAGGACATCTTGCTCAAATGCTCCTGGGCATGTTACTTAAATATCCCAAAATTATCTTCTCAGATGAAAATAGGAAGCTTAATACCAAGCGTATCACAGGATCGAAGGGAAGAATGTATCTAAGGGTGATGTGAAAACTGTAAAACACCAATAAAATGCTACTTATTTTTAGCATCACCATCATCTTCGGAGACAGTCACCGATTTCAAAAGAATATCTGAATAAGCCATCTTAGCACAAAGTTATGATTTCCCTTCATTACGGAATATTCCGTAGCTTGGTCACTGTTGGCCAATACTTCAATTTCAGGGATAAGTGGAACTAAACAACTAAACCCGATGAGGAGGATGTCTTCAAAGGATAAATAGAATACTTTACCATTAAAAGAACTTAAGGAAATAAAAGCGACCAGGCTTTTTAGTTTTTGCTTTGAGTAACTCTGTAGGGAAACTTGGAGAGATGTTTAATCAGTGGGTCCTTAAATCTACAGCATTGGCAAACCGGCCACCACTCTCACCTCAGGCACCTGTGGCAGACATGGCCAAGCCCAGAGATAACATGAGAGCTCAGAGAAAGTGTTAGAAACTTCCACAACATCGCATGCCAGGCAGCCCCTCATAAGGAACTGGTTGGAGGTAAGCACATAACATACATCACATTCATTATCACTGAACATCCAACTGGTCAGCAGTGTGTTGAAACTAACTGAACTCCTGGGTACCAGTTTGTACCTCACAATGTGCAAAGGATTCCAACAAATTAGAGAAATCCCAGAAAAGAGCAGTCAGTCTAGTTGAAGAACAGGAATGTTTTCCTGAAAATGAGATTAGAAAAGCCTAGAGTAAACTCTTCATTTATCTGCAAGGCTTGTACTAAAGAGGGGCAGCTAGGTTCACTATGGCTCCCAGGAATGACCTAGCACCAATGGGGAGAAGCATCTGAGGCGGGGGGCGTCTATCAGGTGTTCAGCATTCAGAGCTAACCAATAGTGGTGTGGCTTTTTTTTCTTTTTTGAGAGAAAAAGAGAGAGAGAGATTGAGAGAGAAAGCATGAGTGGGGGAGGGCAGAGAAAGGGAGAGAGAGAGAAGAATCTTAAGCAGGCTCCACACCAACAGCATAGAGCCTGACATGGAGCTCAAACCCATGAACTGTGAGATCATGACCTGAGACAAAATCAAGAGTGGGACACTTAACCAACTGAGCCACCCAGGCGCCCCAAAGGTTCGTCAATGGTGTGACTTTGAAGTTCCATTGAACCTGGTTGAACCTGTATCAGGGTGTTTTGAAATAAAATAATTCCTGATTTAGGAGAGCGGGTAGGCTAGAGGACTACTAATATCCATTCCAGGTGTAAATTTCCAAAGTTCTAGGCGTTTCTGGGTGTTCAGTGGTGCACACCAGCTCTCAGAGGGCAGCTTAAAGGAAAGCCATAATCGTTCACTTGGGAATCCTCCAATGGGTACAGCATTGGCAAAATCCCATACAATCCATTTGCCAGCTTTATTTTATAATGTGTCAGTCAGAACTCCCCTAGCCAATATTTTGTGCCCCCAAAAGGAGAGCTCATGATGCAGTAAATTATTGATGATGCTGCCAAAAAGGAATTTCACTCTCGGATCAAATTTGGATTAAACGTAGTAAATCCACGGCGTTAGTTTTTAATAACCAAAAAGTTCTGTCGATGTGCTCGAAGAGAATAAAATTCCCCTTTTAAAGGTCTGTTTGATGTAACACTTGAAAGTTGAGATGCAATCAATCATTAACAATGTTTAATATTCTCTACCTTCTAGAAATACAATACAGTCAAGGTGCTGAGGTGTGAAAACTGGCCAAAGTTCAAATCTCGTATTAGATGAAACCACTTTTGAAGTATCATTTTCTTACCCACATTCAGTTTAGCTATTTCTTCACTATATCACCTCTATTCATCACTACTTATTTAAATGAAACGACTTTTACCTGATACTTGGGTCTCCAGGCACATGTCAGGGGAAAGAGGGCACGGTGTAATATAGACCCGGAAAGCAGAGATTAGAGCTTCCAATTTCTGTATAAAATGAGCCAGCAACAAAATGGGATCTAGATATCTCCATATGGAAGGAATAGGTATTTATTTAAGTATGAATAAGCAAATTTCTCCAGTGCTGCCACCTTTTTTGGGGATAAGCTTGAGGATATGGATTCTGTCTTATTTATCTGTTTCCTCAACTAACACAGGGCTCAGCACATAATGGGGATAATAGATAGGCAGTGAATTGAAGAAAATATACACTACCAAGTCCTCCCTTCTCTGTGATCCTCAGAGGATTCAACATGGGAACTGTCTTGTTTGGTTTTTTTCTTTCTTATGTGTCTGTCTCCCGTGCTAACCGGTGAGGTCTTTGATGGCCTCTTATGTCACTGATTCCCAGTGTCTAATTCAGTGCCTGCTGGGCATTTCTTTGATACTTGTTGAATCTGAAGCTTTGCTCAGTGAGATCACACCCATATACTCAAGTAGGCTTTACTGAAGGACAGAACTGGACGGTAAAGAACAATGGCTTTCAGAGTCCTAAATTGGCCACTTACTAACCATAGAAACTAGGGAAATATACTTATCCTCATCGATAAAAGAGGAAGGATAGTAATTTAAATTTACGGTGCTTGCCACTTACAAAGTACTTTCATCTATCTATCTATCTATAGATAGATATCTATATAGATATATATGAATTCTACTAAGGGTTTATCTTCCCAGTCGTACCCAGCGGTACTCTAGGTGAGACAATCGCGTAACAAGAACAATTAGGAGGGCTATACAATTGCAAATATCATTTAACCTTTTATGCTCCATCCTGAATCCCACATACTTGCCAGCACACCTCTTCCTGCAGATGTGGAAACAGCTGTGGGCCACTTTCCTTCCAGAGTAGAAATGATGCCAGACTTTGCCTTCCCTTCCCATCACCCTTTGTGGATCTCCTCTCTCACTAGTGGTCATTTTTATCTGTCCTGTCTGCCCGCACACCCTAGTCCCATTTCCTTGCTGTGGCCCATTGGCTCAGTGATGGAATTTCAGACTACTCAAAATGGGCTAGGAATGTAGCCTCTCATGCTTATTCATGGACTCCTAACAGAAATTATTAGCAAAGCGTGCCTCTTTGAGCTTCTGGGACATTGAGATTTCAACAGAAGCACCTTCAGGTGGGCATGATTGCTCCATTCTTCCAGTGGGGAAACTGAGGCTTGGGACAGGAAATACCTTGTTCAAAGCCACAGAGCTAGAATTGGCAGATTCAGAATTGGATCCAGGCCCTGTGCCATTTCCCAAGTACATGCTTCTCGCTTATATTGTGAACTGTTATTTTGTTCTATACACTTAGGATTTCAGTAGTAAAAACAATGCATCCTATGAGGTGTGGTGGTAACGATTCCTTCTGTACTACTCTCTCATTCCTAAACCTTCCAGGATGAAGTGAACTCTGATTTCTCAGAAAGAACACAGCAGAAATTATCTCCCTACACTATGGAGGCATCGTGACATATAAAGAGAGAAAAGGCTTAAGAGGCAGACCAGACAAATCATGGCATACTAGCTTGATGACCTTGAGCAAGTTATTCACTCCCTGGAGGCATTTTCTGCTGTAGAAAATGAGAATAATATGTCTTCTTTCTCTGGGTGGTAAGGAATGAAAACCATATTTTAAACACCTCAGCAAATCGACAAATTTAACTCACCATCTTTTCTGTTTCTTAAATGACGATCACCTTCTGTTGCCAATAAAGAATATTTTTAAAGAAAGAATTGATTCTGCCCAGAAAACTCTAAATCTTTCAATTATAGGGTTCCAAAGAAGACTGGATTCTGCTCTGTTTGGGGGTTAACACCTTCATATAAAATGGCCTTTATGGAGAAGAGTTGAGATCGAACCAAAGACCAATCTAACTCCTTTCTGTGGATTCATTATTTAAGGAAGAGTAAAAAACCCACTAGCTACCAGAGCCCCGAGTAGAAGCATCATTTCAAAAGCTAAACCATCTTACCACTTAAGAGCAATACAATTGTAACCTCAGAGTTATTCAACCTCAGATGGAGAGAAATGACATAGAAATATGAGTTCCATAAGTGAGGAGCCCCAAGCCAGCTTGCAGTGTTTTCCAAGAATTTCTTTATGAAAGCCACGGAAAATATATTGCACAGCTATTTTGGCCTTAACAGTGTGTGTGGCAGAATACCTCACAAAGTCTTCTGATTAGCTTTTACTGCTAGGTTATTGTAAGATCTGTGTTTTATAAATTTTTCATAGTCAATTAGACTCCGAAGGACCCTTAGACATGATCTCAGGCGATATCCCACTCAGTGCAAACGCTTCATTCTCAGCCTCCACAGGCTGAATGTTTTACCCCTGCTCGAGGGGAGGGGTGGGGTGGGGAGGGAAAAGAATGCCAAGAGATAGATCTGGGACAGCCTAGCTCACAGGGAATGACTACTAATATCAAACAAGTTTACAGGAGGACTCTTTATTCATCTAAATGTTAGTTTCTCTAAGAAGACTAGCACTGAATTTAGCTGCAACATTGTTCCTGTTATGCTCCTTTTTAAGTTCTTTCTCCTCGGCTTCTCTGCCAGTCGGTGTCCTTGGACAGGACGTCACCCTGTCCCCTCATCTCTCGTTCTTCGTTATAAGCTATCCATATTCATTGCTTCAGCCTCCAGCTCTCTGCTGGTGATTTTCAATTTGTTTTTAAAGTTTATTCATTTTTGAGAGAGAGAGACAGAGCGTGAGTAGGGGAGGGGCAGAGAGAGAGACAGAGACAGAGAGACAATCCAAAGCAGGGTCCAGGCTCCGAGCCGTCAGCACAGAGCCCGACGCGGGGCTCGGACCCACAAACTGCAAGATCATGAACTGAGCTGAAGTCGGACACTTAACCGACTGAGCCACCCAGGCGCCCCTCTCTGCTGGTGATTTTTAAACCTGCAATTCAGAACTCTCTTGGGGGCCAGATGTCATAGATCCAACTGATTTTTGAACATCTCTACCTGATACCGAACAGAAAACTTCAAAAATGAGGCCAAAACTGAACTCCTCGATTTACCCCAAACTCTTGACAATTAGTCCAATAAAAATGTAATAAACCACTAATATTTACTTCCAGCTTTTTTTTTTTTTTAACATACCTAAGTTTGGGGTCAAAGTAGAGATTTAAGCTGTGATTAAAGAGAATAAGAATTCTCAAAACATATCTGTCATACACTCAGAAACTGAATAATTTACAGCAATATTCTTTTCTTTTCTTTTTTTCTTTTCTTTTTTCTTACACAGAAGATTGGAAGTATAACTTCTGTGCAAGTGGCCTCCTTTTTCAGAACGTAATGGGATAGCAAGGAACATATTTACTGTCCTTCCTCAAACAACCTGAAATCCAGGAAAAAAATAAATGTGAAAAATGGTTCTGTGACATTGGACAACAGGCGGCACAAGACTGAGAGGAAGGAAGCAAACAAACCTGTGCGAGTTCAGGTTTCCCCACCTGCTGAGGCACAGGTGGGGGAAGTTCAAATAGGTCAGAACCTGGCAAGCGAAGGTAGCTGGAAGTTGAGGGACACAGCGCCCGCGTGGAGGGAAGTACACACAGAGTGCTCCAGTGACCTGCAGAGAGGTCCTTGGAATTCTTGGCTGAGCACCATTCTATGCATGCATGAAAGGAAATTACCCGAAGCCAGGAAAGAACCGTACAGAGGGCTGAAATAGTGTGTGCGCCAGTCACCCAGAATGGAAAGACAGTGTCATTGTGAGGGCACCAGGTCAAGTTCTGAAAAGGGTATCGCCACCGCAGTGGGGCCGAACTAGCTCCACACGTACATCTACTCCGGACACACCTTAACAAAGCTTAAAAAGCAAACATGGAAAGGAATCTGTTGTTCTAAATAACTGCATGTCAGAACAAAATCCAACACCATATAAAGGAACATAACAAAACTCCGCACCTAACAATGCGAAATCACAATGTCTAGCATCCGGTATAATATTAACAGGTATTCAAAGGATCAGCATAAGAGAGACCACAATCAGGAGGAAATTAATCGATAGAAATAGACCCTTAAATGAAAGAGATAATAAAACTAGCAGACAAGAATGTTAAAACAGATGTTCCATATATTCAAGAAGACAGCAAACACATAAATAGGATGATAAGAAAAAAAAAATACAAGATATAAAAGTAAGACCCAGATGGAATTTCTAGAAATAAAAACACGATGTCCAAAACCTTTTTAAAAAAAGATTATACCCAGGGGCACCTAGGTGGCTCATTTGATTAAGCATCCGACTTTGGCTCAGGTCATGATCTCACAGATTGTGAGTTCGAGCACTGGTGGTGCGGAGCCTGCTTGTAATTCTCTCTCTCCTCTGTCTGTCCCTTCTCCACTTGCTCTCTCTGTCTCTCTCAAAATAAATAAATAAACTTTCAAAAATGGATTATATACTGAAGAAGAAAAATTAATGTGAAGCTCTACCCATTAAAATTGCCCAAAATGAAACACAAAGAGATAAAGAAATGAACTGAGTGTCGAGACAGAACAAAGAAAATAACCTTCAAAATGAAGGATAGTGTCCGAAAAATTCAGCCCAACAAAGCAGTGTAAAATTCATTTCCAGCAGATCTGCACTGTAAGATATGTTGAAAAGAAATTCTTGAGGCAGAAGGAAAATATTACCAGATGGAGATTTAGATCAAAATAAAAAAGTGAGCCCCAGAAATGATAAATATATGACCTTTTTTCCTCATTGTTAATATCTTGTAAACAATTAACTTTATAAAAACAAACAAACAAAAGGCACTAAATTGTGGGGTTTAGAGCACACGTAGAGTAAAATGTATGACCAGAATAGCCCAAAGTATTGGAAGGGGAAATTGAAGTATTTTGCTATAAGGTTCTTTCAGAGCACAGAGTGACATAATAATTTGAAGGTGAACTATAGTAAGTTAGAGAAGAATTCATCAAGAAGAAGTATCAATCCAAAAAAAAAAAATGTATGCATGTAACAACAGAGCTTCAAAATATATGAAGCAAAAAACAGACAGAATTGAAAGTAGGAACGTAAAAATCCAGAATTGCAATTTAGAGTTTCAAAACCCTGATCTCAACAAGTGAGAGAACACAAAGATAGAAAATCACCAAAGAATAAGAATTAAAACAAAAAAGAAAAAAGAAAATCACCAAGGATATGAAAGACTTGAAGAACACTCTCAACCCACTTGACCTCAGTGAAATTTATTAGACACTCCACCCAAACAGCAGAACACAAGTTCTGCAACAAGATTGATCATATCCTGGGCTACTTATCAAGTCTCAATAAATTTAATCAAACATATATTATCTGACCATAGGAATTTAAGCTAGAGATGAATGTCAAGAAGATATCTGAAGAATCTCCAAATAGTTGGAAATTAAACAGCCCGCTTCTAAATAATCCATGAGTGAAGATATCCGAAGTGAAGTTAGAAACTATTTTAAACTGAATGCATATGAAAACACAACACATCAAAATTTGAAGAATACAGATAAAGCAGTTCTTAGCAAGAAATGCTTATATTGTAAAATGAGGGTCTCAAAATGATCTAAGTTTCTATTTAAGAAATGAGGAAAGAAGAACAAATGAATTTGCAAACGATTATATGCACTCATTTTAAATGCACAGTTCCGGAAGTTATGATAAAGGTGTATAATCCATGTATATACCACCATAACCACCCCAAAGTATCCTTGCAGTTAGATTATCACTACCACCTTATCACTAATGCCAGCCCAGGGTGACATCTGATCTGCTCTAAGTCATTATAGATTATATTTCCCTGTTGTAGAATTTCATATAAATGGATTAATATGGTATGTAACTCTTGCAATCTGGCTTCTTAGCATGTTTTTGAGATGGAATCTTGCTGTTGCCTATCAGTGATGTGTTCCCTTTCATTACCGAGTAATTTCCCATTAAGTGACTATATCACAATTTGTTTATCTATTCACTTGTCGACGGGCATTGAGATTGTTAAGTTTTAGGGGCACCTGGGTGGCTCAGTCAGTTAAGCGCCGACTTTGGCTCAGGTCATGATCTCGTGACTCGTGAGTTCGAGCCCCGTGTCGGGCTCTGTGCTGACAACTCAGAGCCTGGAGCCTGCTTTGGATTCTGTGCCTTCCTTTCTGTCTGCTCTTTCCCCATTCGTGCTCTGTCTCTCAAAAATAAATAAACATCTTTAAAAAAGAGATTGTTAGGCTGCAGATTTTGATTATTGTGACTAAAATTGCTATGAACATTTGTGAACAAATGAGTCTGGGACTTCATCTGAAATTGCACACTCGCTTGGCTTTCTGTCCTTCCCTTTCCTGGTTCTCCTGTTCCTTAACGAGCATCTTCAGAGATTTGCACCAGAATCCTTGGCACCTAATCTACTTCTGAAAAAAACCCATCCTGAGACATCGACCGAGGCAAATGCATTTCAATTTTATGTTTGTCTTTAAGATCCAATCCTTCACTCCTCATTGCCTCCAGATTGATAACACAAGCCAAGCCTCCAGCACCGTCCAAGCAGGGAGTGACTCTCTGCTCCAGGAAATAACTTCTTGGTACCACTCACAGGACACTCACAGGAACCAGGGAGCATGTATAGGAGTGGACCTTGAGGTGTGGGATCTAAGAAGGTAGAATCTAAGACTGAACAGGTGAGAATTTCTTCACCCAAGATTCAACATTCTTTCAGGAATCTATGGAGCTAGTTCCAATTCACTAGCTTGAACCTGGCAAAGGACAACAGTAAATGAGATGGGGATGCAAGAATTGCCTAAGCATGCCATAAGGAAAATGGTCAGAAAGTAAGTGAGAATATGAAAATGGATTTATTAGGTGAGAACAGAAATTCCACTGTCTGTGTTCCCAAGGCGGGCCCCAAGCACATTCACTTTACTAAGGCCACATACACTAGCAAAAAGGCTACTGGCATTTTTGAGAAACTCAGTGGTGACTTTCTAGTATAAGCCAGGATGGACAGGGGGGTGCTGTGGAACAGTAGAAGCCAGGAACATTGGAGACAAAGCGGACATAATTACCAAAATGGGCAGCAAGCCTTGGAGTGGCCGGTAGGATAGGATGCTTTGGCTTGCCAAGATCTGTAGCAATAGATAATACATCTTAAAATTCTGGGAGTGAATCATGTGAACAACAGACCAGGGTGATGCTCAACTTGTATGATTAGAAGAAAAAAGGCTGGAAAGCAAAAATATGATTTCATTTGCTGCTATGGAAAATTATGGTCCCTGACCTCATTTCCAGATCTAAAACTGTTCACAGATCCAGCCCCTATTGACAGAAGGGAAGGCCTGTCTCCTTGTTGAAGGTCCTACAATATCACAACAAGAATATATGACAAATATTCTGGTGATTTGTCCATAAACATGTGCTTGGATTTTTCTGGAATATTGAGAAAAGGAGAATAGCTAGAATTTTCAATGAATATTGGATAATAGGTCAGAGGTGACACACATGGATGCCAGCTAGTCTAGATTTTCCCAAAAAGCAGAGCTTGAGACAGGGATTGCTTGTAGGTAGCAACTGGTGGAAGAAACACCAAAGATGCAGAGTTGGGTCAATGGGAATAATGAAGCAGAAAAGCAGGGAAAAACCAATCCAATGATATGTTATCAAGATGGTCCCTAGTGGGGGCATCTATGGCTTGATCCTGCTAAAGACCCTCTGAAGAATAATTTAGAATGAGCTTTCAAACTGTCCACTGAAGAATGAAAGAGGATTATTGATCTGCCAGTTCTCCTCCATTTGTCAAAGGTCACCTTATTGGTGTTAGTCACCTCACACCTCTTTGTTTGTTCTTTACATCAGAATGACTGGCACAGTTTCTTCTGCAAGTATCCCAAAAAGCAGGTCTGAGAATCCCCTGGGCAGAAAGTGAGAGGTAATCAGAGCTGCTTTCACAATAGGGACTAGACCTTGTTTCATTAACTCTCTCACAAAGCCTCAGTGATTATGGCTGGCTACCTCTCTGAAGGTGACTCCATGAAAGATTGGCTTTGCATTTCCTCTGTCTGGGGAATAAGGTGAGGGATTATTTGGCTCCATACTGCAGAATAGGAGCCAGATGTGATGGCAAGCACTAGAGGATCTAAGTACAAGGGGTGGACTGTACTGGTATCTCTTATCCACCACTTCAGATCCCCTTGGCCTTGTTTATCTCATTCCAGCAAGCACTGTTCTGTGTAGTCTCAGACTGACTTATTGGCAGTGTAATATGACAGAGCCTCACGTTGTCAGACCTGCACCATACACCTTTTTTCCCCTGAAGCTTCCCTCTTGATCCTGAGGGATGAAATGTGCTGGGACTGTACACAGCATCCACATATGCAAAACCCAGAAGTGAGGTAAAGTTAACACCTCTCGGGGTGAAATGTTAGCAAAATGGCAGATAGACAGAAGGGCATAAATTCTTCTCTCTCCTTATTGTGGCTAATATGGAAATGCCTCACATACGATTCTTAATCAGTCCTGTGGGATCAGACAACAAATAACCTCTAGCTGTGACCCACTCAATAGCACATCTTTTGGTTGTCTCTCTCTCTCTCGCTCTCTCTCTCTCTCTCTCTCTCTCTCTCTCTTTGCTCCCCCATGTGAAAGAGCTGTTACATGGGATTGGAGCCCTTGTGCTTCCCACCAAATCACTCATATATAGGCCACCATCTTAAGCTGTGAATGTTGGGGAATCCAGGTGTAGTAAGGGGGTGACAAAATTGTCATTATCTCAAGGTGATGATTATCTATCCAGAAAACCAAGAGACACAACAACTACAACAAAACTCTAATAATAGGACTCAGTACTTTGGCTCTCAATACAAATACACAAAAATGAATCTCTGTTCTAGCTGTGTGTAATAATTTAAAAAAATTGAATGGGAAATGTCCTAAACCTAATGAGGACAACATGACTACATTCTGAGCCATAAAATATATGAATTATTGGGAAGGCATGCCATGTTCCAAGAAGGAAGTACTTAATGGTATAAATATGTCAATTGTTCACAAACTACTCTGTACATGTAATGAAATTCCAACTAAAATACTAATTCTTTAACCTAACAGCTTTAAAAGATATCAAAAAAAAAAAAAAGCTGAGAGAATAAAATCATGAAAACAAGCAGGGACATTTTTAAAAAAGAGTAGTAAGATGGGTCGCCTGGGTGGCTCAGTCGGTTAGGCATCCGACTTCGGCTCAGGTCATGATCTCACAGTCCGTGAGTTCGAGCCCCACATTGGGCTCTGTGCTGACAGCTCGGAGCCTAGAGCCTGCTTCAGATTCTGTATCTCCCTCTCTCTGACCACCCCCCCCTCCCCGCTTCATGCTCTGTCTCTCTCTGTCTCAAAAATAAACATTAAAAAAAATTTTTTTAAGAGTAGTAAGAGGTGACTAACTCTAATTGATACGCAAGTTTGCTATAGTGATATAATTTTACAATTCTGCATTACAGCTATAGATAGTCCAGCAAACTGGCCCCAGTTGAGACACATGTAATATATGTTCAAAGTGTCATATTGTATCAGTGAGGATATGTTAGAATATTAGTGGATAGGTTTTAATAACAATAGCACGATTGGTTAGTCACTTGGGAAAAAAATGTATATCTTCCCCTCCTTCAGAGATAAATAAGTTCCAGATGGAATAACAACATCTTAGTTTGGTGTGTGTGCCTCCATAACTTTATTTTGGCATTTACTTATTTATCTGCTTTACATTAAGGATTCCTTGTATTTAATGTTCTGCAATTGCTTTCTTCGTTTATTATTAGTTACCTCTGGTGCTTGGGGAAGGGACTGAGTTTGAGAGTGATGACAAAAGGGAAGTTTATATAAGTTAATTGGCTCACTTAACAAACAGTGGAGGGCCTGCCATGTGCCAGGCACTATTCCTCGTGCTGAGGATACAGCAGGGGACAGCAACACTAATTCTGCCTTCATGGAGCATACATTCTAGTGGGGAGGAGAGAGACCATAAACAAAATAAATGAGTAAAATATAGGATAAATGGTGAGAAAATGCTACAGAGGAAAACAGAGCACAAACGGGGGTAGAGAAGAAACACTTTGCTGAGAAAGTGATACTTGAGAAAAGATGCGACAGAGGTGAGGGAATGTGCCACGTGGGTATGTTCCCAGGCTGCAGAACGGTGAGCACTCCCTCAGGAGGGAGCGGACCTGGAACGTTCGATACCCTGACTTGGGCATGTTGTTCCCCGAAGAAAGAGTAGCAGGGAATGAGGTCAACAAGATAAGGCATACCTTGCAGGGCCTTAAAGGGTGTTTGAGGATTGTGGTGATTCCTGTGAATGACAGAGCAAGCTGTTGAAAGGTGTTAAGCCAAGGACACACAATATAACTTAGTTTTCTTAACAGGATCACTCTGCGGTTACTAAGCCAAGAACAGCAAGAAGGAAAACTAGACAGGGGGCTGTTGCGAACCTGGAGAAGGGAGATGATGGTGGTTGGGACCAGGGTGGTGGCAGGACAGGTGGCATAAGGTAATTGACTTCTGGATATATTTTGAAGGGCGAGCCAATGGGATTTGTCGAATAGTTCAACAGGACTGTACAAACAAGAGAGTTAGGGGGCGCCTGGGTGTCTCAGTCAGTTAAGTGTCTGACTCTTGATTTAGGCTCAGGTCATGCTCTCACAGTCTGTGAGTTTGAGCCCTGCGTCCTGATCAGTGCTGACTGCATGGCGCCTGCTTGGGATTCTCTCTCTCCCTCTCTCTCTGCACCTCCCCTGCTCTCTCTCTCAAAATAAATAAACATTAAAATTAAAAAAAAAAAAAAAAGAGTGAGCAAGCCTCCGAGGACTTTATTATGAGCATGTGCATGATGGATTTGCGTTTAACTGAAGTGGGAAGGTAGGTTGTAGAAGAGATGTCAGGGCTTAGTTTGGGGGTCTGTGAAATTTGAGGTGCTTGTTACATATCCAGGTAGAGTTGTCAAATAGTCAGGCGGATGTATGACCCTGGAATCTGGGAAACTGTTCAGGAACGGACATATAAATTTGGGAGTCATCAGGTCACATTTTAAGCCACAAGACTGAATGAGATAACCAAGGGAATGAGGGCATGTTTCAGTGGTTCTGATCACATTAAAATTTTTACAATAAAATTCTATTTGTGTATTATTCGCAAAGCTTTTTAAAACTGGTAAAGCGCTGAAAGATAATATGTGCAAAAATTTATATAATTGACTATAGCGTAAAACATTCTGAGCTTGATACCAAAGGCACAGTTATGAAAGAAGTCACTAACAGGACTACATGATAATTTTTTTTTAATTTTTTTTTTAACGTTTATTTATTTTTGAGACAGAGAGAGACAAAGCATGAACAGGGGAGGGTCAGAGAGAGGGAGACACAGAATCTGAAACAGGCTCCAGGCTCTGAGCTGTCAGCCCAGAGCCCGACGCGGGGCTCGAACTCACGGACCCGCGAGATCATGACCCGGGCCGAAGTCGGCCGCTTAACTGACTGAGCCACCCAGGCGCCCCTAATTTTTTAATATTGTAGCTATCACACGTGGCATTTGTAAAAATAAGAAACCAACAGGTTATCGGCAAAATCAGTGCCAATGTGTAGGACGTGCAAATTACTGAGCTTATATGTAAATATTTTCTTGCAAATCAATAAGACTAAGATAAATGCCCCAATGGGGAAAAAGTAAGTATAAATCTGAACACGAAACTCATAAAAGAAAAAAAATAGAAGCCATCAGTAAGTATAAAGGAAACGTACAAACATTTAAAATAACATTTTCACCTAAATGGGCACCCAAAAAATGTTTATGCGATACCACCTACTTTGGGCAGGGAGGCTAAAAAGTGTGCCTTTTTTCCACATTCACTGTAAACTAATACTACATTTCCTGAGAATAATGTGGCAGTCTCAAAGAGCCTTAAACTGCACGTATTCTTTGACTAGAACGTCCACCTCTCACAATTTATCTGAAAGAAATTGTCTTGTTTCTGGGTCATGATTCATTTAAAAGGAAGTGAACTGCAACATTTGAAAAGTAGTAAAACGGTATGGGGTGCCTGGGTGGCTCAGTCAGTTAAAGCGTCCAACTCTTGATTTCAGCTCAGGTTGTGATCTCACCAGGTATATGGGATGGAGCCCTGCATCAGGCTCTGCACTTACAGTGTGGAGGCTCCTTGGGACTCTCGCTCTCCCTGTACCTCTGCCCCTCTCTCACTCATGCACGCACACACTCTTTGAAAATAAATAAACTTAAAAAAAATTGTAAAACAGTAGATAGTAACTCAAGGCAACTTCAATAACTGATATTAGAGGGGCACCTGTCCAGCTCTGTGCAGCAGGGGGCCTACTGGGGATTCTCTCTCTCTGCCCCTCCCCTGCTCATGCACACACGAGCTCTCTCTCTCAAAATAAACTTAAAAAAAAATAAACTACTGGCATTAGATATAACTAAGTAAATTTTGCTACATCCATGTGATATGCTATCATAAACATAAAAGCCAGGTTGTAGAATGATCAGAAAAATATTTGCACGAGTACACATTTTATTTGTTAAAGAAACAGACCTGATAACAAAACAAAGGGCAGAGTAGCTTTCCATCTTAAGAAGACAAACAAAAAACATTATATACCCATAATCTGAATAGAACAATCTGAAAGAAAATATTTGCAAAATACCATATTCAGTTTTGTCTGGGTAGCAGAATCAGAAGGGATTTTATTTTTTCCTTTCTGCTTTACAGTGCTTTCTCAATATTTTACTAAAAAAAAATGTTTGGTTGAAAAATGAAATCTATGTAAGGAATAAAAGAAAAAGGTCTAACAGTTCTGGTTGCCATCTAATATTATATAATCCTGGAGGGCTTCAAACCACCCAGTTATGTGCTAACAGCCTGTCCAGATGTCTGGGATGAGAGCCCCAGAACATCTTTGTCCCTGTGAACTGGACGGCTGGGCACACAAACACCCTGCTCTTTATTTTATGTGTCTGCACTTTGACAAGGCAATTTTCCCTGTCATCATCATTATGCTTTTCTGTTATGAATTCAAGGCATTTTACTATGTATGTAACACACTTTACGGCATCCACGCAAATACCCTCCAAGTTGAGTGTTAATACTTCATTTGACTAATGAGGAGAGTGAAGTACAAAGACTTGAGTAAGTTGTTCGATGTAATTGGCAAGTAGGGAGCAGGGCCAAATTTCAAAGGCTGATGTCTCTGCTTCTAAAACGCTGCGCTATCGACTGTAATTTTTGCTCTAAAGAGTGAGTGTCCTGAAAGATGAATTGAGTGATAAAAGGACATCAATTAAAGGACAATGAGTCTTACTGTGAAACAGTCAGCCCCCTTTTTCAATTGTATTTCTAACTTGCTTACATCAAGAAAAAAATGCTACGTTTTGTAAGAGCCTATCCACAAAACCTCTTTGACATTTGCTGATTCTTTTTTTTTAATTTGTCCTTAATATTTTATTTTTAATTTTGAGAGAGACAGAGCGTGAGTGGGGAAAGGGCAGAGAGAGAGGGAGACACAGAATCTGAAACAGGCTCCAGGTTCTGAACTGTCAGCACAGAGCCTGACGTGGGGCTCGAACTCAGGAACGGTGAGATCATGACCTGAGCTGAAGTCAGATGCTCAACCGACCGAGCCACCCACACGCCCCTGATTCTCCTTTCTCTAATACTAAGAGAGCAGATCTAATGCTTAGAGCCTACTTAGCATCAAATAATATTGCTTTGTCTTACTGACTTCAGTTTACGTTCTTTTTAGAGCAGGAGATCCTGCTCCTTTCATTTAGAATTGTAATGCAAATTTTGTTTTTAAGTAAATTCAAATTTTTCATAAGTTGATTTAAAGAAAATATTTAATCATTACCAATATAAGTAGGGTGTGCATGCACAAGCATGTACACGCACACACAGAACATACATATGTTAAATGCAGATTCTGGGAGCTTGGAAAACAACTGAATTACTATGTGCGGCCTCTTGTCACAATTTCAGGAGTTTGAAAAAGGGCAGAGTTAACTTTTAGAAAACCCTTATCATGGTTTGGTATTTTCCTGTGTGATTCCACCTAATTCTCACAGTTCTGTGAGTCTGGCACGAATACACCCAGTTTACAAATTTGGAAAGTGAGGTACTGGATGGTAATGTAGCCCAAGGGCACCCAGCTAGTAAATGGTGAACTTGAGATCTGAACTCCAGGTTTTGGGTTTCCAAGGACTCAGTTTTAGACCATGCTATCCAAAGGGAGATGGCTAATCGGTTTGCTTTTCACAATTCTTATACACGTCTTAAGCAGTACATCCGAGAGAAGTTCAACGTAGGGGAGACTATTGTGGGCTGGGGTTGGTAGTAGGCTTTGCAAAGTGGGTGGGGCTGATTTGCGCTTCCAAGAACAGGTTAGGCTCTGGGAAGAAATTCAAGTGCATTTCAGATGGAGCGACTGAGGTGACTTACCTACCACTGAGGCTGATTTCTGAAGCACAGTGCCTTACAGCCCTACTGCTTTGTGCCTGCAAACGTCCAGGGAGGGGGAACACTGCCAGCTTCCATCAGTATTTCACATCTTATTGTGAATTTTCAGTACTTTGCTTATGCAGGTTGGAATAATAGAAGATATTCCAAACCTAGGAGGTCATCAAAGCACAAACACCAGCAAATAGGCAGCGTGGAAGCAATGAAGCCGACTCTCCAGTTTGTCCACATTTTGATAACTGCCAACTCTATACCCGTGTGCCTGGGCAAAGGACTTTTTTTTTTTTTACCACAGTGGCCCAAATAACAATGATACTCTCTGCAAAATATCAGGACAGTTGCCTGGCTCGTATAAACCTCCTGATACATTTCTCACTGGGATAATATAAAAAAGGAGTCTAAAGACTTATAGGACTTGACGGAACACATGGTTCAAACTTCTGGCCAAGTTTTCCAGCCTGCGTGCATGTAAAATTCTAGTCAGGGAAACAATGACCATCGTGGGCCTCTCCTAGCCCAGGCTCCATGTTTATTATTGGGAATATCACTTACAGCCCCAGGGAGGTCACAGCGTTGACCTGACATGCTTCTCATCCCTTCTCTGCTTCAGCTGGTCATTCAAGACGTTTAAACCTGACACATCAGATCCTTTCGTCCTGAAAGCCAGATGTGCTCAGCTGGAGAGAGGAAAGAACTCCTCTGTGCTCAACAGAATCCAACCTTTGTGTAATGACAAGCAGGCTGAGGGTTTGTCTGTTCTGGCCCCTCCCTGGCTTCTGCCTCCTTCCCATTCCCATAGTGGCCTCGGGACTCCACCTAGAAAGAGAACCGTGTTTCATCGCATCGTCGGGTCTCGGTGCACCCCCACCCCCACCCCACCAAACCTATGTGTTTTATCTCTGAGGTGTTTCCTGGACATGCTCCCTCCTCTATTCCACCATGGCCCTGACCTTACCCACACTCTCATTACTGCCCTGGGTTAGGAAATAATTTCCCAACTGACCTCCCATCTCTGTCCCTTGAAGACAATGTTTATCAAACTAATAGCTAGCACAGAGACATCGCTTGAGAGTCTGTGGTCAACGTGCTTCACATGAGCCTCTCACACACATCCTTTCTCCTGTCTTCCCTTTCCCCGTTCCCACAGCACATCCTTCTCCATAGCTACCACGAGCCGCTGCCACTTCTTCTGGATGCCTCCTTACACAGTCTACCTCTGCGACCCCCAGCAAGTCACTGGCTCCCCTGGCGACGCCATTTTGTCAACTGTAAAATGAAGAGACTCCGTAATGTCTAATGTTACGTCCTATGCATTTAAAATTGCTGCAAGGATTTGCTCTTTCTCTTCCTTGTTGGTCTCTGTGTGCTTGCCAGATGGGAGAGGAGAACCCTGGGTCAGATATTTCCCCTGCTAACTACTTCGGCCAACTCCTGGAGCGTCTCCTTGCCCAAGCTGACTTCTCAGACTCCTGCCTTTCACTGCGGCTCCAACCGCACTGGCTCAAAGGCTGTGATACACCACCGGGCCCATGTGACTTTGTGTTTGTTCCACTGGCCTCATGCACCTGAGTTTTGTGTCCCCATGTCCTTCAAGGTTAATGATATGCTGGGGCACCTGAGTGGCTCAGTCGGTTAAGCACCCAACTTCGGCTCAGGTGATGATCTCACGGTTTGTGAGTTTGAGCCCCGCGTCGGGCTCTGTGGAGACAGCTCAGAGCCTGGAGCCTGCCTTGGATTCTGTGTCTTTCCCTCTCTTTGCCCCTCCCCTGCTCATGCTCTGTCTCTGTCTCTCAATAATAAATAAACGTTAAAAATTTAAAAAAAAAGATTAATGATATGCCTTATGCTTTTTCTCATAGATCCTCTTAGGCAGACAAGGAGTCACATTTATAACATCACAGTTAACAGAATGAGCACTGCACCCTGACAGCTTGGGTTCCATTCAAATCCTGATCCTGCCATTTACCGGTGGTGCACCCCTGGACAAGTTACTAAACTCTCCTGTTTCAATTTCCTTATCTGTAAAATGGAAAATACAAGCTACTTCATAGGTTGTTACGGGGATTAAGTTAGTTAATATAAGTGCTGGAAACAGTGCCTAGAACACAGCTAAGTGAGATAGAGGTATTGGCTGTTATTAGCTATTAAGAATTAACCCCAAGAATTATGCTAGAAGCATGAGTAATAATGATAATGAAAATACTAACAGATACTAATTATTGAGTACTTGTGAGATGCTACCATGTTTTATATGATGTTCCCTACTTGCGGGCAGCGATGTGTCTCATTTTGCAGAGGGTAAAACTGAGGCAGAGACTATTTCGGTACCTTGTTCAAATACGAGAACGTTTTTTTTTTTTAATTTTTTTTTAATGTTTATTTATTTTTGAGAGAGAGAGAAAGAGAGAGCATGAGCAGGGGAGGGGCAAAGAGTGAGAGAGGGAGCCATAGATTCCGAAGCAGGCTCCAGGCTCTAAGCCGTCAGCACAGAGCCCGACGCGGGGCTCAAACCCACGAGCTGTGAGATCATGACCTGAACCGAAGTCGGACGCTCAACCGACTGAGCCACCCAGGCGCCCCAAGAGAGCAGTTTTTGAAGCCAAGACAGATCCAGGTCACTCTGAGTCCCAAGCTCGTGTTGTTTCTATCACCTCTACTGTGCCATGCATCATCTCATTACTTTCAGTTCTGCATCTCTGCTAAGACCTTCATCGGAGCTGAAGCACCGAGCCCGGCACTCTCCCACAGATACTACTATTTGTGGGTTACGCCCCATGTGCCATCCCTACCTCCCATTCCAGAGCTCTAATGATGTGTCTGTGTTTTTTAAGTTTATTTATTTACTTAGAGAGTGAAAGCGTGAGTGGGGAAGGGGCAGAGAAAGAGAGAATCCCATGCAGAATGTGTTAACAGCACAGAGCCCGACAGGGAGGCTTGAACCCCAGAACCACGAGATCATGACCTGAGCTGAAAACAAGAGTCAGACGTTTAACCGACTGAGCCACCCAGGCGCCCCCATCGGATGACGTCTCTTATTCCTCCCACTCAAGGAAGCATTCCGTAAGGTAAGAGGAGTGGTATTTTTATAGGATCAATGTGGACTCTACCTGGATGCGTTGTTATGTAAGCAACAGCCTTCCAGGCTTCCCTTACTTCAAGGGGCACCCTCCTCAGAATCCTTGAAAAGAGTCATTGGCCCCATGTGCAAGGTGTGGGTTGCCACTGAGGGCTGCCGCACGCTCCTCCCCTCCATGGGAAGCCCCTGCTCATTTTGAAAGGGTCTGCACCGGAAGCTCCTGAACTGCACTCCGCTTGAGATGGTGCTGTCCCTCCTTTATGGGCATCACTGGATGAAGGTGGGGAAGCCACACTTTCCTGTGCAGACTTTGACCTCTGTTCTCCATTACACCAGCCCAGAGGCCTCTCTAAAGGTTAAGCATAACCAACTTAACCGTCATGTCGAAGGAAGAAGATGTTTTATGTCATTGTCCATTCTAATCCAAGACAGAATTGCAAAAAAGGTAAACCCCTCACAGGAAGGCCTCCGTTAGACACACTTGATTCCTCACCTTGTGCTGCCGTATCTACAAAACTGCACGATGACCTCCTGTCCTAGGTCTCTACGGTGTGACTCCTTCTTCTGCCCCTGATTCTAGAGGAAGCATGGTGACTCTCATCATTCAGCAACGGCTTCCATCATTCCTATCATTTCCGCAGATTATCTCTAGACACAGTAATCAGACAGCAGTTAAGTTACCCTGTTGTTCACCATGGAGGGCTTCACCAAGACAGTCCAGGCTGGGATTTGGCCCTCAGTGTCGGGGATCAGTGCCGAAGTGCCAAGCCGTCCCCGTGGGGATTTCGCCAACCATTCCCCAATACAAGTAAAGATCCTGCGTAATACACACACATTCACATTCCCAGTGAAACACTATACGACGATTAACTGGCAGTGAGAATGGGGAAAATCAAATCAGAAGGTTTTCAATGCTAAAACATGAGCTAATTGCTGAGATGAAAGGATTCAAGAGATAACGGAAACGGTGCACGCTCCAGATGGCAGTCCTGGAGGGGGCTCCTAACTTACGGTTCCAGGATCACAGACTCAAACCTCTGAGTCAAGGGCATTCTAACAACTGCCTCGACCCGTTCCTCCTCATTTCTGATCTAGTCTCCCGTGCTTACACCTGATGCACCTCTGGCTGGGCCCGCTGCAGGCAGGCCCCGTGGCCCTACAGCAACCTTCGTGAAAAGAGACTCCTTGGTTCTGTGCCTATCTTGCCCGTCTGAAGGTAACCATGACACTGTGTGCAGCCTGAGGATCGAGACCCTGTCACCCGACTCCTTCGTTTTGTGTCTTTGCACTCACTGGATAAAACAGTTCACGTACTAAGTATGCAAAGTAGAAGCCTGGATCACCTACCACTCTGTTGGAATTCGAGACAGCAAAGACAAACCACATTCTGATTTTCTCCTCAGAAGAAGAGTTGAGTCCCCACAATAGTAATCTGGTCTTTTTTTTTTTTTTTTTTAATTTTTTTTTAACGTTTATTTATTTTTGGGACAGAGAGAGACAGAGCATGAATGGGGGAGGGGCAGAGAGAGAGGGAGACACAGAATCGGAAGCAGGCTCCAGGCTCTGAGCCATCAGCCCAGAGCCCGACGCGGGGCTCGAACTCACGGGCTGTGAGATCGTGACCTGAGCCGAAGTCGGACGCTTAGCCGACTGAGCCACCCAGGCGCCCCTCTGGTCTTTAAAACTGACTGCTCCAGTAGTGCCGATGGTCGCTCACAAAACACATCTGACCATAATGACTGAAGGCGTCTTCTGGCTCTCCGTGCAAAGCCAAAAGCTACCTCGGTAGAAGAATTCCACCTGAGATGTGAGGCGGCTGGGCAGAACAACCAAACATTAGTTACGTCACCTGAGGCAAGACATGTAATTGCCTGAGACTTATTTTGGTCATCTGTGGGACGGGGGCACCATTACCTTACTGCCCATGGAGTTTTGCAACGTCCCCAAAATGGGGTCAAGCTCACCATCCTTCTTTCCCGACACAGTAGTTTTGTGACTCCATGAAGTCTTGAAGGTAATATTAGTAGCATATGGGCCATTTCCATTGAGCTGGTAGGATTAATTAGAGAAGGTTTAGGGGTTTGGTTGAAAGACGAAACGCTGTAGATCCAGGCAGGCTCTAAGTTCTGATTTCTACATTTTCAGCTATGTGTTTCCAGACAAGTTATCTAACTTCTTCTTCTTTTTTTTCCCTAACTTCTCTTACCTCATTTCTATCACCTGTATAAAAATACTTATTTTTACCAGATTATTAAATTCAAAAAGACAGTCAATATATTTTTATGTAACCTAAGACCTGGTTTCCTTCTACCCTTTTTTTTTTTCCTGATCAACTCCTCCTTCTGATCAATATCTCTTCGGATCTAATAAAGAGATCTAGGGAGTGTGTTGTCAGCAATTTTTATGAAAGACATTTATTAAGACATAAAAAAACAATGTTAACATTTTTACCCACTTGTTGGGACACGAAGTTCTACAATCTCTTTTTATGGGTAAGCTTGTTTTTCATTTTTTTTTTTCCTCTCCTGAACTCAAAGTCAGCCCCAATATGGTAACAGTAAATCATTCCGACGGGGTTAATACATGGCCGTTATAGGTTTAGATACCTCTCGTTCCCCTTGCTCATCTCTGAGACAGAAAAGGCGTTAGCTAGCCCTTCATTAGAATCATTGTTTTGCACATTGAACCCTTGAGTACCATGTAATGTGATCTCTATTTTCCTTACCTTTCAAATCTCTGGCTCCAGAGAAACCACAGCTCTGCTGGTTTTTGTGGAACAGACCACAGCAATGTTTTTCAACTTTGCTTAATTTTCCTTCCATCTGGTCTTTCCTCGGGAAGGCACTGGTTGCTTCTCTGTCTCCCTTCAATGAATGCCAAGTGCGGTAGGTTTGTTGCCTCTTCTTCAATCAAGCCTAAGTGCCTCCTCTGCTCGCAGCTTTGACCTGTCGTTGTGGGCTCATCTTCCTGGACTGGGGACGATAATTCTCTCAGGGTCTCTGAAGTTTCATAATTTCATTTACGGTCATGTGGGGGCCTTCTAAGTGATGAAAACCCCCTTTTTAAAATCATTTAAGGGGCGCCTGGGTGGCGCAGTTGGTTAAGCATCCGACTTCAGCCAGGTCACGATCTCGCGGTCCGTGAGTTCGAGCCCCGCGTCAGGCTCTGGGCTGATGGCTCGGAGCCTGGAGCCTGTTTCCGATTCTGTGTCTCCCTCTCTCTCTGCCCCTCCCCCTTTCATGCTCTGTCTCTCTCTGTCCCAAAAATAAATAAACGTTGAAAAAAAAATTTAAAAAAATCATTTAAGCTTTGGAGATGTTCCATCCTGAGCTAAATTTCATAACATGCTGTAAGAGCTGAGATTTCGGTTGACAAATCCTTTCTCTTTTATGCCTGCATAGCCGACGGGAGGCTACATTAGACCCGATCCAGATAATTCTTGTAAAAGAGGCAACTTGAACTGCTACATACTCTCTTGCCACCATGATCTTGAATACAAATGTTGGTGGGATCAATATCAAGAGAAAATCCGAAGTGTGGATATCCCACTGATGGGAGTAGTGGCTCCCTAGCCTTGGGACATTTGATGTCAGTAGCCTGCAAAACGGCTTCAGGTGGTTCACAGCAGTAAATAACATTGAATCACGTGGTGAGAAAATTATTTCTCTTTCTCTTCTCTGCAGTAATTATCAGGGATTATCTCTCAATATGTTACTGGTCTTGATTACCTCTCTGACTTTTCTAATCCTTCATTTTACAGGGAGAGAACAAGCATCAAACTCAGAACCTCAACAGAAAACAACAGTATGTAGCTAGAAGTTAGTACTGTTTCATTGTTTAATTGTAATCTTTATAGTTTCCATTTGCCTTTTATGATTGCCTTTATAATTGCACTAACTTTCTATTCATGCTAGTACTATAAAGTGCCCTTATAAAATCTATTTGAGTCTAAAAACAGATGAGCCAATTCAAAGGAAACTATGTTGTAAAATCCTAGTATAAGTGGCATACATATGTAGAAAAAATCATAAAAGTGCCATGCAAATGATTCAAGTTAGGAAAATGTCAGTGTAGTTGAATAAATGTGAATCTTGGTAGGCAACTAGAGACTTGATTTTTTTTTTTAATTTTTTAACATTTATTCATTTTTTGATAGAGACAGAGCGTGAGTGGGGGAGGGGCAGAGAGAGAGGGAGACACAGAATCCGAAACAGGCTCCAGGCTCTGAGCTGTCAGCACAGAGCCCGACGCGGGGCTCAAACTCACAAACTGTGAGATCATGACTTGAGCTGAAGTCGGATGCCTAACCGACTGAGCCATCCAGGGGCCCCTAGAGATTTGATTTTAAATCCTACCTCTCCCACTTATTACCTGTATTTGTAATACAGTAATATTAGTAAATAATTTACTAATTTACTCCGAGCCTTTGTTTCCTCATATTTAAAATGGGGGAAAGATCTATAGGTCATTTAAATAGAAACTTTGTACTATGTGCCTAGCATGGTACCTGGTAGCACAGAGTGGAAACTCAATAACTGGTATCTTTCTTCTCCCTTTTATTCTTTTTTTTTTTAAGTTTATTTTTTCTGAGGGGGGGAGGGGGGGCAAGCATGAGTGAGGGAGAGACAGAGAGAATTCCAAGCAGGCTCCAAGCAGTTATCACAGGGCCCCATGTGGGGATCTAACTCACGAACCATGAGGTCATGACTGGAGCTGAAATCAAGAGTTGGATGCTTAGCCAACTGAGCCATCCAGGTGCCCCTTTTCTCTTTCATTCTTATTTTATACTTAAAAATTTCTTAAAAAGAAATGAAAGTATGTGCTAGGGATAATGGAACTATGTATCATTTCCTAGACAGCTAATATATATTTAATGAGTTACAAGAATATGTAGCTATCATTGCAACATGGACTTATTGTTGACTGCTAACTACGACTCCAAAGAGCATAGGAAAAATTCTTACACAAGATTCGAGGAAGAGACTGTGTCAGGCTTCCCACCTGAGTCAACGTGACCCACTTCCAACGTTAGGTGTTTTCTTCTGCAACGCCTTCCTTTATCTGGCAAAGGTGCCTCTGGATTACTTCCTATCTTCGAGTGACACTGTCAGTCATACAGATCTGCAAACCAGAAAGCTAAGAAACAGGCACTCTCTCTCTCTCCCCCTTTGTCTCCCTCCCTCCTGACTCGGCAATCCCAGATGCAATGCATCATCAAATTCTGTCTCATTAAGTTTCTAAACACCCTTTGCACTGTTTCTATATCCACCACCTCCTTGTCCATGGCAGCAAGCTCCTAAAGGGGCTACCATATTCCCCATGGTCTCTCCACCTCACCCCTCTGCCCCAGTTCCGTTCCAGCTTCTACTCATCCGTGAAAACCCGGACTGATGCGTCCTTCCTCTGTATAATCTTCCCTGGCCCTTGTCCAACACCCTCAATTAGGCCAAGTGTCTTAGTTATCCATTTTGTTACCATAGCATTTATCCATGGTTAAACTTTAAAAAATTACTTGTTAATTTTCTGTCTCTCAACTAGACATAGCCCATGAGAGAATGACAATGTCTGGTGTTGCTCAGCAGTTGGTGCCTAGGACGTAACCAGTGACTGACACACAACGAGCTCTCAGTAAATATTTGTTGAATGAATGAATGAATGAATGAGTTTTCCTTACCACACTGGGATTTCTGTTTGTTGTTTTAGTATTCTTTTTTTAAGAAAAATGCATTATGGTAAAATATACATACCATGAAATGAACCATCAGTGACATTTAGCACACTCACAGCGTTGTGCAACCACTAGCACTCTCTAGTTCAAGAACATTTTCATGACCCCAGAAGGAAGCCCCACACCCATGAAACAGTCACTCCCTATTCCCTCTGCTTCCAGTCTCTGGAAATTACTAATCTGCTTTCTGTCTCTCTGGATTTGCTGACTCTGGATATTTCATATAAATGGAAGCATCACCACACTGTTTCGCAACTGCCAATGGGGGTGTCTATCTCCCTATATCTAGACTTGCCTTTATCACTTCTTATAAAGTGCTTAGCACAGTGGCTTGCATGTAGAAGGTATGGAATAAAGGCTTATTGAAATGAAGGAGATTGTTCTAACTTATCATATCAAATACACACAAAATATATTTTTAGTTCTGAAAGCAAAGATTTTGCTATGTTTTTCTAGTAGGAAATTCAACTGAAGAAACACAGTACATCTAATACATCCATTTTTGTTTGTATTGTATGCCCGATGTATTTCCAAAAGTGGTTTTGAAACTAAAGGAAAGTATGATTCTGGAAAATACCATAAGATATTAAAACAAAATAGCATGTTGAAAACGAGAAAGAAATAGCAAAAGAGAAAACAAAACTATTCACTACTTATGCTAATAGATAATTACCACAATGACAGACATCTCTTAGGGATGCCTGGATGGCTCGGTCGGTAGACCGTCCAACTCTTGATTTTGACTCAGGTCATGATCCCAGGGTCTTGGGATCGAGCCCCATGTCAGGCTCCCTGCTGAGCGTGGAGCCTGCTTGGGATTCTCTCTTTCTCCCTCTCTCTCTGTAAAATAAAAAAAAAAAAAAAAAAAAAAAAAAAAAAGACATCGTTCAGCTTCTGTAAACCAAAATTTAAAAAAATAATTACTATATGCTCTTGAAAAGAATCATATTATAAACAGTGATATTTTTCTTTAATGATTATAAAAGAGATTTATCACATAGTTATTCATTTCTAAATATTTACAAGTAACGAATTTGCCATGGGTATAAAGATGAATAGTTTTTGGCCCTACTTTCCAGGGTAAAGTGAGTATCTTTTTAACAAGGACCCTCGTGATGATGTATCTACTTGTCCTTAGAAAAATGCCACGCTCAGAAGCCCCTGCATGAACCTGGGGGCTGTTTATTTACTCAGATATCAAATTTCTATTCTATAAGCTTGTCAGTCAAGCCACAATTCAAAGTAATTCCAGAGCAGCAAGTGTGCCGAGCCAAGCAATTTTGAAAATACTCACTTTCAATCACAGCAGTGGGCGTAGTTTAAAAATGAGTTTCTAGGAAGGCTGGTCTGAACCACAGGTCAAAGAGAGCGACCTGTGATCGCTTATATATAGGCACTATGATCATTTGTCATTATTTCACAGCACCTGGCAAAGATTGAGTCCCAAATAGCCCACCTGTTAGACATTATATTTTGATCAAAAATCAGATCACATAGACTGGTGCTTGACTGGAAAATTTACCCATGAGTCTGCAAAAACTGGAGTACAGTTAAAACTATTTTCTGCATTTGTAAAACACAGACCTTCCTTTTCTGTAGCTTGGCAGAATGCAAACTTAGTGGAAGGTTCTCGTGGGAAACTTTCAGATTTGTTAAGCATTTGATGTTAGCTAAAAGCACTCTGAGTCAATCGAGAGGAGCCGAAACTGCCCAAATTGGAGTTTCTGGTGTAGTTAGGAACAATTGCAAGGTTATTTTAGGGAAGCTGGTCTGTAAGGTTTCCTGATTATTTTGTCAGCACATCACTCCAGCCTCAGGGTTGGATTAATTAAGGCCCTCCATGTACACTCACCCTCCCATCCTGAGAAAGATGCTAAAGGTCATAGCCACTAAAACCACAGAGGCCTCAATGACATCCTATTTTAGTGTTAGAATTCCAAGAAGGCTTTTGTTAAAATAAACACCAAGATATTTTAAATAAACTAAACTGATTATTAGTTGACAGCCTGCTTTTTTTTTAACCCCTTAAGAGTGGGGTTAAAACTGAAACTCAACTCCTATGCATCCATTCATTCAACAAATATTTGTTGAGCACCTACTAAGTGGCAGGCATTCTATTTGGGGTTAGGGACGCAATAAGAAAGTCTGACAAGTTCAGGGCACTTAAGAAGCTTACATCCTGGGGTGCTTGGGTGATTCAGTCGGTTAAGCGTCTGACTTGATTTCAGCTCAGGTCATGCTCATATGGTTCAGGCATTTGAGCCCCACATCATGCTCTGTGCTGACAGTGCAGAGCCTGCTTGGGACTCTCTCTTTCCCTCTCTCTCTGCTCTTCCCCCACTCACTCACTCTTTCAACATAAATAAATAAACATTAAAAAAAGAAGAAGTTTACATCCTACAAAGCACATACCCTAACCCTGCCCCCCCAAAAAAAGAAAAAAGAAGCTTACATCCTAGAGTAGTCATACACTCACTTAGTCATTCAAAAGTTACCTGTTGAATGTCTACTATGTTCCAGGCATTGTTTAGCCAATTAGAATGTATCACTGAACAAAATAGAGCAAGTCCTTATAAAGCCTACATTCTAGTAGGGAGAGTCAGACAATAAATAATAAATGTGATCAGTAATTAAAATATATAGTATGTTAGAAGTGCTATGGAATCAAAAAATGGCAGTCAGAAGAAGGATATTAAATAAAGTAGTCAAGGTTGGGCTCAATTGAATGTGTACCATCTGAGCAAAGACTTGCAGGGGTTGGGGGAGTGGACCAGGAAGTAGCAGAGAGCATTCCAGGCAGTGGGAACTGCCCGTGAAAAGGCCCTATGACAGAAGCAAGCTTGGTATATTTGAGGAGCAGCAAGAAAGCCAGGGTGGCTGGTGTGAAGGAAGCAAGGTGGAGAGTAGTAAATGAGATTAGAAAGTAAGCAGGGCCAGATGGGACACTGAAAGGAGAGGCGGTGGTTCATATACAGCTTGTCAGCCTCTGAAAGAACCTGGGCTTTTATTTTGCATGAAATGAAAGCCTGAGGAGGGTTTTGATCTGGTTTCTACTTTTAGTAAAAGGCGAAAGATTTATACGATCTGAAGAGAAACCAGAGTATCGGTTTCTACTTTTAAAGAATACATCTAGCTTCCATGTTGGGAATAGACATTAGGGGTTATCCAGGATCAAGGCAGAGAGAACTAACTGTTAGGAAACTAACAGGGAAATCTTGACTAGAGTCCAGGATAGCTTAGTCTAGAATGGTAGCAATAAAGGTGGTGAGAAGTAACCAGGTTCTAGAAATATTTTGAAGGTAGAGCCAACAGATTGCCTGATGGATTGAATGTGAAATGGTAAATAATGACACGTGCCTTCATTCATTCAGCCACTCCTTCATTCCTTGACTCATTCCTTTGCTCCCCCATTAATTTATTCAACAAAATGCAACTGAACCATTCTGTGCCAGCTACTGACAAAATGGACAGGATGCAGACTCAGCCTCTGCTCTCAAGATGCTCACACTCTAATGGAGAAGACAGGGTTATAAACAAAATGTGGTATGATAGACGTATGGAACCAAAGAGAGAATGGTTGTTTCTGCTTAGGAGAATCAGGAATTCAGACACAGACGAAGAGACATTTGAGTTAGGTCTTAAAGAAGGAGTGGTCGTTGTCAATTGGTTTGATCAGGGGAAGACATCCCAGGCAGAGGGCACTGCAGACAAAGAGGCGGGAGACAATTTCACAAATTTGTAAAACTCAAAGTTCAGAGTGGCTGTACACAGGGGGCAAAGGTGAAGATGTTGAGCACAAAGGCTGGCGAGAGATAAGTTATCTGATTTCAGATGACCTTAGATTTCAGGCTAAGTATGGTGGCATTTTCTTTTTAGTGATGAGAAGTATGGCAGGGGTTTAAGTAATGGAGTGACACAGCCAGATTCGTATTTTAGCATAACACTAATTCAGTAGGGCAAATGCGTTGGAGATGTTTGTAGAAAGTTATTGACAGCGTAGAAAGGGATAATAATTTTGTGGGACCTGGTTTGGCAAAAAATGTCCAGGATCATAATAATTTCATAATTCTGTGCATGTCAGAGTTTTCCAGAGAAACAGAACTAATGGGAGATAGAGAAATGATAGATAGGTAGATAGATATTATATATTCACATAAACATTTTTTTCTCTCTCTCTACACACACACATAATGTGCTATAATAGACATATGGAACCATATGATTTAATGAGACAACTTTTGGGGCACCTGGGTGGCTCAGTTGGTTAAGCATTCGACTCTTGGTGTTGGCTCAGGTCATGATCTCACAGTTTGGGGGATCGAGCCCTGCATCGGGCTCTACACTGACAGCATGGAGCCTCACTTGGTATCCTCTCTCTCGCTCTCTCTGTTCCTCCCCTGCTCTTGCTCTCTCTCTCTCTCTCTCTCTCTCTCTGTCTCAAAATAAATAAACTTAAAAATAAATAAACACTTTATAGACAATGATCCTATATTAATGGGTTGGACCAAGGAGTGGAATGATCCAAGCTGTGTTCAGAGAAGAATCTGGAGGTTTGGAGTGAGAGTGGCAGTAGGGAGATGGGTTGCACAAATCTGCCCAAGCAGAAATGAAAGACACTTGTTGAAGAATGTCAACAGACAGCAGAGCTGGTCCAAATTAGTTGGCCCTTTCTCAGAGGCTGTTGAAACAGTAATCAGTGCAGACTGAGAATGTTTCTTGGAGCCTCATTCATTTTGTCCCATCAAGTTTTGCAACTGTCACTGTTTACTGTCCTTTTCTAAAAACAGCCAGTGTGGGACAGATGGGACCATTGGATTTTTCTCATTCTGTTTAATAACTGCTTGCCATGTAATCCTGAGGCTACATCTGAGAGACGGGAAATTACTCTGGTGTTTTTTCTTACTCTTTTCTAAAACGACAAAGACAATACTCTATTTTTATTCATCAGAGAAAGCCCTTGCTGCCATTAGTCTATGTGAACAATTTATTGAAGCTTGGAATTCAGCACTCAGGGAATTGTCTAAATTATTTTGGGGCATCACATCCTCCCTGGTGTCTTGCCAAAGGAAAGAATTCAAGAAATATTTGTTGAAAGAATAAGTTAACAATTCATTGCAACATTCACTGCGGTAGTTTCTGACTGGATTTTGACTTAAGAATCCTGTTTTCCACAGCTTCCGATCTACGTGTTGGGGTCTATCCTCTAGACGCTCCAGCTTCTGGCCCAGTACTGACCTTGAACCTGTCTCTTTCCATTTTCTGCGCTGAGCCAGAACGGAGGGGAACTGGACCATGACCAAATGGGACTATACATGCAGGCAAGGCACAGGAGCCGGGAATCGTTATTAGGGTTGAAAGGATGCTCTTTGTGGCTGCCTTCAGGAGGTTACCATTGACATTAAAGACTGTATGAATATATGGGAGCCACTGCTGGGTCATGACGCCAGTATTTGGCAGATCTATCAGTATTTGATAGATCAAAGTAACACAAATTCATAGGGAGAGAGTAGATGGGATCAAAATGAACAAGCTGATCTTTATAGATCGTGGATACAACAATTCAAAACATTGACATCCTGTCCACAAGCAGCATTTAGGGAATACAGCAACCAAAAGCTTATAAACCGTTTCACAACAAATGTCAACAAATAATAAACATTTAGATCACTTATGTTTTCCAACTACAATATGATTACATTGGAAGTGAATAGAGAATAAGAATGCAGACAAACATGACATGTATTATTTTTTTTATTTCACAAGTGGAGATTAAGTATTTTGTTTTATTTTTTTAAATGTTCACTTATTTATTTTGAGAAAGAGAGCAAGGCAGAGGAGGGGGAGAGAGAGAGGGAGAGAAAGAATCCCAAGCAGGCTCCATGCTGTTAGCACAGAGCCAGATGCAGGGCTCTATCTCATGAACCGTGAGATCATGACCCGAGTCAAAGTCAAGAGACAGATACTCCACCAACTGAGCCACCCAGGCACCCCTAAATATTTTATTTTTTAAATCTCCATGGATGTCAATAGTAAACATTATTAGAAAGTACAAAGAACTATAGTTTTAATTTTTTTAATGTTTAAGTGTGGTACACAGACATTTTGAGATATATTATCAACTTAAGTGTTAGAAAAATACCTAAAATTAAATAGTAGCAATAGTATTATACATCAATACACCAAGATAGTGGAGAGATTAATTACACAGAATGAGTGGAGATATTTATACTACATAAAACCAGGATGACCAGAACTTCTGTCCCTGACTTTGAGGGACTGACAGGTTCCAGAATTACCTTTCCACTGTCAACAAATAGAAAATGAACATAATATAGGAAATAACAAATTTCAGGCGATTACCTATAATCCCTAAGAGAAGAGAAATAAATTAAGTGAGTTCTAGACTCACTCCAGCTTTTAGCTTAGAGATAATTTCTGGACCCAGGTGCAGGGAAGAGAACCAAGACAAAGACCAATATTGATGTTGTGTTGAAAAGGCCAAGATTTCTGTTGGGGGAAAGTTTAGCAGCTAGGCTTTGTGGGCAGAGAATATAAGAAGAGAGAGCTGGGCAGAAAAAGAGCCCCAGAAATCTGCATATGAGTCCCTTTGTGTCTTTGGCTAAGTACCCATCCACTTGCATAGGGCAAAACTCGAAAACTGGGGAAAGAACATCGTTAGGAGAAAGTAGAATTATTGGGGACTTGGAAGCCAAACGATTTCTAGGGCTTACAGAGTGTAAGTAATCATTTGAATTCTCAGCAGGCAGAGAAACCTCAATGAATACACAGGGCATTTAGTAGCAACCCCCAAAGAGTCATGCCTTATTAGTCATTAGGCATGCCTTATTAAACTAGTCATAGAGGAAAGACTATTCTAAACAAAGCAACTTAAAAACAAGCTTCAGAATGATCAACTATTTAGCAAGGAACATAATTCTGTCAGAATAAGTCTAATATTCTTTAGAGTAACATAGCAAGATCCAGAATCCAACAATGTAAAATTTTAAATATTTAGCCTCTAACAGAAACAATTAGATAGGTAATAAGGCAGAAAAAAAAAATGTGCTCCCCAGCCAGAGAAAAATCTGTCAATAAAAATAAACCAAGAGGGGTACCTGGGAGGCCCAGTAGGTTAAGCACCTGATTCATGATACTGGCTCAGGTTGTCATCTCAAAGTCATGAGACAGAGCCTCGCATCACTGAGGCTGGGCATGGAGCTGCTTAAGATTCTCACTCCCCCTGCCCCTCTGCCTCGCTCATGCATGCCTTCTCTCTCTCTCTCTCCCCCTCTCTCTAAAATAAATAAATTTTTAAAAAAGAAAGCAAGAAACAACACAGATGATAGAACTAGCAGACATGAATGTTTAAATAGCTCTTATGAATATGCTCAATATGCCCAAATCATTGAAGAAAACATGAACACATGAGGAAAGTTTTTTTTAATGTTTTTATTTATTTTTGAGAGAGAGAAACAGAACATGAGTAGGGGAGGGGCAGAGAGGGCGACACAGAATCTGGAGCAGGCTCCAGGCTCTAAATTGTCAGCACAGAG
The DNA here is from genome assembly GCF_014898765.1 of Herpailurus yagouaroundi. Lineage (NCBI taxonomy): Eukaryota > Metazoa > Chordata > Mammalia > Carnivora > Felidae > Herpailurus > Herpailurus yagouaroundi. The sequence continues at coordinate 45,388,645 of NW_024412388.1, forward strand.
TCTGACATGGGGTTCGAACTCGTGAACCATAAGATCATGACCTGTGCTGAAGTCTGACGCTTAACTGACTGAGCCACCCAGGCGCCCCAGGAAAGATATTTTTTAAAGAACCAAATGTAATTTCAAGAGATATAAAATATAATATCCAAAACAGAATTTTCACTGGATGGACTTAGGAGAAATTTAATTTTATATTTCAGTAGAAGAAAACATTGCCCACTTCTCAAGATTATTTGTCGTCATGAGACAACATGACAATGGCTAATATTAAAAAGATTAACAATACCAAGTGTTGATGGGGATGTATGGAACTCATCCTCAGTTAGAACTCTCTTAAGTGGGGCACCTGTGTGGCTCAGTCAGTTGAGCATCCGACTTCAGCTCACGTCATGATCTCGTAGTTTGTGAGTTCAAGCCCCACGTCCAGCTCACTGCTGTTGACACAGAACCCACTTCAGACCTTCTGTCCCCCGTCTCTCTCTGCCCCTCCCCCGCATGTGCTCTCTCAAAAATAAAAACATCAAAAAAAAAAAAAAAGACCTCTCTTAAACTACTGCTGTTAATATAAAACGATACAATGTTTTAAAAAAACTTTTGATGGCTCCTTAAATAGCTAAACATGGTGTTACCATACAACCTAGTAATTCCACTAAGGTATTTATCCATGAAAAATGAACATATGTGCTACAAAGACTTGTACACAATCATTCATGGGAGCTTTGCTCTTAATAGCCCAAAATGTGAGGATAAAACGTTCATAAGGAGGCAACTAGATTAACAAACTGGTAAATCCATAAAATGGAATACTACTTAGCAATACAAAGTAATGAACTATGATACAGGTAACAAATAGATAATCTCCAAAACATTATGCCGAGTGAAAGAAGCCAGACACAAAAGTATACAGTGTATGATGCCATTTATACAAAACTCTACGAACAAGCAAACTATTCTATAGTGACAGAAAGCAGATCAGTGATTGCCAAGGGTCAGGTAAATCTGGGCAACTGAATGGGACAGATTGCAAGGGGTGACGGAAATATTTTATATCCCAATCATGGCAGCAGTGACATGAGTATATACATTTGTCAGAGCCCATCAAACTGCGTATTTTAAATGGGTATATTCTTTATGTAAATTATGCTTTAATAAAGTTGATTAAAGCAAAGAAACTTATGTAGTTATATATTCAAGTTTGTTCAGGACAGTCCCAGTGTAATTATTGATAGCATATATTTTTACTCTCAAGATTACATTCCTAATATAACTGACAAAGGACTTTTAGGTATAATAAATAAAGACAGGCAGCCGTAGAAAAGTAGGCAGGAGATCTGAAGAGATATTTCATAGTCAATAAACATAGGAAAAGTAATCAAGGAAGTGTTAGCACCCCAACAAGATTCTATCACATCATCAATAGACTGCAATTAAAAAAGATTGATTATACCAAATAGTGCTAAGATTGTGAAGTAACTAAAACTCTCACATACTGCCTTTAGGTCTGTAAATTAAGGCAACTATTTTGAAATCCTGCTATTACCTATTCAAACTGAACATAAGCATACCCTATGACTCTCGATTCCATTCTCATCATATGTAAATCTGAAATGCATGGGTACATTAAAATATCTGTATAAGAATGTTTATCAAAACATTATTCATAATTGCCCCAAACTAGAAATAACCAAATGCCATAAACAGTCTCATGGGAAAATAAATTGTGGTGTATTCACACAGTGGAATATTTTGTTTAGTAACAGCATGGGAAGCCAGGACAGTGATCACCTTTGGAAAGAAGGACGAACTGGGAGAAGGCGTCAGGGGACTTCTGGGATGGAGATATCATTCTATTTCCTGACCTGGATTGTGCCTCCATGGATTTGTTCAGCTTATGATAATTAAAAAAAATTTTTTTTTCAACGTTTATTTATTTTTGGGACAGCGAGAGACAGAGCATGAACGGGGGAGGGGCAGAGAGAGAGGGAGACACAGAATCGGAAACAGGCTCCAGGCTCTGAGCCATCAGCCCAGAGCCTGACGAGGGGCTCGAACTCCCGGACCGCGAGCTCGTGACCTGGCTGAAGTCGGACGCTTAACTGACTGCGCCACCCAGGCGCCCCACAGCTTATGATAATTAGCTGAGCATTACACTCAAGTTTGTGCACCTTCTTCGTGCATATTTTATCCTATATAAAAATTAGATATTAAAGATGGCAGATCAGCACCAATACCCTTTACGTCTATGTAATTGAGTTTGTTTGTTGCCAGTCCCTCTTCCTCTAGACCACATCATAAACCACAAAAATCATTCTCTTCAGAGAAATTTCTAAATCAGTTTCTGACATGATGTCTTGTTACTTGAGATCATCTTTCTGATAAAGACAACTAGCAAAGCTGAATTAAATGTGGATGAATATATGTTAAGTGTATTCTTCTACTTCTACATTTGTGTAGAATTTAATTACGTGCAGCAGACAAATGTTTTTACTAAGAACAATTATACAAGCTAAGTCAATACCAAAAATGGCTCTTAAAAAGGTATCAGAAAACCTTGGAAGGTTTTGAAGACTTTGGAGGCCAAGGTTACGGAAAAGGAAAACCATAGAATGGCGGGATGATACCCCCTGTCTGCTTTTTCTCTGAGGACATTCCCCAATTCTGGTGTGAGGGTAAGAGGGTGAAAATCTGGGTGAAATGCCATTGAAGGGTCCGGGGAACCAGCAGAACTTTGGGAAAACACATGCTCAGTTTTCCTCTTGAGATACTTGCCAAATTCTGAGACTAGGCAAATAGCCCCTGGAAAGCAGACGGAAATCTGGGGCAGTTTTTCCATGTTGAGAAGACCACGATTAGAATTTAAGATCCACTAGGAACAGAGACACTGGTGGACACACCAGGATTTTAGTTGAAAGCCCCAGGGAGATATGGGAACACAGGCCAACCAGAGGCAGTGGTGCACTTTCCAAAACGGCAACCCAGACTTGACTCAGATCCATCCCTGATTGGATTCGGGTAAGGACTCCCGGCTCTCTTTGCCTAGTACACAAAAGGTGACCCATCCCTGGGAAGAAATATTATCATTCGGAGCTTCTATAGTTTGTCATATGCAAAGTCTGGCATTTAATGAAAACATATTAGACGTGCTGTCAAATAGAACCCTGGGTCTGAAAACCAGGAGTGGGGGGGAAAAATCCAAGCAAATGAAACCCACAACTCAGATGCACAGGTGCTCCAGATATTGGAGTTAATCAGGCAAGGACATGACCCATGACTGACATTTTACAGAAAAAGATAGATAAGTGATGTGATAGAGAATTCTACCAAGATTCAAGCTCTATCAATAGATCTCTGAGATGCAAAAATCGAAGGAATGTGAAGGAGCCAAGCATGAAGGGAAAGCCGGAATTACACTAAACACAACTATCATCATGGATAAAAGGTTTCAGCAACTTCGTGGTGGCGTTAAGTTTTCATTTCGACTATTATCGAATGTATAGGAATCGGGGGATTAAAGTTTAGGGTACACTATGGACTGACTTGTATCCCCCCCCCCAAATTCTTACGTTGAAGCCTCACCCACTCAAAGTGACTGTATTTAGAGATAGCACTTCTAGGAGGAAATTAAGATGAAATGAGGTCACAGGAGTAGGGTTCTAGTATAATAGAACTGGTAGCCTTATGAGAACAGGAAAAGAGAGATTAATCTCTCTCTCCCTCCATTATATGAGGATAAGGTGAGAAGGCAGCCATCTGTCAGCCAGGAAGAAAGTTCTCACCAGAAATCAACCTTGCTGGCACCCTGATCTCAAACTCCAACCTAAAGGATTGTGAGAAAATAAATTTCTGTTGTTTAAACCACCCAGTCTATGGCATTTTGTTCCTAGGAGAGAAAAACAAGGAAATTTTCTTGTGTTGATGTGACTCATACACCAAAGAAAAAACCGAAAATCTTTCTAGAGAATGCTAACAGAAGTCAACCTCACAAAGATTTTTCAGGCCCAATTTTTGCCACTTTGTGGTATAAAACACCTCATGAAGATAATTTAATTTCAAGTGGCTCTACGTCACAGTGAACTAAAGTGATTAGCAGAACCGTACGCAAATCCTCACAGAAAACATAAAACTTCAATCCATGCCACAGAGTGCTCCCACAGAAAAAGCTCCAAGGAAAGTGTGCTCTAAGTAAAAGATAACAAAAGCAAAAAGGAAATAAAATATTAAGGATGAAAGTCAACATAGAAAGCTAGTAGAAGAATCAGAGCTCTAACAACTTCATGTACTGATTGGAACTCTTCAATATTTACATAAAATAAGGATGTATAACGTTTTTCCAAAAATTAAAAAAGAGACTTACATATGAACAAGGGATAAGACGCTTGGGGTGGGGGTGACTGAGCATATTTAGAAAAATACCAAAACTAACTCCTAGAAATGGAAATTTTAATTACTAAAATTAAACCTTCAATGACTGGCTAAAAGTCACATTACAGGCAACTGAGGAAATAATTAGTGGACTAGATGACAGAGCCAGAAACTTATCCAAAATAGGACCCAGAGAGGAAAAAATAAATACAAAAGAAAAAAAATATATAAGAGATTAAGGTACATAGAATATATACTGGAAAGGCCTAGCATATGAATAATCAAAGTTTCAGACAGAAACAACAGAAAGAAAAGAAACAATATTCAACTATATAGTGGCTGAGCATTTTTCAGAGCTGTGGAAGAATCAGCAATATACTTTTGATAGAACCATGAATTTTGGCATGCATTCGGTATAACCTAATAAAGTTAAACGTGATTATTCCTTACAACTCATTAATTGTCTTCAGTGGTATATACCTGAGACACATTCTTGCACATGGATAGTAAAATGCTGCTCATAGGGGTACTTTTCATAATCATGTGTGGGGTATTTTCATCCAACGGAATACCATGCGACAGTAAAAATTGATGCATCAACATCTTGAAAACATAAGAAAGCAATTCAAAAGAATATAAACCAGATTATTCCATTTTGTAAAATGAAAAACATAATTAATCTTTATAGAGCTCTGTATTCAAGATGGCCTCACACAGAGACAATGCACTGTTATTACTGTATGTCTACTCAATCTTTGTTCCGTTAAACATATATATGCAGTCACTACACAGCATGTACTCCATACCTACAAAGAACTTTTTAAAAGCTTGAGATCATACCATATACATATATGAGTGGGTGACACCGTTTCAGCCTCCCCACATATCATTCCAGTCACCCACATATCATTCCAGTCTAGGAAAAGTAGAGCTCCACATAAGTCTACTGAATTATGCATCGCGGGGGGCTTTAACAATGGGGAAAGGGCTGGACGTGCTACTGTATCCCCATAAAGTCATGGTACAAAATACTTAAAAGGTAATATTGTTCCCAAGGGATATTTAACAGTGTTACATGAGAAAATTATGACATAGGAAAATGGGAAATCAATTTTCATTTTCAGCCCTTTCTGCAAAATCAGTGTCTTCAATAGCAAGGAGGTCACTGGCAGAAAGGAATTTAGAGAGACATTTAGAAAGACAGACAAAAAAAAAAAAAAAAAAAAGGATTCTTGGAGCTAATACGTAAATCACAAACCCAAAATTTTACAAAGCATGTTCAAGTGATAGTAAAGACTGGGCTTAAAGTCAGTCAAGTGCTACTACAGGGAGTAAAAACTGTCACCATGTACATGTATGTGTGCATAGATAGATAGATACCCAGAGAGAGAAAGATAAAGAGATACAGATATAATTATTCCATAACAAGCTAAAATCTAGCAAGACCTATGGGAAACACAGAAGAGGATGGGAGGAGGGCAAAAACAAGAAATCCACAAAAAATAGAATCCATATTAGACCAGGACAAGAGCTATCTAGTTTTTTAGTCAAACTGGTTCATAGTTACCAATTAAGTGTGCAGAAACTGATTTCAGAATTGCACTGAAGAGGAACAGATCTAGTGAAAAGAGAGGTAGAGTGGTTTAGAGCCAGATGTATACCTTTAGATGTGAGTTCATTGATGGTCTGTTTTTTAAAGATTTCATTCAACTTTGATCAGTTATTTTTTTTATATATATTTTTTATATTTTTAATTTAATTTAATTTTTATTTTATTTTATTTTGTTTATTTTTAAATTTACATCCAAGTTAGCATATAGTGCAACAATGATTTCAGGAGTAGATTCCTTAATGCCCCTTACCCATTTAGCCCATCCCCCCTCCCTCAACCCTTCCAGTAACCCTCTGTTTGTTCTCTATATTTTAGAGTCTCTTATGTTTTGTAGCTCTCCCTGTTTTATATTATTTTTGCTTCCCTTCCCTTATGTTCATCTGTTTTGTATCTTAAATTTCTCATGAGTGAAGTCATATGATATTTGTTTTTCTCTAATTTCGCTTAGCATAATACCCTCTAGTTCCATCCACATAGTTGCAAATGGCAAGATTTCATTCTTTTTGATGGCCGAGTAATACTCCATTGTATATATAAATGACATCTTCTTTATCCATTCATCCGTTGATGGACATTTGGGCTCTTTCCATACTTTGGCTTGTTGAAAGCCTGCTATAAACACTGGGGTGCACGTGCCCCTTTGAAACAGCGTACCTGTATCCCTTGGATAAACACCTAGTAGTGCAATTGCTGGGTTGTAGGGTAGTTCTATTTTTAATTTTTTGAGGAAACTCCATACTGTGTTCCAGAGTGGCTGCACCAGTTTGCATTCCCACAGCAGTACAAAAGAGATCCTCTTTCTCTGCATCCTCGCCAACATCTGTTGTTGCCTGAGTTGTTAAAATGTCGATACTACCCAAAGTGATCAGTTATTTTTAAAAAATATTTTCATTATGGGGCACCTGGGTGGCTCAGTCAATTAAGTGTCTGACTCTTTTTTTTTTTTTTAACATTTATCTATTATTGAGAGACAGAGAGAGACAGACCATTAGCAGGGGAGGGGCAGAGAGAGAGGGAGACACAGAATTCAAAGCAGGCTCCAGGCTCTGAGCTGTCAGCACAGAGCCCAACGCAGGGCTTGAACTCACAAACCGAGAGATCATGATCTGAGCCGAAGTCGGACGCTTAACCGACTGAGCCACCCAGGCTCTCCTAGCATCTGACTCTTGATTTCAGCTCAGGTCATGACCTCAAGGTTTCCGAGTTCGAGCCCCACATCAGGCTCTGCACTAAGTGTAGAGCCTGCTTGGGATTCTCTCCCTCCTCTCTCTGCCCCTCTCCTGTTCTCTCTCTCTCTCTCAAAACAAATAAATAAACTTAAAAAATATTTTCATTATCCTTATTATGTCCCAGGTTGAAAAATTCTGTCGAAAACAAAACTCATTTAAAGGGTATTATTTAAACAAAGCTCGGTACATTGAGAGTCCGGATTCTAGATGTTGTAATACCAGATCCTTTTCATGTGATTTCTGAGTGGATGTGCCACATGATATTACTGAGATTTAGCAGCATATGTCCAAAATAGTCGCTATATACTTAGAGAAAACACAGATTTAAAATAAGCTTTTTCTTAGACTTACACTTTGACTAAACTTAATATTCCATATCATTTCCACCTACCTCCACGCTTCACTCCAAACTCAGTTTCCAAATTTCCACAGTTCTACTTGGGTGACACCTTTGTTCATGCTAACATTTCCACATGAACCAACTGGACTGTGAAAATCTGGGTTATCTTGACTATATACGTATCTGGATCTTATTTCACACCTGCAAAACTTTCTGACTTGCTAATATTTGGATAGCTTATCATGACAGATCATGAAGACCAAACTCCATGAAGAGATCAGACTCTGATATTTACAAGGTAGGGAACCCCTAGGAAAGTTACATGACATCTTGAATCTTGGTTACCTCATCTGTAACAAGACTAGCTCAAAGGATGGTTTGTGACACCTACCACATGCCGACCTGGTTGCTGATACTTGCTCGCTAACTCACTCCCTAAGAGGACTGTTTTCTTCCAATCCCTGAAACTGGGGTTCCTGACATGAAAGAATGAATTGCCCGACAAGGTCAAGTTCCTCCTGGCTTTTACTACCTGTTTCCTGAAGCCTCCCACAGAGTCCTGAAAATCTGCTCAAATAAAAATGTATCACTTACCGTGGAGGAGTAACAAGGTAAAGTTGATCGTCTGCCTTTTGCCCTCTTCTAGACTCTGGTCTCCAGAATAGAGGCTATATCTACTCTTTTCTATATACCTAGCCGGTGGCTGCTGCATAATAAATACTTGCTGAATAAGTAAATGCCATTTCCATGGAAGTGGAAGTATTGATGGAAGTTCCATGGCTATTGATGTCTCCTGGGACTATGCATGCATTTTCTATGCCCCTTAAATTACTGAACATTGAATTACTGACCACTCTGTCAAAGACTAGTGGCAGAGCCAGATTAGTTTTCCAAAATCCATCCAATTCCTTCTGTAGACAATTCTACCTTCCTTCCTCTTCTCATTGGCCTCATGTGGCTAAACCCATGCATATCTTTAAACTGAGTTTATTTTAATGGCATTTCACTTACGATCTTCATTATCCTCTATCATATAACCAAGGCATTTCTAGGTGTATCTCTTCCCGATATTGAGTAGAAAGTTCTTTGAGGTTATGACTGGACCCTCATTTAAAGCAGTTTTTTAATAAATAATTATTAGACTTTTGGCAATTATTTGACTTGGGGCCCTCTCAGAGATATTACTCTCTCGGAAGTCATTGATAGATTAGTTCTGAAGTTAGAATTGATTTAGGAGGATTTAGGCCATATGTGGATAGATGGGAGGGAAAGAGGGTTTTAAGGAAAATTTCACAAGCAAGAGAGGAGTATTTGTACAAGATGTTAAAAAAAAGAGAGAGAGAGAGAGGGAGAAGAAAAGAAAACAGACTTCTGAGGTCAAATAAAACTGGGTTAAACAAAATTGAATAAATTCTTTATTGCAGGACACCTCAAATCCTATCAAATGTCAAATCCTGTGCTATAATGGGTTGTGAAATACACAGTTTCCTAACACAATTTGGCCATGAAAGTTTTGTTTTTTCTTTTTCCTGGAGATTCTAAAAGGATTAGTGGAAAATGCTGCTGTGCGTATGTATCCTGCTCATGATGGCTTCCTGTTGTCCACTGTGGAAAAGTCTTGAAAAGATTAATCAATTCCTTCTGAATGAAATCTTATAACATCTCCCTTGACTCTTTGTCCTCTCATTTCATCAAGCATTTTTTTGTAGCTAATTAAACCTTAGGCAAAGTCACTGCTCTATCATCTTTCCTTCACATTATCTGGGTCAAATCCCCACCCCAGACTCAAGGTCTAATAGATGGGAACAAACAACGTTATTAAAAACAATACAGTCGCCATTATTCCCCTTCTGCATCAACATGCTTTGTAACTTTGGCTTAATCTAGGCTTCCAATTTTACCCTCAAAAGAATAATGAATATCTGGCATTTTACCTGAAGGATGCAGAGAGGTTTTCATTCTCCCAATTCATTTACTCAACAAATATTTATTGAACACCTATTTATTATACACCAGGCACTGTCTTAGGTTTTTGAGATACATCAATGAACATACAGAAAGTCCTTTCACAGAGTCTAGCTGAAGGAGGGAGACAGACAATAAAAATAAACCTAGTACATAAGCAAAGAAATAGTTAAGTATGTCATAAAGCATACATACTATGGGGAAAACAAACCAGAGATTATAGGGTGGGATGTCAGATCAAACTATAAATAAGCTGGTCTGGTCTCCTTGAGAAGGTGGCATTTTAGGAAACTAACAATGAGACACAGGAGCTATCCCTTCACCAGAGAGACAGAAACACAATTTTAATATATTTTGGCAAGTGACAAAGCCAAGTTCAGGGTGCCATGGGAATGTACGTCAGAGGAAGACTCTAATCTGGGTATTCTGGGAAGGCGTTTTGGAAGATATAATTCCTGACATGACTTTTAAAGGTGAATGAATATGAACACAGAGCTTATTTTCTCTTTTCACAAAAATGTTACCTAGATGATGAAGTGACAGCTAGATGAATAACCACTTCTGGAGCATGATTTTAGGTAGAACTGTTTTAAATGTGACCCCTGCCACCCAGCCCAGCAGTGAGGACCCTAACTACTTACTGCCTCAGAGCTTCCATTTTTCCCATCTGATATCAAGAGTGAAGAAAAACAAAGTATTTGAAAGCGCTTAAAAAACAAAATAAATAGAGAACTTACAGGAGCCTAGATCTTGTGTGTTGGTTTATAAGGTGATCGCAAGTGACATTTTAATTTGCCGCCCTAATATGTTTGCATGCTGTCCTTTCCAGGGGGAACTGCCATTGGAAAAACCTGCATAGTCAGAAGGAAAGGGAGAGGGACCCAGACATGGAATTTCAAGCCAGCATCCCTGCAAAAGGGGAGCGAGGGAGGAAGCAGGTCTAGTAGTTTTCCATGTAGGTGGCCAACTCATTGGCCTCAGCTTGTTACCAGTCCTGAGGCTGAAGCTAAATGCCTTGTCAGTGTCTGCCTCTCGTGAAAGAACCACCATGGTGACCGCAGAGCCCACAGGCCTTGCTGAAAGCCATCTGAGTCTCAGTGAAAAGAAAAGGCTGTGTCAGACCAAGTTGAGCCCAGCGATGCCGATCCCTTCTTCCAAGTGTCAGTTCAAACCTGGGAGCTCCATTTTGCAGTCTGGAGGCTCCGCTTGTCCTGAAAGCCTAACCTTCAATTTGAAAATGTTCTCAAAGCTTTCCTCAAAATGAAAATATTTGTTCAAATCCTCAGAATGCAATAAGAAAATATCCTTCTAGCAAAAGCAATGACTTAGCATTTTGGGGTTGGCACAAAAGTAGGAAAACATAGCACAGGGAATCACCGCCCGTCTGGCTATTGGCTGGGTCTTGCTTCTGAGGATTAAATCGCCTTATGAACTTGGCTTAACTTCCCTCTTGATGGTTCTTGGCTAGTATTCCCGAGATCTAATAGTTTTATGGGCCCTAATTTACTTGAAGAATCTTACAGAGACTCACAATATCAGAAAGCAGAGAATAACTTCCATGACCCCTGATTTTTTGAGATGGGGAAACCGAGGTCTGGAGAGGTTTCATGATTTCTTTCCAAGGTCACATAACTAGCGCCATAGCTAGGAATAAAACCCAGTCTCCTGATTCTCTCCACTACTCCGGATTACTTCCTCCTCCGAGAAATTAATTTTCTCCTAGTACTCTTTTAATTCCTCAGTCACATGATGAATTTGCATTAATGTCAGTAACGTTCTTGGAGCAAATTCCAGGAAAAGTATTCTCAAGTGTGTACTCTTTAGGGAAACAACACATGAATGAGATACTAGGTGGTCTGAAAGAGGAACTGTAAATGATGACACTTATTCCAAGTTCTCAGCCTTACAGAGAGATAAAGCCAGCTTGCTTAACCTGTTTCCATATTTGCAAAATAAAGATGATCTGTTTCCATTTAGTGGTTACTCTGTGAAGTATGTGAAATCAGTGATGGCTTGAGTGGCTTTGGGAACTGAGAAAATAAAAAGGAAAGTGTCTTCTCCCTTTCTGTTTTCCTTTCAGTACGAATAATTATGCTATTCTCTACTAGACCCTTCCCCACATTAAAACCACTTCCCTCCCTTTCTTGTAGTTAAGCCCACTCCCGCCTATACAACATGAAGAATCCATCGTATTTCCTAACCAGGTCCCTGCATTGTGCAATATTTCGTATGCTACTTAATTCTGTCATGAACACATGTTTGCATACTGGAGCACTGTGTTAAGTCCTAAGGTCACAAATGGTTTCTTATTCAACAATCATTCAACAAAGACTGGATGTAGTCAGCGTCTACCACATAGCGATTTTTGTGTTGGGTGCTGAGAATACAAAGTTAGTTGAGGTTAAAACTTGATCTCAAGAAACAGATCTCAAGGGGAAGATAAAAGGATGAACAAACAATATTAAATAAATTGAATTTATGTTAATCATTACATTGTCACACTTTCTTCTAATAAAAAATATGGATGCTGCCCGATGTTTCCGCTGAATCTATGAGCATAAGAGGACACATTTCCAAAATAAAGGCGAGGAAGCCATGATATAAGCCTGGATGGTGTTGTCCTCATTCTCTTCCCATAATTTCTACACTGTTCCAGAACACTCACAAACTTCTACTTTTTTTCAGGTATGGATAAAGAACCACTGCTTTTAACAAGCTGTCGCCAAGACTCAAGCCCAGTTCCAAACCCTGCAGTCCTCATAGCATCTGAGATTCTGTGATGTCATCTGCTAATTGACCCACTTTATAAATAGAACTACTAGTTTATCCACTTCCGTGACCTCTGAAATAGCCCCTGAACTTGGAAGGACATAGTATCCGTCACCATGACTTATGAAGACTATGTTCTACCTGCCAGGCAGGGTCCTTTTTAACTTCCTACATGTTTTTTTGCAGTCAACAAGGCTATGCAGAACTGGATTCCAGGATACGAGGTAGTCTCCAAAGAGGTGTGGACGTGAAAGATGGTAGCCTGGGTGTACTTTGGGAACATTAACCGACAGTTCCCTTTAAGATTCAGAAGTTTTCCTCCCCCATGCAAACATTAAGCTAAGCAGTAACAGGAAAAGAGAAATATGAAAGAAGATGTGGGCAACTACATCTGGGGTTGTGCATTTCATAATTGTGCATTAAGGAACTTCTAATCCTATAGACTTGCTTTTAATAGAAACCAGACACCTTTAAGGTTTTATCTCCCAGGACGTCTTCCAGCATCATAAGGAAATCTCCTACCTAAGGAAGAAAGTGAGGCATTAGAGCCTGAGCAATGGATTGGTGTCGGCAACAACAAAATGACTTTACGACTTAGAAGCCTGGATTTTTCCAAACCAAGTGGGGCTATTGATGAAAGCATTAGAGGGATAACAGCAGGAGAGACAGCAAGAGCATTCAGAATGAATGTGTGTGAATGTCTCCAAAGCCAGATTGTGCAAGAACAAAGAGCCAGAGATCACATGGTTGAAAAAACCTAGCCCGCACTGTTTTGTTAAGAGGTTGAAATTCCCTGGGCAGGAACACTACAGGGCAGCTAGGGTGTTTGTTGTTTTCCATGCCATGTGAATGTGACCCCAGAACCAAAGCAATTTTTCTACTTTGAGTTAAGTTTAGACATGTCCACACAGAGCAGGAGTCAGGCACAAAACCATGACTCTTACTCTCTTAGTTTTGGCACTTGCAGAAACGGACCTCGAGATAAGGATTTGAGTACAAAGGTTTATTTGAGTTGCGCAGACAACAATGGTAGATAAATGGAGAAGAAAAACAGAGGAGGGAATATTGTCAATAAAAGGTGTATTATTAAATCAGCTGCCACAATAGGGAACTGAGACTTAATCCCCAGGTACTTCCAGTCTGCTCTGCTGGACAGGGTGATGTGGTAATAGTACCAAAAATACAGAGCTGCAAAACTGGTATCTGGAAGTCTGCTAAATTGCACTAAAAGATACAAGGGATATGGGGGGCGGGGGTGGGGGGGGTGGGGCAGGTACTGAGGACATCTGCTGTACTTCCAGCTAAGAGGTTTAGAGTCTAGCTGACTGAGTGCCCATAGTGGAAGGAAGGGTCTTCTCTTATGCCATGGTCATCTGCCCCAGTGATGAAACCCACAGGATCCAGAAGAGACACTGCTTCCTTTTTGAGACAGATTCAGGTCTTTAAATGAACGAACACTCTTCCGACTCAAGCAACTTCAACAATAATTGTAAACATGCATTAGGGAAGCTAATATATTTGGGACTATTCAGATTTCTCTTGAAATCTTAGGAATCCTACCGAGGGGGGTGGACTGATCTGGTTAACCACAGCATGAGTAAAATGTGGCACAGAGAAAGGTCTTCCAGTCAGATGAACCTGAGATGGCATTCTGACACAATTATATAAGCAATTCTGGGTTTCCAAGTCTCAGTTTCCTCACCTGTCAAGTAGGAGTCTAACCAGTTATATTGCAGGATTCGGGGGAGAATTCTGAAAATCTGCATCTGGGAAGCACCCACTATGGTTTCTAATTCCTGCTGGAATGCCACAAATGTAAATCAAAGAACATTCGCACCTTCAGAGCCCCTTGGATCTCTCCCAGGTGCTGAGCTCCACCCTGGTTGAGTCTCCTTATACAAGCCTTGCTTATTATATAAACCACCTTACATAAACCTTACCGATCTAGGCTGGGGTGACCTGAGGCACAGTCTAGAACTCTGCTCTCATGCAGGATGGCCTCTGACAGAGCTCTGACAGGAAACTGCCTCAAGTGAAACATTCGGGAAGGGGGAGTGGCGGTGGGGGGGGCGGAGAGCTGCTTTGGACCCAGACAGACCTGGCTTTGGTACTTTCTATTCAACGAATGTTTATTCAGTATCTATTTTTTTCCAAATCACTCTATTGGGTGCTACGTGACCTCAGGAAAATCCAGGAATTCTGCCAGAGACAAGGCATTCGGGGATAGGGAAGGAGCAAACACAGGGCCTCTCCTCTCTCAACCCCTAAGCCAAGCCCACCTACCTAATGGACGGGCAAAAGGGGGTGCAGAAAGGCATGATCACCCTAAAGGGGTTTGCAGAGTTAGAAACAAGATGCCTGGGGTCGCCACCGAATCACAGCCCTCTGAGATTTAGAAAAACACAGATACTAATTCTAAACCCCACTGGGTAAGGGGTGAAGGCTACTGATATATTAATATGCCTCCCTTTCACTGGTTCCTGGAGAATGTCTCCAGGCCTCCCAGAGGCAATATGTCTGACACATGTAGTTACATGGATGGTAATTACCTAGAGTTGGAATGTAGGCAGAACGGTGTCAGGGAATGATAGTTTGCTACTTGCTTCAATCAAGATGGCATGGTTGGCTAGAGGGAAAAGCTGACAGACACGCTGGCTATTGTCCATTTGCCCTTCCAGACCCACCCTTCTTCCGTTTCTGCTCTGCCCCGGAAGGTGGACCTGAGCAGGAAAGATCGGCAAGTTCCCTGCTGCGTTGTTGTGGGATGGTTCCACCCTTCACCAAAAGCCATGTCTTCTGCAGGGACCCTTTGCCATGGAGCGAGGCTTAGGGCTCTCTCCTGACCCTTTGGGCCTGTGGTGGCCACAGCTCCCAGCTGATGATGGCCTGTAGCACTGCTCCGTCCCTTCTTGGCTTCCATAAATCCTGAGCACATCATTGTAAATATTCCCTTTATGAAACCCCATCTCAGTGTAGGCTCCCTGCTGCCTTCTGGGATCCTAACTGATAGAGATCTCTGCACTGAGCAACAAAATCCCTTGATGACCTTTCCGTTTGTGAAGCCATTTTCAGCCTAAACAGGAAACAGTTTTATTCTCATTCTAACATTTACCAACTCTGTTCTGTTAAATCCCCTGCTCGGGCAGATGCAAATCCCCTACATGGCACCTCAACAAGACCCGCCCTCCCCCTCCGCCCCCCCCCCCAGGTTTTAGTTACTCTCAGTTACTAGGAAAAGCTCCTTTCAAGTTTAAAGATAGTGTCATTCATTTTAAAGCTTTAGTGTCATATTCACTGCAATCCTTCTTCCTCCCCACCCCCCATGCAGGGCTGTCTAATGGCTGTGGTCCTTGAGGACAAAGGCCATGGTCAGCTTTTACAAATAGCCCCTCACTCTCCTTTTGCCCTATGCTTCTCATCTGATATTGGGGTTGAGGTGGAGGAAGCAGAAAAGGTCACGCTGTCTCTTCTTCAGCGACTGGCCCAGAGGTGGTGACTGGATTCTCCCGGCTGGATTGTGGTGCTTTTCTAATGCCTGCTGGCCATTAGTTCCCTCTTGGTAGGCAGAAAGCACTCCCATGAGCATCCTGACCTGAAATTACTGGTTTGTACTGGACCTCTTTTCCTCCCATTCAGTACTCCATCAAGGGCATCCCACACACACACTCTTGCTTAGGGTATCCTACCTCCTAAGGAGTCTGCCTCAGGAGTGTCAGCAAAATAGCTCAAATCCAGTCACCGCCCGATGAACGAAAATTCACACGTCCCTGGGACTGCCTTTTGGCATCCAGCTCCGCCATCTTGCTCCAACATTTCCACGCTGTGACAGCAGTGGCCGTTCAGCTGAGTCACAGACTCAGTACCTCTAAGGTGAGCAGTCCCCAGCTTAGGGGACACCCCTTAGGCATCCTCAACCTCTAGGAGCGCTTTCCTTGGGTCCTTTTCGCTGTGCTTCAGGAAGGGAAGACACTTGAGTTGAAGGGAGAAACTAGCCCTTTCCTAAAGCACATCACTCTCCCCCAGTTCTCTTCCACTATGAGATTGGAAAGGAGGTGCTGGTGTTCCTAGCAAACCCTGTTGAGAGGACGCTGCCTCCCAAATTTGACACTTTTCCATCTTGAAATGTGAACAGGGGATACTTAAAGCACTTTGTTTTCACCTTCCAGTCTTAGTAGTAATTCTATGAAAATCAAGGAAAGTCTTACTCAGCACCTAACACTCACTTATTCCATCAAAGTGCGACACACTCCCCACATCTGTTACTTCGTTTGATTCTCAAAATAGCTATAAACCTATAGGGCTAATGTGAACCCCATTTTATAGAAGAGGAAACTAAGGTTTAAGGAAGATAAGTGACTTACATAAAAAAAATAATGCAGGAGGGGCACGTGGGCGGCTCAGTCGGTTAAGCATGCGACTTCAGCTCAGGTCACAATCTCACAGTCTGTCGGTTTCAGCCCCATGTCAGGTCCTGTGCTGACAGCTCAGAACCTGGAGCCTGTTTCAGATTCTGTGTCTCCCCACCTCCCACTCTGCCTCTCCCCTGCTCACGCTCTGTCTGTCTGTCTCAAAAATAAATAAACATCAAAAAAAAAATTAGTGCTGGAATGTGGACCTGATACAGGATTTGAGAAGAGACACTGGTCTTTTAACTCTCTCTGTCCAGGATTTCTCTGATTGATGAGACTATGAGCTCCTAGAAGGCCAAGACCTTATCTTTTTTATTTCTGCATCCTTCTACACCTGACAAAGACAGTATGTAGTCTGCAGATATTAACGACATGGAGGAACCAATAAAGCAACTTATTTCTAGACTTTCCATGGAGGCCCAGAATCCCAGACCCAAAAGGGCCATTAAAAGCTATCTAATCAACTCTCCATCTGGGATCGAGCCCCATCTATGAGTCTGCTTTCCTCCTCAGTATAGCTCTTCAGTCTTTTAAAACCTATGATCATAAGCTCCGAGCATTCTCTCGTCCCAGCCAAGCACCTTCAGTTAATATAATGATTCCACAAGAGATGTGGTCTTGAATGTTTTATGGGCCAAAGCTCAGTCATCAACAGCAGCAGCATGACTTAGCAGGCACTGTGTTGATTCCTTTACTTACACTCTCTTATTTAATCCTCACAAGAAACCCATGGGGGCGATGTTGCAATTATTACCCCTATTTTAAGACGGAGAAACTGAGGCTTAGACTAGTTAAATTACTTCTCTAGAGTCACACAGCCAGAAAATAATAGTGTCAAATTTTGAACCCAGGGTTGTCTGATTGCAGAGTCTGAGGTTTTACACATGACAGCTCTCAAACACGATCCCTAGTTTGTGGTCTGACCAGGATAGTATACATTGGAGACATCGATCCCCTCGTTCTAGAATATTACTCTTAAGGACCATCTAGGAAAACATTCTCATTCCTAATGAAAACCAGATTCTTGCTTCTCTGTACTATCCTGAAAGTACAGCTTTGTGGCAATCTCCATTTTCATGTGAGATTCTCTTCCAGGCACACCCATTCCATGAAGCTGTTGGTTTTGAGAAACCAATACATATATCCCTCACCAGCAAGATCTGACAAGGAGAGTAAAGTGCAAGCACTTCACGGCAATTGGCATGTCACTGATGTCAGGAAAGGAAGGTTGCTTGCTGAGAAGAGGATGCACGTTGCTCTGAATGAAATGGATATAGATCTCTCTGTATCTTTCCCATCTCCCTCCACCCCGATCCTGTGCCCACGAGAGATTTCTGCCGAGGATCCTCTGAGATCTCGAGACACTCTGACCACAGTACCAGTGATTTATAAAACTGGAAGAAGCTTTAGAAATCGTCCAGACTGACTCCCTCATGAAACAGAGGAAGACACAGACACAGAGAGGGGTGGTCACTCACCCAATGTCACACAGCAGGTTACTAGTAAGTATAGCTCCAGTCTTTGGATCCCCAGGCTTGAAATCCTGTCACTCAGTACTACTCCTTCAACCAATGAGTTGACAGATAAGATTGGCTCGATGGAGAATAGGTGAGAAATATCACTTACTGATCACCTACTGGATGACAATCATTGCACATTGAATCTTTACCGAGCATTATAACTACATTGAAAGCTGATATTATCTTCATTTTACAGATAAGGGACTTAAGGCCCAGAAATTATAAATAATTTGTCTAAATGCACAGAGCAGGAAAGTGACAGAACCTGCCTTAATGAATGAATGAATGAATTTTATTTAAATTCACGTCACTTAACATACAGTGTAGCATTGGTTTCAGGAGTTGAACTCAGTGATTCATCACTTCCATATAATCTACTTTTTACAACAGGATCTCCCCAATTCCAAAGCTTGTGTTCACTCCACTAATAACATTTCCATAGCTGAACCCTTCTTCCTTCTCTCCTCTCCCGTCCCTCCTCCCTCCAGTCTCTGTCTCAGTCTGTGTGTGTGTGTGTGTGTGTGTGTGTGTGTGTGTGTGTGTGTGAGAGACTTTCTCCCTGCCCCTTTTCTCTCTCCCTGTAAGTGGAACCACCATCTACACAGTGGCTCAAATCAGAAGCTCTCTCTCTTTCAAACCCCACATCTGTTCAAGCTCCAAGTTCTGTACATGCTACCTCCTAAAAATCTACCTACTTCTTTCCCTCCCCACTGTCATGACCCTCGATCACGACATCAGTAGCTGCCACCTGGACCACCATAGAAGCCTTCTAATTCACCTCCCCATCTCTACTTTCTACACTGGAGCTCAGGGACCTTTATATCTGACCACATCACTTCTCTACCTAAAACCCAGTGATGGTTTCCCATTGACCTGGGGACAAACTGCGAATCCCTAACAGTGTTCATGAGTCCCTCTCAGAGCTGGTGTCTTTGTTCCCCTTTTAGACCTCCCTTTCCCCCTGGCTCTCCAGGTTCCCCTCTCCCAGCCCTCCCATGTGCCTGAGAATATCTTTGCTTGGCTACCAGGCAGACCTCAGGTCTCAGTCTGAACTTGACTTGTGCAGGTTCACCTTGCAGAACCTCCCACATCAGTGAGCTCTCCTTTTGTATAATCCCATGGCACTCTTTACTCAATCTTTAGTCTCACTCAACAACCTTTGTAACACATGTTCCATATCTGTCTTCCCCTGTGGACCATGTGCTCTGTGAGGACTGAAGCAGTGACTTCCTCATATACTCTAGTATCTCGGGCACGAAACCCCATGCCTGGCACCTAGTGAGAGTTGGGCTAATATATGGTGAATTAATTAATGAAAGGATTAGCTCTCCAACTGAGAGGATGAGGAATATATCTCGACATTACCGCTATGCACAGCCTCTCAGCACCTCCTTACAGGTGGCTGAAAATGGAAGATGTAGAGTCCAGGTATCAAGTGTGGCTTGTGTTGTGCTACTTAAGACTTCTTTGCTTTCTCAAATGAACGGCACCTGTGTCCGTTTTAATGTTTATTTATTTTGAAAGACAGAGCGTGTGTGAGCAAAGGAGCGGCAGAGAGAGAGAGGGAGAGAGAGAGAATCCCAAGCAGGTTCCGTGCTGTCAGCATGGAGCCCGACATGGGTCTCAAGCTCACAAACTGTGGGATGGTGACCTGAGCCAAAATCAAGCGTCGGATGCTTAACCAGCTGAGCCACCCAGGGGCCCCATGAACGGTATCTTTGTAAATGACAGTTGCTGCTGAATGAGTTTTTGGATTCACTAGCATTGGTCAACATGCTGAATTCAATCATGGCATGCAACACATTGGCCACACTGTTTCCCTCCATTCCCTTGCCAAACGTTAAATGTGTGCTGGCTCAACTTCCTACTAACGGTCTTCCTTCAATGATAAATAACCCACTGGGCCAGCGCCTGGGTCTGAGTGTTGGCAGCAATATTTATATATAAAGACAATGTGCCTAGATGTAGCAACTGAGAACAGCAGAGCACTTGACGGGACTTTGGGAATCATTAAACCCAACTTTACTTCATAGATGTGCACCCTGGGCTGCCAGGTCTAGATGGAGTACCTGCTAAAATGACCCCTTCCGCAGTTTAAACGCAGAGAGATTCTGGATAAAACACTCTTGAAGGTGTACACAAACCAACTACGAAGCAAGGAAGGAGCCCTCCCTACGCCAGAAATTTAGAGGGAACCCCAGTAGTTAGTGAAAGTGGAAGCTGCATTGGTCCTGAGGCAACTAACCCAACACAAGCCTCAGGAACTACAGTTTCACTGGTTATGTTGTAAGAAAAATTGGGTCAAGACTCAGATCACCATAGGCATCTGCAGCTAAGGCCCCTGCGTGGACGAAGAGTTAAGATAGGCTTTCTGTCCATGCAAAAGGATATGAAAATCTCTAAAAAGGAGCACGAGGCCGGAGCCAGGAGCAAGCCTACCTACTGTGGCCGAGGGTGGAACCACAGCACCAAAGGGAAATTCTGAAATTGTGCCTCACCAGGGTCAGACCCGACTGGTCTCAGCCGTGTAGAAAACCAAAATTGTAGACACCGGCATGCAAACCAACTTAGAGAGAATGACCTCTACAGTGTCTGCTCGAGGACAACCATCAAAGCACCTTGTCGGCTTTGAATAGGACACCAGATGCTACCTTAGGGAATTTAGAATCTTACACAGCTTTGGAAGGACGTGGGGAGTGAGGTCAGCACAGCCACTGCTGGTTTTCAGGATCTGGAAGTGCAGGATAACAGGCAGACTGCCACCCGGGAGCCCAGTTGCCTGGAGCGGGAGATTCTTCAGAGTGGGAGTCAGAACACCGTAGCCCGTGAGCCAAACCTGGATCATAGCCTATTATTGTACTGCCAGCTGTCTAAGAATTTTTTAATATATATAAAGAGGAGTAAAAAAAAAAAAGAGGAAGAAATATGTTAAAGGCACCTTATCTGCCTGACAAGTCTAAAATATTTATACCTAGTCCTTTGCATAACTGTGCTCAACCCCAGCTCAGGAGACTATTCAGAAGGCACGGGCACTGCACCCATACCTGCAGCAGCTATGGCCGGAGAGCAGTTTTCTCACTTTCCAGTCCTCACGTGGGTGCTCCTCACTGCCGAAACCTTCCTAAAGGATTCCGGGAAATGAAAGGATTCTCACGCTTTACTCTGAGATGCAGTAAAGAGTTTAGAAAGGTCAGGGATGATGCTCAGGTGATCATCCAGATGGGAAGCTCATGCCCTAGGGCAAGTGTGGGAGAAAAACCCGCGAAATTTCACTCACATGGAAGATGAGGTCCTAGAGTACATTTCCAAAACAAAGATCTAAATCAATGCACGGAAGAAGCATCACAAACCCTCCAAAATAGAAAAATTAAAATATGAGGACTAGAGGTACTATTGTGATCTAAAAAGGAATGTAACAAACATGTTCTAACAATGATTATCATGACAATGATTAAAGCAAAAAAGGAAGATTTTCTTCTAAGTAGATATAAAAATAACAAAGTAACCACCAAAAGACTACTCCATACCCACCTTCCTGTCTATGGAGCTTTGCTAAAGAAAAAAAAAAAAAATATTAGAAAGGAGAAGATATAGAAGTGTAAGAAAAATAAAAAATTGGCAAACTGGGAAACCTAAGTACTGAATATGATATGAATATTTATAAGAATGACAATATTCACACAGATGTTTAAAATAAGCTGGAACTACAGAATTAGGTAACAATATCATGGTGGTCGAGGCAGGTTGTTAGCAGAGAGATGTTAAAACGTGCTCAGGTCTACATCTCCTTTGAGAGCAGAATACAGACACTGATTAACATTAGACTTGATTAAAATACTAGAAATTTAGGCACATATGTTCATATCCTATGTGAATAGGATTCTGCAAAATTTCTAAATACAGTGGCAGCATTGTGAGATGAAGGCAAACTGAGCTTTCCAACAGAAAGTAAGAAAAGATGAAGATTAGAGGATAGGGGCTCAAGGAGGAGTCGTCCTGCAGGAGCCAATGTCATGCAGCCAGCTCATGATGGCACCAGGACAGAGCCCACAAGGCATGACTCCCAGCTCCCTCCTACTTCATTTATACCAAGATGTCTCTCTTCATACTCCATTCTTGATATCTGCAGAGGAACGTGAATCCCAATGTCACATTCTTGTGATCCCATAAAAAGATGGGGGGGGCCCCCTGGGTGGCTCAGTCAGTTAAGCACCCAACTCTGGATTTCAGCTCAGGTCATGATCTCATAGTTCATGAGTTCAAGCCCCATTTTGGTCTCTGCACTGAGAGTGTGGAGCCTGCTTTGGATTCTCTCTCGCTTTCTCTCTCAAAATAAATAAATAAATAAATAAATATGTTTTAAAAATTAAGATGCAATTTAAAATTAAGACTGGGAGGGGGGAAAAGGTGCTTTTTATTTAAATACACATGGTTTAAAATTCCAGCTATGCCATTCACTGGCTATATCGTTGGATAAAGTAACTTCTCAGCTTCAAGTCCATCATTTGTTGAATTAAATTAGTAATAGCTATCTTACAGAGTTAATGTAAACATCAACTTGTTTAATATAGATTAAATAAACATAAAGCCTCTGGTTTAATTCTGGATGCTTAGTACAAGTTCAATAAATGTAGCTGGAGTTAATGGTAGAGGAATTTCCAAAATAGGAAGAAGGATGTCAACACTGGAGAGGTAGTGGCAAACATCAGCTCTAAGGAATGTGGCAAAACCATTAACTAAAAAAAAAAAGAAAAAAAATTAATTGATGGTGAGGTGAGAAGTGAAGAAGGTCGGGAACAGGGAAAGTGGGGGGGGGGGGGGGGCGGGCACCACAGTGCAAAATGAATGAAGACAAGGCCCCAGGACAGAGTCAGACGGCGATGTAAGACTGTCAAAGCCTCACCTACATGTAGTGCCAGTAATGAGATGCGGAGACAGGTCTGAGGCCTTAGCAGAAACTGGCCCAAGGGCCAATGCCTATTTTTGTAGATATAATTTTAATGGAATCCAGACACACCCATTTGTTTATGTACTGTCTATGGCTACTCTAGCCATGGCAAAGTTGAGTCGTCATAAGAGAGACCATGTTTCCAGAGAAGCCTACAACATGTACTATCTGGCCCATTTAGAAACAGTTGGTCATCCCCTGGCTTAAAGGAAGGAATTTAAAGGAATTCCATTAAAGGAATTCCATTCCATTAAGGGAATATGCCTGCTCAGACAATCTCCACCAATCTGTAAATGGTGAGGCCAATCCTACATCTTTAAGACAGATCAGCTCATCATGTAGGCAGGTCAATTAAGATGAACTCAAGCTAATTCTAGCCTACATCTTACGAGTGCCTTCAGCATCTTTGTTTTGGTGCCATCAAGCAATGATCTACCCTCTTACCTCTAGCTTCATCTCCAATTTCTGATCTGTACCTACCTATCGAAACTGACAGGTGAACCTGACTTCCTACTTTAATCTTTGAAACACCCTGGGGAAGTTGTGCTTCCCTCTGTCTCTTCTTGCTCTTTATGTAAATGTCCTGCCTCATCCTCCATGAGGGAAGAAGGCACCAGAATCACTCTCAGAGCAAGGATCACGTCTTACCTCTGCTTATCTCACATATTCTGATACGTGAGAGAACCCAGGAAAATACCTGTTGAATGAATAAGTACTGTGTAAAGAAGGCAAGATCTAGACATCCATAGGAAGCAAACTGGCCAAAGGAAAGAAGGCAGGAAGAAAGGAAATTCGTGGATCTTGGCTTCTCAGGAGCCAAGCAGTAGTCAGGAACTGAGGAAAGATACGACAGGAATGGCAAAAAGGATGAGATCACTATGCGCGCATGGTAACACATTCATATTTGATTGTGAGGGCAGCTGAATGATTTGCACTTAGAGCTGGAGCAAAGCTTTCTACCCAGTCACACTGCTTCAGCATCCCATGATAGAAAGGTCGAGGGACTCAAGGTGGCAGAGATGGAGAAGAGAGGAAGGAGGGAGGCTTGCACTATCCACCGCCCACCCAGCTGGGCCTTGAGGCGCAGGGTACTGACCCTGCAGAACTCGTTCCCAGGCCCCCCTCACCAACTGGCTTCCGCTCCGCTTGGCAATGGGGGGCACTGATGGATGGTGGGCGAGTGGCAGGAGTGGAGATGCGAGGCTATTTCCACCCTTCTCTTTCTGTTCCAGGGGTGTCTCCAACCGTGTTGGCCTCTCCTTCCCACCACAGCCCTTCTTTCTCTGGACCCAATTCCTATTCAGTGCTCCTCCCAGCTGGGTTCTACCAAAGCCATTTCCTGTGGTGTCTACCACCCTAGGGATGCAAGCAGCCCTCTCTTAGGTTCCTAATCTCTAGGTGGCTTCGCCGTCCCCATTTGACACTTTAGCTCTTCTAACAAGTCTGTCACCAGTTCAATCCTCCCATCAAACTGCCCAGCTGGGTCCTGTTTTTCTGACTGGAATCTGGTTAAGACAGGGATAAAAGAAAACACACACACACACACACACACACACACACACACATACACACACCCATTCGCATTTACTTCTCTCTGCCTCTTTAGTCCTTAGCACTGGCCTGATACAGAACAAACACTCAGGAAACACTCATTGACTTAAACTAAATGAAAAACTCTTCTGAAAAGCTCAAAGTGAGAACCCTTTCCTTCTCTTTCCCAGCTCCTAGTAAGAATGAATCCGAATCCAAGGGTGGAAGTGATAGGAGAGACAAGAAAGTTTTCTGACATCCTTGTAAGGAAGAGTTGCAATGAGACATGTTCATCTGTCAAAGGCTGCCATGCACCCTGGAGCCCCCAGAAGCAGCCTACCCCAAAGAATTGGTCTAGACAAGGAGGCTGGCATAGAGAAGCCACTCCAATTTGCTCGTTAAGATCGAATTTAGATAAACTGCTGGAACTCGAGAAGCCTTGTTGTTCAAGTCAGAGGACTGGATGGGGAGCAGAGTTCATAAATAGCTTCACAGGACTCGGTAGGAGGTCAGGAAGATGTAAGCACAACAGATCTGGGCTCATGCTTTCTAGGGTCCTATCGAGTTCCCAAACCCCAACCAATCTCTGGAATTTTTTGTTGTTTTAATCAGCTTTTCCAGGACTCCATGTTTTGATCAAATTTTCCCTAAGAGCCAACAGGACACAGTGGAATGAGCACAGAACTTGGGATCTGAAAACAGGGTCCTGGTTTTCACTTTGCCACTTGATAACCTCATGAACTTGGCCAAGTATTAAACTCTGTACCAGCACTCTTTTTCATCCAAAACAGGGAGAGAATAAGACCTACATCCTAAAGGGATTGTGGCATCTACATGAAATTATCTAATTATCTTAATAATAAAATAGTTGAGTGATTAAAGAGGCATGCTATGAAGTCAGTTTTGGGTTAGAGCCTCTATTCTTCTTAACCCCTCCCTTATTAATCTCTCTAAACCAGTTTTTTCACCTACAAAATGAAGATAGTAATAATGTTTACTTGACAGTGTTGTGGTCAAGAACGAGATAAATGGGGCGCCTGGGTGTCTCCGTCAGTTAAGTGTCTGACTCTTGATTTCGGCTCAGGTCAGAATCCCAGGATCATGGGATCAAGCTCCATATCGGGCTCTGTGCTGAGCGTGGAGTCTGCTTAAGTCTCTCTCTCTCTCTCTCTCTCTCTCTCTCTCTCTCTCTCTCTCAGTACCTGGGTGGCTCAGTCCGTTGAGCGTCTGACTTCAGCTCAGGTCATGATCTCACAGTTTGTGGGTTCGAGCTCCGCGTTGGGATCTGTGCTGACAGCTCGGAGCCTGGAGCCTGCAGCCTGCTTTGGGTTCTGTGTCTCCCTCTCTCTCTGTCCCTCCCCCGCTCATGCTCTGTCTCTTTCTGTCTCTCAAAAATAAATAAAAATGTTTAAAAAAATTAAAAAAAAAAGACTCTCTCTCTCTCTCTCCCTCTGCCCCTTTCCCCAGCTTGTGTGCTCTCGCTCTCACTCTCTCTTGCTCTGGAGTAAAAAATTAAATAGGTTTTAAAAAGAATGAGATAAATAACTGCAAATTGCTCAAGAAGGCACCTGGTACCTTGTAAGCACTCAACACCATCACCATCAGTTTTTCCTGCTATGCACACTGGAGGTGCATGCTTGTGTGCGATACACGATTTTTACAACACTCTGTGATGTGAACATTGCTATCAGTCCCATTCTAAAGGTGCTCATACTGAGGCTTAACCTGCCTAGATTAACACAGTTCAATCCTTAAGTAAGATTACATGGTTAATTACATAGATCTGACTCTGACTCTAAACCCTTACTTACAAATAATGTGGAATACCCTCTGAATGATTAAGTATTAATATTGTTGCTATTATTAATGAAACCTATATAAGCTGCCTGATGCAGATTGGCTATTTTTGTCTACTAGTTTCCCACCTTTCAGGTGTAAAGGAATATTTACTACCACCTATGATGGTAGGTGAGTGAAGTTCAATTGTTGTTTTTCTCAGGTGAATTAGGGTCATTTTGTAAAGCTGATATACAAACTGAGATTTTTTTCTCTTTTGCCCTAGAGATAGGAAATACCATTTATTTTTTTAAATTTTAGTACAACATCTGAACCAAAGATGGTGTTATTCTGCCATATACAAAAATAAATTCAAAATGGATCAAAGACCTAAATGTGAGACCTGAAACCATAAAAATCCTAGAACAGAGCACAGGTAGTAATGTCTTTGACATTGGCCATAGCAACATTTTTCTAGATATGTCTCCTGAGGCAAGGGAAACAGAAGCAAGGATAAACTATGGGACTACATCAAAATAAAATCTTCTGCATAGCAAGGGGAACAATCAGTACAACTAAAGGGCAAACTATGAAATGGGAGAAGATATTTGCAAATGACACATCCAATAAAGGGTTAGCATCCAAAATATGTAAAGAAGTGATAGAACTCAATACTCCAAAACAAATAATCCAATTAAAAAATGGGCAGAAGAGGGGCGCCTGGGTGGCTCAGTCAGTTAAGCATCTGACTCTTGACTTCAGCCTGGGTCATGATCTCACCGTCTGTGAGTTTGAGCCCTGCATCGGGCTCTGAGCTGGCAACACAGAGCCTGCTTGGGATTCTCTCTCTCTTTCTCTCTCTCTCTCTCTCTCTCTCTCTCTCTCTCTCTCTCAAAATAAATAAAAAATGTTTAAAAATGGGCAGAAGAAATGAACAGGCATTTCTCCAAAGAAGACATCCAGATCTCCAACAGACACATGGAAAGATGCTCAACATCCCACATCGTCAGGGGAGTACAAATCAAAACTACAACGATATACCACCTCATACCAGTCAGAGTGACTACAATCAACAACTTAGGAAACAACAAGAGTTGATGAGGATGTGGAGAAAAAGGAACCCTCATGCACTGTTGGTGGGGATGCAAACTGGTGCAGCCACTGTGCAAAAGGGTATGGAGGTTTCTCAAAAAGTTAAAAATAGAATTACACTATGATCCAGTAATCGTGCTCCTGGGTATTTACCCCCAAAAGACAAAAACATTAATTCAAAGGGATCTATGCACCCCTATGTTCACAGCAGCATTATTTACAATAGCCAAATTATGGAAGCAGCCCGAGTGCCCATGGAAAGATGAATAGATAAAGAAGATATAGTATACACACAGTGCAATATTATTCACTCATAAAAAAGAATGAAATCTTGCCATTTGCAATGACACGGATGGAATTAAAGAGTATAATGCTAGGTAAAATGAGTCAGTCTGGGAAAGACAAATACCATATGAAGTCACTCACTTGTGGAATTTAAGAAACAAAACAAATGAGCAAAGGGGGGAAAAAGAGAGAGAGAGAGAAGCCAAGAAACAGACTCTTAACTACAGAGAACTGATGGTTACAAGAGAGGAAGTGGGTAGGAGGGATGGAGAAACAGGTGAAGGGGATTAGGAGTACACTTCTCTTGATGAGCACTGAGTAATGTATAGAACTGTTGAATCACTATATTGTACACTTGAAACTAATATAACACCGTATATTAGCTACACTGGAATTAAAATTTTTTTAAATACTCATAAAAAAAGAGATGGTGTTATTTTGGAGAGATTTTTAGTAAAAGTAATGCAATGTCATGTGGGTGTTTTTGTTTTTGTTTTTGTTTTACAGCAAGCCAAGGACAAGAGCCATGAACTGGGAGTCTGGTACCCAGGTTAGGTCCAGCTCTGGGACCCAAACACAGCCCCAGATCTTATTGGAGCTTCCTCACCCATAAACAGAGAATGTGGCGTGATGTGACTTCTGACATTCCTTCCAATCCTAAAACCTGAACGTTATTTTGCCCACAATGTCAATATCCTTTATGATGACGATGGCCAATGGAAGACATTTACTTAATTGGGCACCTCTACGCCTCATCTGATAACACTAACGGGTGCACACATCCTCTTGGACTTGGCTTGCAGTGAAGTGTCGGTCTAAAATTATAGCTCCCTCAAATCACGCTATTTCTATGTACTGAGCTGAATCCTCACACTTGAAGCTTGAAGTTTTTATGATTTTGGCCAGAGTAGACATCCTGTTTTCCAGGGAGAAAGGGCTTGAACATTTACTTCTCTGCAAATCTACTCTCTCTCAAAATCATATTTTGATGAGTTAAGTGCAAATGAATCAAAAACATACGGATTTCATTTTCCTGGAAATTCTCCTGGGCTACAAGTGGGGAGAGCGAAGAGAAAATGAGGAGAAAGAGAGAGGAAGCAGCTAAGCAACAGAGGAGAGGGGTTCCACTGAACAAAAAAGTCTGGCACCATTCTTTGAAACAACTGCCAAGCAAGGGTTGTACCAGATTCTCTATCACTCTCTGACAGCCAAAGGGACCCTGTGTCTCTAAGGACTGGACTCCAAATGCCACATGATGAGGGGAAAGGGACAAGGGCTTTGGAAGGAGAATTTAGGCCATTTGCTAGTAGTATGACTATGCAAGTCCGTGAGTCTCAGGAGCTCTGTTTCTGCAAAGGGGAATAGTGATTCTTGTGACATACGGTTATTATGAGGCTTATTAACCACAACATTTATAATGTTCCCAAGAACGAACCTGAAATATAGCAATATCTGCTATCTGTTCTTACTTCAATGCTGCTTGGCACTTAACCTAACTGCCAGTGCAGAATGAGTCAACTGAGCCATGTGTGATTGTCCCCGATCCATTCTGCCTTCCTTCCACCCTTCCATTTCTAAGTCCTGTGAAAAGTCAAGAGCCTGCAAAAGTAATTGTATGCATGACTTAGAATTTCTGTGAGTGACACAGTGCATACGCAAATATGTTTACATGTGGTGGTAGGGAAAACAAGGCTGGAGGAAAGTACCCATGTTCCCCTAAGTTTGTGGTCAGGGCAAGTGCCCCTTCTGTTCCTTTTGGGCCGTTCTTGGCCACCTCACCCTTAAATTGCTCCCTGTCTCTATTTTGTTCCCAGAGCCAGGGTGTCTTTCTAGCTGTTTCCAGGGTTACCTTCTATTACTGCTCCTTTCCACGGCCTCCAGCTCCTCGGGAAGGAAGGAATTAATTAAGGCCAAGTCTTCCTCTCTCCTCTTAGGCCTTGGGCCTGGTCTGTCCTTTCTATGTTAATACCTACTCGCACCCCCACCTCTCCTCCTTGACCTCACCGCCCCAGCCCACAGGGTGGGAGGAAGGAAGGAGTAACTTCCAGGTGTGTTACTGCTGCTGTGGGTTCTGACAGGTTAAGTCGTTTGCACTTTTGTTTTTGTTTTTTTTTGTTTTTGTTTTTTTAACGTTTATTCATTTTTAAGAGACAGAGAGAGACAGAGAGTGAACGGGGAAGGGGCAGAGAGAGAGGGAGACACCGGATCTGAAGCAGGCTCCAGGCTCTGAGCTGTCAGCGCAGAGCCCAACGCGGGGCTTGAACTCAAGAACTGCGAGATAGTGACCTGAGCCGAAGTCGGACGCTCAACCAACTGAACTGCGGGATAGTGACCTGAGCCGAAGTCGGACGCTCAACCAACTGAGCCACCCAGGTGCCCCAAGTCAGCTGCACTTTTAAACTCATTTTTGATAATATTCTGAACCCTAGACACAATTGCCTTTCAAGGACCAGCCTTGTTCTAGTTCTAGGTCATACCTACCCTCATGTATTCCATAGCTTGGTTTTGTTTTCAAAATGCATTTATAGGGTGCCTGGCTGGCTCAGTCGGTAGAGGATACAACTCTTGATCTCAGGGTTGTGAGTTCGAGCCCCATGTTTGGTGTAGAGCTTACTAAAATAAAATTTAAAAAATTGGATTCAATAAAACTTAAAAGGTACATTTAATAATTCAAGCCGACCTAAATGCTAGGTCTCACGGCTCTGACACCATGCGTTAAGGAGGTGGGGTCTAATCTCTGTAGAGATGCTAAGAATCCAGTAAAGCTAGCAAATGAGCCAATGGAAGATCAAAAAGCATAGACAGATTACCATTTCCTCCTTCTAACTCCAAAAGAAAAAAAAAAACACTCATTTTTTCCATTATTCAGGAGAGAAGTTAGTATCAGAGAAATATATAATAAAAACAATAAAAAATAATATCAGCCACTTATATCCTGAGTACCAACTACGTGTACCAGCACTGTATGAAATACCTTATGTGAACCATTTCCCTCAATTTCGACAATTCTTGAAATGCAAATTCCATAGCCACCCTACAACTCAGGAACTAGAAGCTCAGAGGCACGAAGTGACTTGCCCAGGGCCACACTGTTTATTCCAAGCCAAGACTGGATACTAGGTTTTTCAGACGTTGAAGTCTGTGCTCTTTCTACTGAGAGAGGAAGGTGGGATCCTTCTTTTTTATTTTTTATTTTTTTAACGTTTATTTATTTTTGAGACAGAGAGAGACAGAGCATGAACGAGGGAGGGGCAGAGAGAGAGGGAGACACAGAATCGGAAGCTGGCTCCAGGCTCTGAGCCATCAGCCCAGAGCCTGATGCGGGGCTCGAACTCACGGACCGGGAGATCGTGACCTGAGCTGAAGTCGGACGCTTAACCGGCTGAGCCACCCAGGCGCCCCAGGATCCTTCTTAACTATCTACAGGTAGAGTGGAAATTCTTGAGTGAGACACCCTGCACCTGAGCACTGGAAGCCAGGGGAAAGGATCAACATGGAGGAAGGCTGCCCACAACTGGGAGAAGGAGCTGGTGGGGGGATGGGTAGTAAGGAGTACACTTGTTGTGAGGAGTGTGGAGCAGCACCAAGATTTATGCCAAATGGCATCCTCACCCGGAGCTGCCAAACTGAGCCACACTCACATACAGAGTGTGTGTAAGCTCAGTTCCAAAACCAAAAGGAAGTTCAAGAGCCAGGTTGGATCACCAGTTCGGTGACTCCTGCCAGAGGCCAATCCCACCACCATAAATCAAGCCCCCCCTGCTCACCTGTGTAGTATGATGGACCACAGTAAGTTATAATTTAAAAATGTTGCTATTAATATCATTAACAATCCCACATTATTGTGATTATCAATGTGTTGAGCTTTTACTATGTGACAAGCTCTAGACTAGTCATTCATTAATTATTTAACGCCTGACAAATAAAATCAGTATCATGACCCATTCAGGGGCTTAGAAGGTTGAATCATTTTGTCCAGTTACTAAGTAGCAGAACAAGAACTTGAACAGAAACGCTGAGGAATACACTGCATGAAATTCTAGGTACGGGGAACTAGAGCTCCTGAATAACTGAAAACAAATAACGACAACACGCTCTGGAAACCTTTCCTAAGAGGGGAAAAAAATCATTCAATGATGATAAAGAACATGAAAGTTTCATTCCTAGGGAAGAGTCTTCAAATTGGCAGTTACAATTCTATGATTCTCTGATTTTCTGAGACTAATGCAATTAGCTCCAGTTCATGGTGTATAACCATCTAAACTCCTTTCATTCTTTTCTACCCCAAAATGGGGCACCGTATGAGAGATGAGGGAAGGTAAAGCATAGAATCTTATTGGTCTCACCATCACTGAAGAGGATTTCAAAGCACACTGTCATTATTTAAATAACACCACTGCCCTCCATTGTCTCCCTGTATGGACTGGCCAACTTGCACTCGCCCTTAAAACTCACCTGAGATGCCAATTTCTCAGGGAAGTCACTTCCTCAGGGACATCATCCGTTTCACTCCACCCCTTCATTCTCCACCCATTACCAACGTGACCGGAGTACCTGGCGCCTCACCTGCCATAGTATCTGCCATATTGTTTTCATTGCATATTCTTTTCGGTAGATTCTATCCTCCCTGAGACCCACACTGGGCCTCAGTATCTAGTACAGGCTCACTATTCAATGAGTTAAAGAGTGAATTAGTCCTCTCATGATTAAGACTCAAACTTGGTTTCCCTGTTAATCTAGAACTCTGTCCAAACAAATCCACCTCCACGCTTGTAAACTGTCTATAATTTAGCCACCAAAAATTACGTGAAATTATGTGGGCATTCCTTAGGTGAAAAGCTACAACTCAGGAGCCTCCACGATCATTTAAAAATTTTTTTTTCAACTTTTATTTTATTTTTGGGACAGAGAGAGACAGAGCATGAACGGGCGAGGGGCAGAGAGAGAGGGAGACACAGAATCGGAAACAGGCTCCAGGCTCTGAGCCATCAGCCCAGAGCCCGACGCGGGGCTCGAACTCACGGGACCGCGAGATCCACGATCATTTTTTATCGAGCATAGGGACTGCAAATTTGGTTAGCTGGTATTCCCTGAGAAAGGCTGCAGTCCAGAAGCAGTTTACCACAGCAACGGCTACACTGAATTCCAAAGCTTTGTTATTTAGCACAGTGAATGCCACAAATGCTTTTAATCGATGGAATTGAGAGTTGGTTAATTAGCAAGACAAATGTTAGAAATGGGCTCCCATGGATGAAATGCAGACAAATTGGCTAAAAGAGTGGAGAGATTCCCCCCACGCTCCTGCATGCGCATTGCCTACGCAGTTTGTAGGACTCCAGTCAAGCCTATAGGATATACTCTCTTAAAGATGATACCTCCACTTCTCACCCTGGATGGCTGGTATTGGCTGCCAGGGTCACAGAACACCGCCTCTGAAAAGTTGCCATGTTTGCCTTGGAAGCCACGTTTTATTCACAATTCTGTTTACAAAACCTCTCTGCAAAGGCAAAGAGCTGGAACTTCATCAACTTTAGAAGACACGCGCATGAACTCGTCGGCGTATTCTTGCTAACGATACATTTGTTTTTTAAGAGATGTTTACAGGAAAGGAGGAATTCGATCCGAGATCGGCTTTGAGAATGACCTGGTAGCAAGGTTCGGAGGAAACAGCTAAAAGTCTCCCACCCAAATTCTTTGAACCTACTCTTCTCTACCAAAAAAATAAAATAAAATAAAAATCCAAGACGTGTGTTGAACCCACTGGCTTGGGTCAGTTTCTAACATATGACCTCAGCATCCTCCTATAACTAACCAAGACAACATGCACATATGAAGTCAGGTTTCTGTAAGGAGAAATAAATGTTTACCCAAAATGCATGGAAACAAATTAGTGCCTCCATTGAAAATTTCCAGATTGTTTGAAACACAAGCCAGTTCTGTCAGTTGAGGATTTTTACACTTGCTAACGCAAAGCTCCTTTCGCCTTTATGAGCAACAGATTCAAGAGAATCAAATGGACTTCCCTCGAAAATCTGGTCCCGTGTTACATAAGTGGCCTTTTATTCCCTGTTATTTTTACAAAAGTGCTTTCCAAAGTGTCATATGCTAACCCTTTCTCCCCCAAAAAGAAGATTTCTGTGGTTCTATGGTCAAACTTTCAGTTGCAGATAACAGAATCCATACTGGCTCATTTGAACAGAAAGCGTTTTACAAAAACAGTGTTATATAACTAAATGTTAAATGCTAACATGTGGCTGGTAAAGGTGTCTAACTGCCCCGTAAATATGGCTCATAGGACTCCGGTGAGTGTTTCTCAAACTATGATATGTACACAGATCTCCTGGGATCTGGATTCCGATTCTATAGGTCCAGGGTGTGGCCCAAACTTCTGCTTTGCTACCAAGCTCTCTGGTGATGCCCATGCTGGTCTGTGAACCACACCTTGAGTAGTGAGACCGGGGCAGAATCCCCACCGCCACTGCTGCCACCTGCCAAAGGGGGCTCATGCTGCTAACACTGGGCACTAGAGTTCAGCCTCAACTTCGCCCAAAGGACCAAACATCTCTCATCTTTCCTTTCCGGAAGATTCAGTCACCCTAGTGGGCTGTCTTCTCTCCTTGCCTCTTCTTCCTTCCACAACTCAAGGGTGTTTGTTTAGCATCAAGTAGGTGAAAGATGACACCCTAGCTCAAGGGTGTCTGGCAGATGAAGTGTCTAGACTTCCAGCCAGGGTAGGAAGACACCCCCAAAAGGGGCTGATGCGGGTGCTGAGTGAGCCAAGCTGCAGCATTTTCTAAAAGCACTGATAGTATTAACATGAAGAATAATTATAATGGCTAATATTTATTGCAAACTAATTACATACCAGACATGATTAATGTCTTGTACTATCTTACTTAGTCTCCACAAAAACTCCCTGAAGGAGCAACTGTATTATCTACTTATAGTTTAGGAAAGCAAGAAACAGAGAGAGAGGGGGAAAAAAATAAAGCAGATTTGTCTGAGGTCACAAAGATAGTCAGCGATGAGGAATTTTTTTAAGATGTTTTAAAATGTTTTTTATTTATTTTGAGAGAGAGGGCATGCGCTCATAAGCAGGGGAGGGCAGAGAGAGAGGGAGAAAGAGAATATCAAGCAGGCTCCATGATGTCAGCACAGAGCCCAACACGGGGCTCCATCTCATGAACTGTGAGATCACGACCTGAGCCAAAACCAAGAGTTGGAGGCTTAACCCACTGAGCCACCCAGGGGCCCCGGTGATACGGAATTTGAATACAAGTGGCCCAACACCAAATGGTCCAACACCAAAGCCCACACTCACTGCTATGCCACACTGCCTCACATAAGACTGGAAAATCATATTCCCTCTTTGGGTAGGTCTCAAACTTTCTCATGCATCAGAACCACCTGGATTTCTGATTCCATAGGTCTGAAAATTTTCTTTCCTAACAAGTTCCTAGAGGATGCTGATGATGAGGTCCAGGGGCCACACCTTAACTACTGGCCTGGACATTGGGCAAGTCACTTTCCTTTTCTGAATTTCAGTTTCTTTATTTATAAAATGGGAACAATAACATCTGCTTTATAGGGTCCTTCACCCTCCTTATTAACAAATATTTATGAGTATCTACAATGTGCAAGATATGTGCTCAGTATGGTGACAGAGTGATGGTCAAGTAGAAAAGGTCCCTGTCTTCCTGAGCTTACAGCCTGGATGTGGGAAGGACATGAGGTAATTGTGTGTGACATGTGTAAGATCACGCACGGCCCTGAGGAGGTGCTCATTAAGCATTAGTTCCCTTCTATGCTTCCCCTTTACTCACCTCCCAAAAAGTCTTAGCCATTCCTATATCCCCACCTATATTCATAAACATCACCTCCTCCATGCCTGTCCCTCAACCTCCAGCCATTTGTATCAATCCTTTAATTCACGGCTCAGAGCCCATGTCCTTCCTGAAGACTTTCTTAACTACCCGACCTCACGATTACCTTTCATTATGTTAAACATCTGTAACACTTATAATCTACTTTCTGTATAGGACCTCAAATGCAATCACTATTTTCTATTCGTATACAGATACAGATATAGATATTCCCAAGTAGATCATAAAAACCCAGGGGAAACTCCATGCCTTATCCGTGTTTCCAAATACTTATGTAACACCTACCATGTGCAAGACACCAGAGGACACATTTTTGCTTCCCTCAGAGGGCCCTGTTCATCATAAATGCTCAGAAAATTAGCATTGTGTACCTGACTCATTTAATTAAATCTACTGAGCCTCTATTATTTGGTGCATGGTGCTAGAGATTCAGAGATAAACACAGTCCCTTTTTAATTAGATTGTGAGCTCCTTGGAAACTGGGACAATATTGATTTCACGTCCAATTCCTTAACAGTAACAAAGTGTCTGGCACAACGGAGAAAGCCAATACATTAAAAACAAATAGATAAATAAAAGAATGCTCTAGAGGAGTTTACCGACAAATGGCTATAATACATGGTGGCAAGCACAAGAAGAGAAGTCTATCCTCAGTTCTAAATCCTAGAGAGAAGAATCTTTCTATGGAGTAGAAGGGTTCATAGGAGATAGGTTAAGACATGGAAACCTGATATTTAAACACAAAACAATTTCTCCATTGAGAGTGGGTACAAATGAAGTTGAGAAAGAGGCACACAGGTACCAGTTTGGAAAAGCATTATACATAAAGGAATATGGATTTTTATCTTGGGTCAAAGTCTGTACATCTGGAGGTTCATATTTGCCAGATCAATTTTAAACAATTTTAAATGGATTGTAAATATCAAAAGATTGTGATATTTTACATAAAAATTCAGGGATTTTTGTTTTTGATTCTTTATTTTTGCTTTTCTTTAAAAATAGGAAAATGTGGCAATACTACGTCCACATTTTTCATGATGCCCATGGCTACCATGAAGTAGAGTGTGACCCTGTAATTTGGGGTAATCATGCTTAAATGTTTTACACGTGTTCTTTATTTTGGATTTATTTATTCATTCTTCCTTCATCAAACATTCCTGAGTCCCAGGTGTCAAACACTTTTCTAGGTATTAGGGAAGTAGACACACATGTGTGTGAAGGGTTCACATTAGCAAAGAGGAGTGTACAAATAAATAAGTTTATCAGAATAATCAGCACTTTGCTAGACCTCTCCATTGGTATGGGGTAGGGACAGTCAGACCTGGCAAAGTCGTGAAAGGCTTCACGTAGGAGATATCAGCAGATTCTTAAAAACTGAACAAATACGCCCCTTCTAAAAGGACACGTGAGAGAATGGGTCTTCCAAAGAGAGAGGAAAGGTGAGTGGGCCCAATATGGAGACGGAACTGAAGAAATCTGCAGGTTTGACATAAGGTTAATAATGATAAAAAGTGGGAGTCAGGGTGAGGAGAGGGGAGTCTAAACTGGTAGGGAAGAGTTGGATCATACAAGCTTCTGTACTAAGAAATGTAGATTTCCTTACAAAGAATACCATGGCTATGTAAGTACACAGAATCAAGACACATCAACCATGACTTCAAAACTACAAATTCTAAAATTCTAAAAACTCTAAAATACTCTAAAATGTTTTAGTCTCTGCAAGATTTTCTTAGAGACAAAATAGGCATCAAAATATACTTCAGGGGCGCCTGAGTGGCTCAGTCGGTTAAGTGTCCGACTTCGGCTTGGGTCATGATCTCGTGGTTCGTGAGTTTGAGCCCCGCATCGGGCTCTGGGCCGACCACTCAGATCCTGGAGCCTGCTTCGGATTCTGTGTCTCCCTCTGTCTGCCCCTCCACTGCTTGCACTCTGTCTCTTGCACTGCCCCCAAAAATAAATAAACATTAAAAAAATAATAATAATAAAATAAAATATTCTTTTTTAAAATACACTTCAAAGGGCACCTGGGTGGCTCAGTCGGTTGAGCATCCGACTTTGGCTCAGGTCATGATCTCGTGGGTCCATGAGTTCAAGCCCCGGGTCAGGCTCTGGGCTGACAGCTCAGGGCCTGGAGCCTGCTTCAGATTCTGTGTCTCCCTCTCTCTCTCTGCCCCTCTGCCACTTGTGCTCTCTCTCTCTCTCTCTCTCTCTCTCTCTGAAAACAAAACAAAACAAAAACAAAAAACAAAACCTAAATAAATATTTAAAAATATATATACTTCAAAATACTTCTCTGACAAATGAATGGACATGGACAGATAAAGAGCACTGTCAGATTTATTTTATCTTTCCAGTGTCCCAGAATATTAAGGCTGGGAGTTACCCCATCAAGTATCCAGCCTCCCATTTCCCAGTTAAGAAATGGAAGCACAGAAATGTCCATAGGCTGATGAATGGATAAAGAAGTTGTGTGATATAGATAGATAGATAGATAGATAGATAGATAGATAGATATAGATATAGATATAGATATTATGGAATATTACTCGGTGATCAAAAAAGAATGAAATCTTGCCATTTTCAACAATGTGGATGGAACTAGAGGGTATTATGCTAAGCAAAATAAGTTAGTCAGAGAAAGACAAATAATCATGATTTCACTCATATGTGGAATTTAAGAAACAAAACAGATGAACAGAGGGCAAGGGAAGGAAAAATAAGATGAAAAACAGAGAGGGAGGCAAAACGTAAGAGACTCTTAAATACAGAGAACAAACAGGCTTGATGGATGGGAAATGGGTCTGAGGACGGGCTAAATGGGTGATGGGCATTAAGGAGGGCACTTTTTGGGATGAGCACTGGGTGTCATATGTAAGAGATGAATTACTGGGTTCTACTCCTGAAGCCAAGACTACACTGTAGGTTAACTAACTTGAATTTAAGGAAAGAAAGAAAGAAAGAAAGAAAGAAAGAAAGAAAGAAAGAAAGAAAGAAAGAAAGAAAGAAAGAA